>NW_027206161.1:135000-686390 GCF_024711535.1 Dipodomys merriami
AGTTGTAGGAAATGCTTTATTTCTTCTCTGATCTCTTCCGTTACCCAGGCATTGTTAAGGAGTGTGCTGTTCAATTTCCATCTATTAGAGAAATTTCTGCGGTATGCGTTGTTACTGATAGCTAGCTTGATTCCACTGTGGTCAGATAGGATATAGGGGATTAGGTCGATCCCTTTGTATTTGCTTAAGTTCCTTGCATGAACTATGATATGGTCTAGTTTGGAGAAAGCTTCATGAGCTATCTGAGAGGAATGTGTACTGTGTTGTTTTAGGGTGAAATACTCGGTAGATGTCAGTTAATTCTGCTTGAAGTATGGCCTCACTTAATTCGGTAGCTTCTTTGCCAGTCCTCTGGTTGGTAGACTTGTCCTTTGGTGAGAGTGGTGTGTTAAAGTCTCTTAGTATTATCATATTGGGATCTATTTTATTCTGTAAGTTTGAGAGCATTTGTTTAATGTATCTGGGTGCACCAATATTTGGAGCATATAAGTTGATGATGGTTATATCCTCCTCTTGGATTACTCCCTGTATTAAAATGTAGTCTCCGTCCTTGTCTTTCTGTATTGATTTTAATGAAAAATTTATTTTGTCAGATATCAGGATAGCTACGCCTGCTTTCTTACTGGGGGCATTTGATTGGTAGATCTTTTTCCACCCCTTCACTCTGAGTTTGTTTGTATCTTTGGCTGAGAGGTGGGTCTCCTGAAGGCAACAGATGTATGGGTTTTGTTTTCTGATCCAGTCCTCAGTTTGTTTTCTTTTAATTGGCGAATTCAGCCCATTTATATTAAGAGAAAGTATAGAGAGATGCATTGTTGTCCCTGCCATTCCGTTTTCCTAAGTTTTTCTTCTTTCCTTTCCTCCTGTGCTTGCTCAGTTAGACTTTGAGTAATGCCTGTTTGGGGCAGGTCCCAGTTCCTGGTTGCTTTCTTCAGGTTGTGTCCCCCCTCTTAGAATTCTTTGTAATGATGGCTTAATGTTTATGTATTCATTTAGTTTTTCTTTGCTTTTAAAAGTTTTCAGTTCTCCATCGAATGTGAATGCTAGCTTTGCCGGATATATCAGTCTGGGTTGGCAGTTATTGGTTTTCAGGGCTCGTAGGGTGCTTTCCCAGGCTTTTCTTGCATTCATTGTTTGTGTGGAGAGATCTGCAGGGATTGTAATTTTTTCCCGTTGTAGTATAGCTGCTTCTTCATTTTTGCTGCATGCAGGATTGTTTCCTTATTATTCAGATCTATCATTTTTACTATAATGTGTCTAGAAGTGTTTCTCCTGGGATCTTGCTTGTTGGGTGTTCTATAAGCTTTTGTAATGTAGTTAAGATGGTCTTTTTTGAGGTGGGGAAAATTTTCGCTGATTATCTTGTTAAATAGGTCTTGCATTCCCTTGCTCTGGAATTCCTCACCTTCGTCCACTCTGATTATGCGAAGGTTAAATTTCTTGGCATTATCTGCTTCCTCTTGAATTTCCCTTTGGTTTAATTTGAGTGATTTTTCCATATCTGTCACTTTTTGTCCAGTTGGTGTATTCTGTCTTCTGTATCTGACACTCTACCTTCCATTTCATTCACTCTGTTGACCATGGCTTCTATTGTGGTTTGCATGGAGGAAATGGATCCCTTTATGGATTCAATGTTGGTTCTCAGAGTACTGATCTCAGTATGTATTACCTCTAATTTGGCGTTTATCTCACTTCTTACTGAGGTTTGTGCAGCTTCTATTTTTGCATCCAAATTTTGTTTGATATCCTGTATCTCTTTTGATAGTTCATCCTTGTGCTCTTTCAATTTCTGATCAATTTCTCGCTTTATTTCTTGATTCATTGCCTCCAGCAACCCTTGGATGTAGCTTTTATCTTCCATTCCAGCTTTGCTCCCACTGGGGCTCTCCCCTGCATGGCTGCTGGCTTTTGAGGTGAGCTTGCTGTCCTGGGTGGTGGTAAACCTTGTGATTTTTCTCTGTGATTTTCGCATGGGGGTTCAGGAGACTGCTCTGCAATTTTGTTTTGGTGTGTCTGTCTTTGCTTGGTTGCTAATTCTGTATTGGTAGAGAGAGTCTGTGCCTGATCCGGGTTCTGTTGGGAGCCTATTTCCAGCTGCTATTCTGACCTACTTAGGATTCTCAGCTCTCTGCTGTAGATTGCTGGCAATTCCCGCCTTTGGAAGGGTTGAGCAGCCTAGACTGCTTGTGTTTGCTCCTACGGGTGCTCTTGGGAAGATCAGATGCTCTGGATGCACTCTCCCAAATACTGGAGTCTGCTATGGGCTCCTGATGTGTTTTTGTTTGTTTGTTTGTTTTGGGCTGGTTGTGGGCTTGAACTCTAGGTTTGGGTGCTGTCCCTCAGCTCTTCAGCTCAAGGCTGGCACCCTACCATTTGAGCCACAGCACCACGTCTGACCCTTTTTGTTTTTGTGATGCTGAGGAATCAGATCCAGGGCCTCATACATCCAAGACTCTCACTCTACTGCTGAGCCGCTTTATCTGCCTGAGCTCCTGCTTACTATCAGGTGCTGGCAGCCTGTGTTGCCCAATTTCCAGCCTAGGGTATATGGGTGGAGTTTTGTTGGGGTTTGGGCTTCTCTTGTCCTGGGCCTCCAGGTATTTTGTTGTCAAGGGCGTGCTTCCTGGGGAGTGCTGTTTCCTGATTTTCTCCCCTCTGTTGAGGCCTATGTTCAGCTTTTTACTTCAGTTGGGAGGAGTTGGTTGTGTTGTTCAGGCACCGGATCCCCAGGCCTGGTTCTGGCCCCAACCTGGAGCGTGCTCATTAGGCCTGTGCTGATGTGTATACCACCTAGGTTATGCAGCCTGGAGGATACAGTTCAAATTCCTTCTACTGTTTGTAGTCTTGACCCAGGGGCGCTATTCCTGGATTGGGCATTTAAGCTCCCTTCCAGGGGAACTCTTGCTCTGGCCTGGCCAGCGGAGTGTGCTCCATGGGCTGGTGGAGCTCTGGAACAGTTCCCAGTTTTAGTGGGTTCTGTGGTCCGGGTGTTGGGGTAGAGAGTCTAGGTCAGGGTCTGGGGATTCCCTCCAGCTCTGGTCTCCCTTGAGAGATACACTGTCCCCTGGGGATTCCCTCCAGCTCTGGTCTGCCTTGAGGGATACACTGTCCCCTCTGCCGTACTCACCCTGGAGCTGGTTGTTTCTGTGTGGTGTAGATTATCAGTTGTTGTTGCAATCCGAGTTCAGTTGGGGTGGTTGCGGGCTGGGCTGGGCGGTGGTGGCTCTGTGTGATTCTTCTCTGTCTCTGCCTCTATCGAAGCTGTTGGGTCCACAGAGTCCACGCTCAGGCAGCTTCTTCGCGAGTTGTAGAGATCTGGTGGGTCTGACACCGGTGCCTTAGGCGGCTTCTGCTTGGATGATCTGCAGGCAGCCCCCTGTGCCTCTGGGACCTGGGCGGCCCCGCTGGGTCATTGCAATCGCTATCAGGCAGGTCGGGTGCCTCAGGCGTGGGTGATCTGCAGGCAGCCCCCTGTGTCTCTGGGACTTGGGCGGTCCCCGCCGGGTAGTTGAGATCGCGAACGGGTGGGTCTAGTGCCTCAGGCAGCTTCGGCGAGGGTGGTCTGCAGATAGGTCCCTTTGTCATGCTGCCGTTGCTGGGTAGCTTTGGCGGGATGGAGCCTCTTTGCTCGGGTGGAGAGTGAGGGGTGGAGGTGGGATCCTTGTGGAGACTCCCGGCTTGTAGGTTTCTCTGTTCCTGGCGATCAGTTGTTCTGCAAGCCGGTACCTCAGGATGCTTCTGTGCGGGTGATCTGCAGGTGGCCCCCTGTGTATCTGGGGCTCCGGCAGCTCCCGCCGGGCCGCTGGCGCGGCCAGTAAAGGTTGGGGGAGGGGTCTTCGCTCTTCTCTGTTCTGAAATTCTTCTTTTCCTCTCTTTCTTTTTTTGTTATTTTCCACCTCCAGTTTTTCTCTGAGTGTTCGTCTTTTTGTTGTTGTTGGTCTCTTGGGGAGATTAGCGTTGGAACTCGAACTCTCTTTTTGGTTGGGGAGAGCTGTGGCGTTCCCCTACTGCCCCGTCGCCATCTTGGTCCCCCCTCCCTGTATTTCAAACAGTGTCTTATCTTCATCTAAGTAATCATTTTCACTGGAACTCCATGGTATATTTTTGAGATCAATGTACAAGATGTGGTTGTTTTTTTGGTCTTGGAGATAATTCAGTATTTCAATAATTCTATACTTCAGGTGTCCTGAAATCCTTTTCCAAACTTGAGCCTGATACAGAGAGGGAGGCAGAAACTGTGCCCACTGTCCTAAGAATTGCTTTTCTGACCTGTGGTGGACTCTTTTGGAAAGGATGGGTACTCCATGTCCCACTTCCTTTTCCTCTTGAGTCTGTTGGTGTCATCACCAGAGACATGGTATCAACCCGCACTAGAATAATTCTTTGGAAAGAGTAAGACAAAATCCAATAAAGGAAGCACAAGGAAAGTATATGGTGTTAAGTGTGAAAATAGAAAATTCATAGTGAAGCAAAATTTATGGGGGTCAAACCTCCATTTCTAGAGACCTTGAAGGTCAAGCCATCATACTAGTTTTCATGTGTGTGTAACATTTATCTTCAGCTCTCCTAGTGTTCATATAAGTCCTACTGACCACCAGGAGTCACTGGGAGTCCAAGGTACATTAGATGCATGTGTGGAGGGGTCCTCCTGGAGGTCCTTTTTGGCTCTGACAGGCCAGGGATGAGGGCAAAGAGCCAAAAATGCAAAAGGGCAAAAGCCAAAAAGAGGCAGCAGTAATGTAGGGGAATCTGAAGCAGTGGCTACAGTCATAGCCTGAAACCCGAGGGGCTGCAGCATGGACACTGCAACCTTTGTAACTCATGCACTCATGGGGAGCTCAATTAGAATGCACAGAGCAGGGGAAAGTGGGGTATCCTGAAGCCAACCTCCAGACAGCTGTGGCCGTGCAAACCGAGGATTGATAGCTGAGAGTGGTCAGTCCAGAGGCTGAGTGCCTGGAGGTAGGTCCACATAGTGCTTACTTAAGCCCTGGGGTCATTTGATAGGGAAAATTTTTGTTTCTTTGCCCCCTGTCTAAGCTGCCTTCCTACCATCACCCACACACCTCACTTCCTTTATAGCAAGAGCATAGGCAAGAGGCACCCCACTCAGTTTAGAAGAGATTTTGCTGTGGGACCCTAATTACCCCTACCTCTTCAAGAGGCTGCAGCTGGAGCTGTCCTTGGAGTGTCATGTGCAAACCCAGTGGGCAATCAAAAGAATGCATGTGCTGCTGAACAGAAGCATGAGAAGCTGAGACGATTTGCATGTGGTGATGGAGGTGTGGCCCAGTTGGTAGACTAATAGCCAATGAACCAGAGTCAGGTCCTGAGTTTGAGTCCCCATCTAGCACCAAAGAAGAAAGAGAAAAAAATCCCTTTGTGGCATTTTTACATTTGAAATTCCTTCTGTACTCTCATTAAATATATCTCTATATACCCATGAGTAATAAATTTACTCCTTTTGTGTTTGGATTGGACTACATTTTTACATTACTGTATTTAGTAACCCAGGACCTCATCAATCATACTTCCACTCCATTCTTCTGTTTTTCCTTTTTTCATTTTCGTTTTTAATCTATTCCAGACCAGTGCTCTGTCCATCATCACTTTTTGCCCACATCCCTACTTTTTGCCTTTGTATCTTTATTGGATTTTCAAACCTCATGCAATTTCCTGCCAGAAGTGGCCTCCAATGGTGGTTCTCAGATCCCAACCTCCAGACTTGTGTAGTCATGAGCCAGCAGCATGCGACTTCTACTTCATTTGTGCTGGTGATTTTCCAAATCAGTTCTCGAAAACTAGGCTGTTCTGTGGTTCGTAACCCAAATCCTTCAGCTCTCACCCTCCTCAGAATCAGGGGTTTCAGGTTCAAACCACCAGCCTGTAGCTTAAGACATGTTTCACCTTCTTTTTCCCTTTTTAATCTTGCTGATTTTTTAGAAAATGAGAGTTTCAATAAAACCATGGATTCAGGGCCTGGGAATGTGTTTTATTTGTAGAGTGCTTGCTTACCATGCATGAAGCCCTGGGTTTGATTCCTCTTTATCACATAAATAGAAAAAGCCAGAAGGGGCACTTTGACCCAAGTGGTAGAGCACCAGCCTTGAGTAAAAGAAGCTCAGAGACAGATCCCACACCCTGAGTTCAAGCCCCAGGACTGGGAAAAACAAAAAACAAAAAGAAAAAATGAAAACAAACAAACAAAACATGGTTTGCTGGCTGGTGCAGGTGATTCAACCTGTACCCCTAGCTACTGATGACACTGAGATCTGAATGCTCCAATCTGAATCCAGCCTGGGCAGGAAAGTCTGTGACTCTTATCTCAAATTAATGACAATAGAGAGATAGAAGTGCAGCTGAGGTTCAAGTGCCAGAGTTTTAGCCTTTAATGCAAGAAGCTCAGGGACAGCACCCAACCAAGAGTTCAAGTTCTAGGCCTGCCCCACAATATGTAAATAAATTTAAAAGTCAATTAATTTTAAAAATGAAATATCTCTAATTGTTGGAGATATGGCTCAGTCGGTTGAGCACTAGTCAGTGAGTAAAAGTGGCAAATACTGAGTTCACATCCTAGTTTGAGACCAGAAATAAACAGAAAGGAAAACCAAAGAAATAGACTAATATTAACTAAGTGGTGGTATCAGGGCAGAGGCAGGCCCTGCCTCCACTCCTCCCTCTTCCAGCCTTCTCTATCTCAGCAGATGTGCAGCCTGGCCTGAACTGCAGGCAGGTGGAGGAGCTGCTGGTTTGGGGAATTGTACCAATGCCCCCAGTTCCCAGCTCAAGTAGTCAATGAGGAAGGAGACGATTGTGTGGGAAAGGCCAGTGCTGCTGCTACCTTAGACTTGATCTCATGGCTGACTCTCTGCCAACTTGATCACACCTCCCAACTCCCTTAATGTCTATTTTTTCCCAACACATATTTTCTTTTTATTTTACAGTTTCTTCTTTTATTTTTAATGAATTTATTTATTTATTTTGTTCTGGTTCTAGGTAGGACTTGAATTCAGGGCCTGCCCATGTCCAGGACCATTTTTTTGTTGGCTATGGAACTTGAACTCTGTGACTGGGCACTGTCCCTCAGCTCTTCAGCACAAGGCAAGCACTCTGCCCCTTGAGCCACAATGCCACTTCCAGTCTTCTGGTGATTTTTTTTGTAGTTGAGTCTCACAGACGTTCCTGCCCCGGCTGGCATTGAACCACGATGCTCAGACCCTGGTGCCCATCCTAGACCAATTTTGTTCAAGGCAACTGCACCATAACATTTCAACCACAGCTCAACTTCTGGCTTATTTTCCTTGTTGGGTTGTTGAAAATAAGAGTGTCTTAAAAATCTGGTTTGCCTGGGTACTGGTGGATCATGCCTGTAATCTTACTTAAACAGGAGCTAAGGATCACAGTTCAAAGCCAATCTTGGTAGAAATGTCTGTGTGACTCTTATCTCCAATTAATCACCATAAGATTGAAAGTGAAGCTGTGCATTAAAATTGTAGAGTGTTAGCCATGAGCAAAAAGAGCACTGAAACACCACCCATGCCCTGAGTTCAAGCCCCAAGCCCAAAATAAATAAATAAACAAATAAATAAAAGCTTTCCAGTGTAGGTGTCTCACACCTATAAACTTGGTAGTCAGGAGGCTAAATTCTGAGGATCACAGTTTGAAGCCAGCCTGGGCAGGAAAGTTTGTGATACTCTTATCAGAAATAAGTAGAAAAGCCAAACATGGAGCTGTGGCTCAAGTGGTAGAGTGCTAGCCTTGAGCAAAAGAAGCACAGGGATCATGAGTTCTATCTCAGGGACTTCCCTTCCCAATTAAATAAATAAATTAAAATGAGAGGGCTATGAGGAGTGATAAGATTGTTGAGCATTAGCCAATGAGCATCAGCACTAGGTACCAAGCTGGAGTCCTGCTCTGACTCGGGCATATGTGGGTCCTGCCACACCCACACCCTCACCATCTGGCTTACGGCATAGACAGGACAAGCTAGATGGGGAGGAGGAAGAAACTGCTGGCTTTAGGGAACTTTCAAGATGTCTCCAGCCCCCAACTTCATTAAGAAAGTGAGTCAGGAGTGGATTTTTTGCAGGGGCTTCTAGTGCTCCAGGGAGGCAGGTGATGTGGGAGCTAAAAATAAGGTTTAATCTCTGCCCCTGTAGGGCAAGAAGGGAGCCTGGGCTGGGCCCCTAGACCTAGGGAGCCAGCAAGTTAAGGTAGAGTTTTGATGTAAGTGTCTGCCCCACATGTTGCCATGGAGCAGTCAAACCATGGGGTACCTGGAGCACAGAAAGTGCTTCTGAGATCTGAATCTACTTGGGGAAGGCTTGGATTTTGTCATGGGGTCGAGATTGTTTGGGGGAGGTTTTCTGCAGCTAGGCAGGGTCCAGCTGTGCTGCAGGCATAGGGCTGATGCTGCCTCATTGCTGGTTGAAGACAGGCAGGAGGATTTTCTTCCTGGGCAGACTGTGAATCCAGATCCTCAGCTTGCTAATTTTAAGTGCCTAGGATTGCATATTTGAGCCACCACTTCCTGACTCAGTTTTGAAGCTTTAATCGATTTTTTTTTCCATATTATTACCTCCAGGAGCAGGACTCCCACAGGCCACCTGATGCTTTCACTTATTGGCTCTAGTAACGTAGCCAGGCCTCCCCACCCCTCTTTTCTTCCAACTTTCCTTTTATTTTTTGTTTGACATTGTTAAATTTTAATTAATGAATTTATTTATTTTTCTGTTGCTTGTAGCACTTGAACTTAGGGCCTGGCCATTGTCCCAGGGTGATTTTTGCCTCAGGTTAACACTATAACACTTGAGCAATAGCTCAAGTTTTTGCATGTGTGTGTGTGTGTGTGTGTGTGTGTGTGTGTGTGTGTGTGTGTGTGTGTGTGTTTGAGACTTTTATTGGAAATAGGAGTCTCATTGAAATAACTGGCTTTTAGTGGGTGTGGCTCACACCTGAAACCCTACTTATGGAGATGA
Organism: Dipodomys merriami; assembly: GCF_024711535.1. Classification (NCBI taxonomy): domain Eukaryota; kingdom Metazoa; phylum Chordata; class Mammalia; order Rodentia; family Heteromyidae; genus Dipodomys; species Dipodomys merriami. The sequence goes on from NW_027206161.1 coordinate 143,979, forward strand.
GATCTGAGGGTCCCAGTTTGAAGTGAGCCTTGGCAGGAAAGTTTTTGAGACTCTTAGCTTGAATTAACTACCAAAAGTCAGAAGTGGAATTGTGGCTTAAGTGCTAGAATGCTTGATAAAAAAGCTCAAGGACAGAGCCCAGGCTCTGGCTTCAAACTCCAGGAATGCTCCTCACTAATGAATTATTTCAGGGCTTGGAAATGTGGCCCAGTGGGTAGAATGCTTGATAATGAGCAAGAATTTGCATACTGATTTCAAGTGCAAGCCTGTGAAAGATAACTGGCCTCAAGAGGAGTCTAAAGTTCATTTTCTTTTTCCTTTCATCTGTCTCTTACCATAACTACCTTAGGCTTCTCTGCAACTCTCACTCCACCTTTCAAATTCAGACAAGTGACTTCAAACTCTTCCCACTGAGCAACAGTTTAACTCTTAATGGAAGCATTTAATTTAATTTAATTTATGAGCTAATATTAACTGCATAATTATTTATGTTCTTACAATCCAAGAGAGTAACAGTGTTGGGAGCAAAATCAATATTCTACATGAAAAACTGCCTTAAAATATTTTCCAACCAGGAATTAAAATAGTGAACAGGGAGTCATTTATTGAAATTAGGGAAGGTGATTATGAAGCTTTCAAAAGTATCCAAACACATAGGATAGAAACAGATATGCTATAAGGAAAACATATCTGCACTTTCTCTAGCTGGGAAATTCTGTGTGTGTGTGTGTGTGTGTGTGTGTGTGTGTGTGTGTGTGTGTGTGTGTGTGTGTGTGTGTGTGTGTGTGTTTGCATCAACCACAGGTCTTCAACTCAGGCCTGGGTCCTGTCATCTGCTTATAGGTCTTCTTCTGGCTTTTTAGTAGTTCATTGGAGATATATATCTCATATTTTCCTGTCTGTACTTAATCTTCTGATCCTCAGCAATCGTCGGATTAGTGTTACTGTGATGCTACCACAAAGTGATAGTTCATTAAACTGGGAGCAATACGGAAGTACTTGAGCAAGATGCAAAGTGACCAGTTCATTAATTTGGGAGTAACACAGGATCATTGTTTCTGATGAGTTTATCAGAAGCCCAAAGAATAATCAAAACCTATTAGCCACACTGTATGAAGTATCACATATTTATGGTGTAGAATATATACAATGAATTAAATCCTTAATCAAAAGTCTTTGCTAGGTTTGCTACTTAAAAACAAATCACAAATAGAGTGTCATTGAAATGAAGTCCAGACTGGAGTCCTGCAGCAAGCAGCAGAACATCTGCTTATTGAGCACAGGCCCTGAGTCCAAGACCAAGGACCATAAAGAAGTAGAAGAAATTGAAAAAGAGGAGGAAGAGAGGAAGAGAAAAGGAGGAGGAAAGGATGAGAGGAGGGAAAAGAAAAGAGAGGAGGAAGGGAAGATCAGGCGAAAGAGGAGAAGGGGAAGAAAGGGAGGAAGGAGAGGAGAGGAAGGAAGGAAGAGGGAAAAAAGACGGGGAGGAAGGGGAGAGGACACACGAGGAGGAAGAGAAATGCAATATAACAACAAGAATTGTTGGCAAACATCTTGTATAAGTGATATGCATCTGCGTGGCAGGATTATTTTCTCATCAGAGAGACAGCTAACACAGTGAAAAATGTGGATGATTACCTGTGGCTCGGTCATTTTGTCCTCAAAGCATTACATTGAGTTTTTACACTGCATACTCACTGAATTTAAAGTTATCACAGATGCGTTCAAATGAGGCAGGATGAGTGTGAGGACTTCCATGTGCAGTGTGGGTTGAAGATCTCTCAGGAATATGTTGGCTATGTTGGAAGGCAATCAGTGATAAGGCCATTGCTCCTGGCTCTTTCCCGGGTCTATGTAACTGAGACTTCTTTTCAGGAGCAGGAAATAGAATGCACACTGATAAAATAAATTAAGCTCAAACAAGAAAAACTGGAGATACACAATTTCTTCAAGGCTGAGAAAGTGGTGAAGAAAGACTGGAGGCAATGGCCGCGGCCTGCCATCTGCAACATTGGACAGCTATGCTGTCTCCTGCACAACTAACCAGATCAGGACAACATTGGGGAGACACAGATACTGTGTGTTCAGAAAAGAGAAACTGTGATACCACCACTTCCAAGTGCTTAAAATATATTACTATCTTATCAGACGTTAAGGTTTTTATATTCTTCAATAATCCTCTTTGGCAGCAATACTCTTTCATTCTCTCTCTCTCTCTTTCTCTCTCTCTCTCTCTCTCTCTCTCTCTCTCTCTCTCTCTCTCTCTCTCTCTCTCTCTCTCTCTCTCTCTCTCTCTCTCTCTCTGTCTCTCTCTCTCTCTCTCTCTCCCTCCCTCCCTCTCTCTCACACACACACATACACACACACACACACACACACACACACACACATAAACAAAATTTTAAAAAAACTCATTTTTTACCAAAAAAAAGTAACAGTTAGCCAGGCGCCAGTGGCTCACGCCTATAATCCTAGCTACTCAGGAGGCTGAGATCTGAGGATCGTGGTTCAAAGCCAGCCTGGGCAGGAAAGTCTATGTTCCTATAAGAACTCTGGGTTATTTTTCCAACTTTGCTTTTATCTAAATCTATTCTTTTAAGAAAATATAGTTTAAAAAACAATAATAACAACCAGCTGGTCAACATTTATGAATAACCAGAAGAGGAATTTGAAGAATTTAAAGGTTCCTAGGTTCCTAATACAAAGTAATAAGATAATCAGTACATGTTGTACACAAGCAATGAAATATAAGACCATATGCCATAAATATGTACCATATGGACTAATCAAACTTAAAAAATTAATAATCTATAGCTAACATATGGAACCATCTGAGATGCCCCTCAGTAAATGAATGGATCAAGACAATATGGGATATATACAAAATGGAATTCTATATTCCCATCAGAAAGAATGACATCTCCCCATTTGTAAAGAAATGAAAGAGTAGGAAAAAATCATATTAAATAAGTAAGCCAGACCCAAAGAAACAGACTCCATGGTTTCCCTCATTGGTAATAACTAGTGTATGTCTAGTTTAGTCCTAGAAGAGTATCACAACAGCTCAATAGCTATGTACATATGGGGCATACAAGGTGATGCTAAGCGAAATGAACTCCTAGATGTGGAAACAAGAGGGTTTTCTTTGTTGGTGTTGTTTTTTAAGGTGCTAGGTTTTTTCCTTTATCTTTTCCCTATGGATTATCCCTTGTTGTCACTATTTGATTTGGGTCACTGTGTATTGTATATACGTTTATCTGAATAGGGAAGAGGAACGATAAAATGGTGAGACAAAAGACAGAGCAAAGCAATGCAACAGTGAAACTCATGAGACAATATGTTGGAAATGAACATCACAAGGTGTGGGGAGTGGTAAGAGGTGGGGAAGTGGGAGATAAAGGAGGGAGGGGGTAACAATGTTCAACAAGAAATGTACTCACTATCTTACTTATGTAAATGTAACTCCTATGGACATCACCTTGACAATATAATTAAATAATTTTTCAAGGGAAATAACATCTGAAGGGGAATAACCATGTCTTGCGTTTGAGGTTTTTATTTTATTTTTACCCAACAAATTACACATTAGTAGCCAAAAAATATTAATGATATAGAAATAGGAACTGTATTGACTTGATCATTAAAACCATGTATATATGCTGAAGTGTCCTTCCATGCCCCATAAATTTGTCTAGTTAAAAAAATAATACAAATAGAAGCATACAATGGGACATAGAATTGAAGATATATATGATTTAATTCAAACACTTGATATTTTGCCTAAAAGCTATAACTGACTAAAAGCTATAACTGTCCTATTAAATACTGTTCCATAAACAGGAGCAATATATACATTAAACGTGTTCTTTCTTTGGGATTCTGGAAGTTTTGGTTTGCATCGTTGAAAAACTATTTAACAAAAGATCCAAAATGTCTTTGTTGTTTGTAAATCAGTCCTCTTAAGATTTTGTTAAATTTTGTACAGAGTCACTTGGAAAAGCTTATATCACTCAGCAAAGTGAGTTATCAATGTTACCTTCAGCTCTTAAAGCTGAAGTAGATTAAAATTGTAAGCAACACTAGGAAACAGAAAGACACAGACGAACTGCAAGAACTAATGATAGGAACTCAGTACACAATGTTAACCATGGAACTCCAGCTGTGACCAGGAACATCTCAACTAACAAGCCTTTCTTGATGGATGCCCTATCTTGTGCTAATGAATACTATATTTTATCATAGAATGAAATGTTCTATAATTTTGAAGCATCTAAATGTAAAGAACTTTCCCAAGAATTGTCACAGACATATTTTGTTTACCAAGTCTCATATATATGAAGCTGAGAAATGTGTCAAAATATTTGACAAAAATGTCTTTGAAATAAGTTATTTGCAATATTTAGTATATGTGGGAGTCAACCAGAAAAGGGCAGATAAGGTGATGTTAGGGAAATGAACCCTAAGATATGTATTAACAATTTTTTTCTTTCATGCAATTGTTTTTAACGCATTTATAAGATTATTTCTTTGTTGCTTTGTATGTCCCTCCCCCACATTATAAACCCTGCTTTCACTGTATTTGATGTTGGTATAATTTGTGGAAGGGAAGGGGAAAAACAAAACGTTTAAGTAAAGATACAGGTGGACTCATTGCAACAATGAGATGTACAAGTCATTATGTCGAAAACGATCTTTACAACTTTGGTGGAGGGGGGGAGCGGGGAGGATTGGGGGGTAGGGGGAGGATGGGAAGGGATGGGAAAGGGAAACAAAGGAGGAGACTACAATGCTTGATAAGAAATGTACTCACTATCTTGCCCATGTAATTGTAACCCCTGTGTACAGTATTTTCACAATAAAAAAATCTAGAAAAAAATAAAATAAAATACCATGGTGAATTAAAGTGTGAACCATAGAAAAATAAAGTAGCAAGGCAGAAATACTGTGGGATGGACTGGGAAGAGGCTAATCCAATTGTTAAGAGTTATGGTCCAAATCCTTAAAAGCAGTATCAAATAAAAAAAATTTAAAAAAACATTTCAAAGTCTGGAACAATCCAGATGCACCTCAGTAGATGAATGGATCAAGAAAACGTGGGATATATATATATATATATATATATATATATATATATATATATATATATAGAGAGAGAGAGAGAGAGAGAGAGAGAGAGAGAGAGAGAGAGAGAGAGAGAGAGAGAGAGAGAGACAGAGAGAGACAGAGAGAGACAGAGAGAGAGAGAGAGAGAAAGAGAGAGAATTTATATATATATATGTATATATATATGTGTGTATATATATATATATATATATATATATATATATATATATATATATATATATAAATTCTATGCTTCCATCAGAAAGGATGACACCATCCCATTTGTTAGGAAATGGAAAGACTTGGGGAAAAAGGTCATATTAAGTGAAGTAAGCCAGACCCAAAGAAATTTAGGTCTCATGGTTTCCCTTATTTGCAATAATTGGTTTACATATAGGATAATCTTATCATATGAGCTGAAAAGATCAAAAGCTGTGTACATATGACCATATAAGATGATGTTAAATGAAATGAGCCACAAGATATGGACACAAGAGGTCTTTCTTTGTTGTCGTTGTTTTAAATGTACTATGTGATTTTTTTGTTCCCTTTGTATATTCTTCCCCCTACTGTACATCCCCTGTTGTCACTGTATTTGATTTTGGTACCCTGCATCTGGTATATACATTTGTCTAATCTGAGGAGGAGAAGGGGAATAACAAAACCGTGAAATAAGGACAGAGGATGACCATTTCAACAATGTTATCCACAGGACAATATATTGGAAATGATTTTTACAACTTCCAGGAGTGGGGTGGGGTAGGGAGGAGTGTGGGAGGTGGAAGAGGGAAAGGGTAGTAATAGAGCAACAACATTAAGGGAAGGGATAACAAAGATTGACAAGTAATGTACTCATTGCCTTACTCATCTAACTGTAAACCCTCTGTACAGCATTTTTACAATAAAATAAAATTAGAAATAAAAAGGAAAGAAGTAATAACACAGAACTAATGTCATTGTGGGTTAAAACATTAGCCAGGCACCAGTGGTTCATATGTGTAATCCTAGCTATTGAAGAGGCTGAGATGTGAGGATCTTGATTCAAAGCTATCCTGGGCAGGAAAACCTAAGACTCTTATCTGCAATTAATCACAAAAAAAAAAAAAAACACCTGGATGTGAGGCTGTAGCTCATGTGGTAGAATGCTGGCCTTAAGTAAAAGAACTCACATACAGCACCCAAGCAGTCCTGAGTTCAGACCACAGGACTGGTACATAAAAACAAAACAAACAAAAACATTATATATGCCACCATTTATACATTGTAAAACCAAACACAAGAATTGAGAGTATCCCTCATTTTTTTTCTCTTTTTGTTATTGTGAAAATACTGTACAGAGGAGTTACAATTACATGGGCAAGATAGTGAGTACATTTCTTTTTTCTTTTTTTTATATTATATTTTATTTTATTTTATTTGAGAACATACTGTACAGAGGGGTTACAATTACATGGGCAGGATAATGCATACATTTCTTACCAAGCATTTCAGCCTCCTCCTTTGTTTACCCTTCACCTCCCTTCCCAGCCTCCCCCCTCCCCCCACCCAATTATACCCCCCTCCCCCCCACACCGACATTGTAAAGCTGGTTTTGACATGACATTTTGTACTTCTCATTGTTGCAACAGGTCCACCTAAATCCTTAAACGATTTGTTTGTCCCCATCTCCTCTACATGTTATACTGACATCAAATATAGTGAAAGCGGGGGTTACACTGTGGGGGAGGGACATACAAAGCAACAAAGAAATAATCTTATAAATGCATTAGAAACACATGCATGAAAGAAACGAAAACATTAAAATACATATTTAAGGGTTCATTTTCCTAACATCACATTATCTGACCTTTTCCGCTTGACTCATACATATACTAGATATTGCAAATAAGGAAAACCATGGGACCTATGTTTCTTTGGGCCTGGCTTACTTCACTTAATATAATTTTTTCCAAACCTTTCCATTTCCTAACAAATGGGGCAATGTCATTCTTTCTGATGGAGGCATAGAATTCCATTGTGTATATATACCACCTTTTCTTGATCCATTCATCTACTGAGGGGCATCTGGGTTGGTGGCATATCTTCGCTATGGTAAATAATGCTGCAATAAACATAGTTGTGCTGGTAGCTTTAGTGTGGTCTTGTTTGTAAACATTTGGGTAAATGCCCAAAAGTGGGATTGCTGGATCATAGGGGAGATCTATGTGAAGTCTTTTGAGGAACCTCCATACTGCTTTCCAAAGTGGTTGAACAAGTTTACATTCCCACCAACAATGAAGTAAGGTTCCTTTCTGTCCACCTCCCCTCCAGCATCTGTTGTTGTTAGAGTTCTTGATTTTTGCTGTTCTAACTGGAGTGAGGTGATATCTCAATGTTGTTTTGATTTGCATTTCTTTTATGGCTAGGGATGTTGAACATTTCTTCATGTGTCTATTAGTGAGTACATTTTTAATCAAGCATTGTAGCCACCTCCTTTGTTTACCCTTCCCATCCCTTCCCATCCTCCCCCCCCCAATTCTCCCCCCCCCAAGTTGTAAAGTTTGTTTTTGACATGACAACTTGTACTCATTGTTGCAACAGGTCCACCTGTATCCTTATTTTCCCTCATTTTGTCAGACTTGTTTTATGGTTATACATTTTAGCACTAGAGTGTTGTTCTTAGTATAAAACATTATCATCTACACAGAATTATCAATTGCTAATGTCTATAATATCCAATTAAATAATCATGAGACATAACTCAAGGTTATAAACAACACCGTGAACAAACAAAGCATAATACGGCCACTTAGAACCAAGTCTCATTATATTCTTGGACCCTCCAAAATCCAAATAGGTCAAAGTTGGAAATCAGTGAAGTTTGTCGTGTCGTGTCGGGTGTGTGTGTGTGTGTGTGTGTCCTTTTCAATCAAGGCCTCGCATACTAACTTGGGTTCTTCATTCAAGGTTGGTGCCCTACCACTTGGCTCACAGCTCTACTTCCATAAAGTTCATCTTTTCTTCCTTTATTCAATTCTCTTCTCTTCCTGGGTCTTTTATTCCTTTTTCAGCAATTCCAGGTGCTATGTCTGTATCTCAAGATCTCCTTAGGAGAGCTCAACAGGAGACACACAGCACAGGGACCTTGTTCAGATCCCAACTCTTCAGCAAGTAGTCGGTGGACAGGGGTCTGCAATTTTCGGAAGTTCCTGGGGGAACCAAGGCTGCAGGTCTCAGTTCCTTGTTCAGCAAAGCCTAAGAAAAGATGTGATTTAAAACCACTCCCTGCTGAGCTCCTGACAAATGAATAAGCAATCTCCCTCTCTTGTGGCCTTGTTTTAGGACCTATATTTGGTAATACACTTTTGAGACTCTATGCACTCAAGTTATATCACTCAAAATACATACCAACTCAGACACCAAAAATAGTAGGTGGAGACAGTAGAATAAGAACTCATTTTTGTTCTGTAGAGTTTCTTATGTTCCTCATCAAAACACCAGCCTTGCCTTATTGGTACAGTGTGTTTGTTTCACAGAAATAAAAGAAGAAGGAAGAAGATGAAGAAAGGAAGCAAGACAGCAAGTAGTTAATTTGCCTGGGAACATAGAGTCATGGGAAGGCTAGAAGAACTTGCCAAATGGTCTGAGCTACCCATATCCAAAGGGCCTTCTCCGAGGTATGCTTGCTTAGTTTGGAGTCATGGATATTTTGATGAAGACTGAGCTTACTGGGTAATGATGCTTAGATAGTGTTATGCCAAGGTCGCAGGAATCCCCAACAAGAAGACCACCAAAAGTCAGACTCTACAGCTGTTTTATTTAAACAGGCTGCAACTTGGGCCTCGTCTTACACTCCAACACAGCAGAGCCCAGGAAGAGAGCCTGGAGCTAAGGATTGGCAGGTCTTATAAAGGCACACAACCAGGTGGTTTAGCACCACCTGTTGCTCTGCTCTGAAACAAGCAACAAATGGTCACTGCCTCAATTACTTTAACCTTTCATTCCCCCCCTTGACTTATGGTCCTGAGACACAATCTTGTGGCTCCGACCCAAAACTAAACTCCAACAGCTTTTGATCTTGAGCATGTATACCAATAACAATCAGTCCATTTTGCTTTTCTTGAGGCGTATGCCGATTGGTTGGGTAGGATGATTGGAGACTTCCCATGTTTCCCCATGGTCCAGGGCAAAGGGGTCCGCCGGCCTGGCGTGGGAGCACTGGATCCAAGCAGCAATGCCATCCACCTTAAGGGCAGGAGGAGTAGCCAGTAGCACCATGTAAGGTCCCTTCCACCGTGGTTCCAGAGATCTCAAGTTGTGCCTTCGAACAAACACCCAGTACCCTGGTTTAAACAAATGGGGGGTAGGAATAGAAGCAGAATCATATAATGCTCTAAGCTGGGGACACATACTCTTATGTAGCAGCTGTAAACATTCAAGCTTACACAGAAATTCAGTATCATCCAAATCAGTAAGCAATTCAGTCTGAAGGCTAGGGATAATGGGTGGAGGGTATTCATACATTATTTCAAAAGGAGTAAAGCCAAGCTGATAGGGTGAATGTCTTACTCCAAACAGGGCGAAAAGAAGGAGCGATACCCAGTCTGTGCCAGTCTCCATGACCAATTTAGTTAAGGTCTCTTTTAGAGTCCGATTTATTCTTTCTACCTGCCCTGAACTCTGGGGTCTATAAGCACAGTGCAATTTCCAATCCATCCCCAGTGCCGCGGCTATTCCCTGACTTACTTTCGAGATGAAGGCCCATCCATTGTCCGACCCGACGGTGGATGGGAAGCCATACCTGGGTAGGATATATTCCAGGATCTTCATAGCCACAACCTTTGCAGTCTCATGCTTTTTTGGGTAGGCTTCAACCCATCCTGAAAAAGTGTCTACAAAAACTAGCAAATATTTATATCCAGATTTTCCAGTTTTAATTTCTGTGAAGTATACATCCCAATACACACCTGGACTATCTCCATGGTGGCGAGCTCGTTTTGTAACAGGTTGATTGGGGGCATTGGTGAGCTGACAGGCTTTACAATTTTTAACCATGTCCTCAATGAGTTGATTTCCTTGCCTAATTTTTACTTCTGAGTATCGGAGCAAGTCCTGCATTCTTCGGGTTCCCCTGTGAGAGACCCGATGGATTCTCTTAAGAATCCCCTTGCCCAATCTTTGTGGCAAGATAAGTTTCCCCTCACCAGTTTTCCACCAGTCTTTGTTTCCTTCTGTCCGGGGGTTTATAGGCCATGGGAATTTTCTTTATCAACTCCAAGTCTTCTTGGGAGTACTGAGGCTCAGGAGGCAAAGCTCATGGCTCTGGGTCTACTAGAGTCAGTACTTCCACTCTTGGCTGGAGGGCCGCCTCCTTAGTTGCCTGATTGGCCAAGGTATTTCCTTTGGTTATAGAATCAGTTCCCTTTTGATGGTCAGGGCAGTGCATAATGGCAATATTTGCTGGTTCCCTTAAGGCCCAGATGAGGCTTAAAATTGCTTGTTTGTTTTTAATAGTCTTTCCCTCAGGTGTCAGTAGCCCCCCCTCTTGGTAAATGGCTCCATGTACATGGACGGGGGCAAAAGCATACTGACTGTCCGTGTACATGTTTAGTCTCTTTCCTTTTCCCATTTTTAGGGATTTTGTTAGTGCCACTACTTTTGGTTTTTGTGCAGACGTTCCCTGGGGGAGTGCTTCTGCCCACACTATCTCAGTGTCCACGGTGACTGCTGAACCCGAGTACCTTTTTCCATCTCGAATGAAATTGTTGAGGTATGAGAACCAGGTATGTTCAACATGTGATAGTGGCAAGTCCAACAAATCTGGTCTCTTTTCCTTGGCTCAGTCTCTCTTTTCACGCTCAATTACACGTTCTCTGTCCTTCCTTTCCTGTCTTTGCTCCTCTTTCTCTCTCTTATTGTAAACCTTTTCTGCCACGGCTACTAGATCCCTAATAGACTTGTCACCAAGTCTGTCTAGAGCCTGCAACTTTTGCTTTATGTCTGGTGCAGCTTGATTTATATAGTCAAACATAATCATCTGAGCCAACTTCTGGGTCTCAAGATCATATGGAGTATATTGACTAAAAGCTTCCATGAGCCACTCAAGATATGCTGTCGGACTTTCACTTCCTCTCTGTCTAACATAAACTTTGGCCAAATTAGTTGGTCGGCGAGCCACCGCCTTGAGACCTGTCAACAGAGCCTGGTGATAGACAAGGAGTCACTCCCTACCTTCAACCGCATTGTAGTCCCATGTTGGTCGGATCTCAGGAAAATGGGCAGCAATCAGGGCAGGATCCATGATGGGTGCTCCTGTGGGGCCACCTCTTGGATACAGTCTCTCTCTTCGGTGGTAAAAAGGACCTGTTAAAGCTGACTACAATCATCCCAAGTGGGCTGATGAGTAAAGAGAATAGTTTTAAGCAAACAAATTAAATCCTGGGGTTTCTCAGAAAAGGGGGCATTTTGGGTGCACCAATTGTATAGATCACTGATAGAAAATGGCCAATATTGGAGTTTCTGTTCACCATCCACATCCACAGGTCCTATGGCGAGTATGGAAACAACAGCTGCACTAGAAGGGGGGCTGATCCCATGGTGTCATCGAGTGACTGGCCCCTCAGAAACTTTAAGGGCAGGTGCCAAGTGTTCTATAGCTCCCTCCTCCTCTTGATCATTCTCAGATTCTGCAAAAGGAACCTGGGAAGGGGAATATGGAGGAAGAAACATTTCTTCTTCCAAGTTATTTCCCTGAAAAAACCAGGGGGTACCTTTTCTTTTCCTCTTTCTGTTTCTTTTTGTATGTCTAGGGGGATAAATGGAGTGGTGCCCATTGTTTCCATTCCCATCAGTCATTTAGTCCAAAAACAATAAACAGTACAAACAAGACACACGCAGGCCTGACAGTTACAAAAAAAAAAAAAGCTTACTAAGTGGAGATTCCCGGAATTGGTCTGCTGACTCCTGTCATGGCAGGGTTCCATACCCATGCCCCACAGCAGAAGGAGCAGACCCACAGTGGTCCAGTTGGGCCTCAGTTAGGAGGCCCTATTAGTCAGTTCTGGCCCAACACCGAACAGACCCCTGCCCCACAATTCACACAGTGGGGTTCCAAGGACCCCTGCTCCACATGGCAGGGTTACCCTCGCCCCACAAGAGGATCTGGGACGTCTCCCAGTTCCTCCAGGGTTGTTGTGCAAGCACGTCCATTTTGACAACCCTTTACGAATCGGAGCGGCCATCCTCACAAGGGAAATGAAAGTAAAACAGACAAATGACAGGACAAGAAAAATTAACAAGGACAGCACTGTTTTACCTTTGGAGTCTGACGTCTTGGGGGTCTTTGTGGGGATCCCGGACAAGCCCCCACTAATATGTTAAGCCAAGGTCACAGGACCCCCCACCAAGAAGGTCACCGAGACTCAGACTCGACAGCTGTTTTGTTTAAATGGGCTGCAGCTCGGGCCTCGTCCTACACTCTGACACAGCGGAGCCCAGGAGGAGAGCCTGGAGCTAAGGATTGGCAGGTCTTATAAAGGCACACAACCAGGTGGTTTAGCACCACGTGTTGCTCTGCTCTGAAACAAGCAACAAATGGTCACTGGCTCAAGTACTTTAACCCTTCAGTAGGAACCAGGAATAAATAATAAGCTCTCTTCTTCTAGGTGGGCCTTCAGAGCCATGCACAGAGGTAAGCCAGCCTTTTCTTGACAGGGAGAAAAATGTTCCAAATTTTAAAGCAACTACAGAAATTAGGTACAGTGTTTTTGAATGTTTAGTCATTTGAAGGAACATGGTGCTGGGGAAGGATGGGAAAAGACAATGTATAAGGATTTTTTCACATATAAATAATTTGAAAATTTTCTGCTAAAATTCTCTCTGAATTTTGTGAAACTGACCCCCACAACAGAGTGTTCTCAAATTCCAGGCTATCTGATAGTTTCTTAGTTAACTTGCTACTTTTACATATAGTCCGTTCTTAGGGATGTTAGTGAGAAGCATTAGCCTTTAAATCCAGAGACTCTGAGTACAGCACATGACCTTCTGTACGTGGGCAGGGCTCATCTAAGAGTGAATGCCCAAACAGAACAGACTGACCTCTGACATCCCTGAGAAAGCCTGCAGATGATTTTAATGGTGGATTTTTGTGGTCGTTTGTGATTTTTATTGTAATTGCTTTTTTTTTTTTTTTTTTTTTTTTTTTTTTTTAGCAGTAATGAGATTTGAACTTAAGGATTTGTACTGACTGGGCAGACACTCTACTCTTTCTTGAGACATGCCCCCAGATTTTAGCATTTTTAAAGAATACATCTTTGCTTTTTCCCACAGACCAGTCTAGACTTTAGCCCTTCTATTTATATTTCCCACATAGGTGGAGTAGCAGTGATATACCACCTTGCCAGATGTTGAGTTTGGGCTTTGTGCATTTTGTTTGGGCTGACTACTAACCATAATCCTCCAGTCACTGCCTCCCAATGCTGAGATTATAGAGATGAGCACAAACAGCCTTTTTTCTCCCTATCAGCACTTCCCTGGGTCTCCAACCTGTCATCCTCCCCTGTAACTCCACAATAATGTGTCAATCCCTTAACATCAACCCTACCCTATTTAATATGTTGTGTATATGTATTTTGTGTGTGTACACACACACATGCATGTGCATGCACACATGAATTATTGGTCATGTTTCTCAGAGGAATTCTAGTGCAAATGGTTGAAGTCATTTCACCCTTTAATCACATGTAAACTAATGTACCAGCCTGACAATAGAGATGGTATTGCCAACATTCTAAAAACACAAGAGAACTCTAGTTGTTTCTGAGTTTACAACATTGAAATACTATTCAGTAGAGCAGGCCACTTTCTAAAATCTCAGATGCACAGCTAGACTGTCATATTTTAACTCAAGGTAGTGGTTATTAGGGTAAACACTTATGAAAATGTTTCCAGATACATTTGAAAATTAAGCAATCTGCCTAATATATCAGTGAACTTTATTAATGAAATGAGAATGTACTCCCCATATTCTCTCAGGAGACAGCTGATACATTATTCTTTAGGCCAACACACACACACACACATACACACACACACACACACACACACACACACATCCATATACACATTCATACATACACAAATCCATGTACACAGAACCAAATGTAGTCTGCCTGTGGCTTTCTGTAACTCCCTACAAAGGCAGGGCCACTCTACCCTAATGAAGGCTCATGGGAAATTAATCAGCTCCTTCTCCAGGTCAGCAGGTGAGAGACACAAATGCAGAAACAACACTCTTCTGTGTTTTGTCAGGCATGTTACTGAGTCTCTCCATGTCACAGCCCCACAATGCAGGGATATGAATACCACCAACTGCTCTGTTGTTGGGAGCCGACAATAAAGTTTAAAGGTCATCTTGACCCCAGTGCTCCATGTGGGGCATGTATAAGAAACTGGCTTACTTAAAAAACACCACGTGCCTGGGATTGCTTTGCTATGTCTGCAGAGTTTGTTTTACTTTCTACCAGTTGACCTTATCTTGTTTTTACTACACTGTTTTTACTGACATTTTCCTTGTTTTCTGGACTATTGTAACCTTATATTACCTCTTGACTTCTAATAGTATATATTAGGGAAAGTTAAAAATAAACGGTGCTGCAGTCTTGAGCTGCAGACATCCCGACCCCATCCTTTGTCTTACGTCTTTATTTTTCCGTATCCTCGCCCCCTAATTCAGGATTGCCTTTCGTTGCTGACAGGCTTGGGCAAATGTCACCCGAACAGGGACCTGAAAACCTGGGATCATGGCAGAAGACCCCTCTAAGTTAAGAGGATGTCCAAAAATAGAGAGCAAGGGAGAGTATAGTCAGGAGCAAGAAATTATGGGGCAAGGTAACAGCTGCACACTATATGTGCAGGCTCTCAAGGGTATGCTTCACGCTCAAGGAGTGAAAGTTAGACAGAGTCAGTTAGAATGTTTCTTTCACTTTGTTGAGGAAGTATACCCCTGGTTCCCAGAGAAAGGAACCATTAGTTTAGAAACTTAGCAAAAAAAAAAAAATGGAAAAAAGGATTCAGGGACACTATGATGCAAATGGCCTGTAAGTTGAAATATTGCTGCTTTGTAATTGTCTGGTTTCTGTGTAGCCTGCAGGTTCTGTATTGGGGTTGGCAAGCGGTCTTGGCAGACAAAGTATAAGACAGCCAACTGGGCCGGTGGGAGCTATCCCCTGGATCCCCATCAGGGTAAACTATCCACTAGTGCGGGCATTTGGGCACTTCTGTAGTCCGGTACTCTCTGTCTGACAGTCTACAACGTGCATGCTGTAAATGTGTTTTGTCTCAATGTTTGTGTGTATGTATTCTGGAATTCTTGGAATGTTTCTTCTCTGAGATGCATCCTAACGCGAGAGCCCGGAGGAGACTGGATAACACCCTTTTAATATCTGTTTCAACACCCTCTTAATATCTGTTTATCTTTAGCTCCTTCTTTTATACTTACACTTTAACCTGACCCCCGTTTCTACCCTTCACTGCCACCTCCTCCACCCTCTCTGGATACAGATGTGGGAGGGTAGGTGATGAGAAACCTGCAGGATCTAACAATAACTTAAAAAGGCCATCAGGGAGAACTCGCAGCCAGAGGAAACTGCTACTGAACACCTGCAACTGACACCAGCAAGATCTTAGCCTAGGGCCTTGGCCCAGGGAGTCTGAGTATGGGGGAGAACCTGTCAGTCTGAGGGGACAGCCGCTAGGGACTTCTTTCCCTTGCCCCAAGATGACTGGGAGTTCTCCTCCACCTTAGAAGGCCATGGGTCAACGTTTGCAAGAATCTAAAAGAAAAAACTTCTTCAGAGGTGAGTAGAGGGGGTTCAAGTCCCCTGGTAAGTAGATTTGAGTCCCAATTGTCAACGGGAGTGAGATGTCGCCCCATTAACTGAGACCTGATTTTGTCTTTGTGGCCACTTGTTTGTCATGTTTACTTCGGTGTGTTTTCTGTCCTATGTTTTCTAAGGTAGGGATAAATTGGGGGCCCATTAGCCCCAAACTCAGCCTTTGGTGTTGTCTTGTCTAGTTCTGTTTTAGAATTGGCATCAGTTTTAAATGTACGTACAACTGATTTTGACTTTTTTTTAATTTTAATTTTTATTTTTTGTGAAGATAGTGTACAGAGGAGTTACAATTACATGGCCAAGATAATGAGTACATTTCATATCAAGCACTGCAGCCTCGTCCTTTGTGTACCCTTCACATCCCTTCGCAGCCTCCCCCACCATACCCCCACCCAACCCTCCCCCCCAACACCAAAGTTGTAAAGTTCATTTTCGACATGAAAACTTGTACTTCTCATCCTTGCAACAGGTCCACCTGTATCCTTAAATGACTTGTTTTTCCCCATCTCCTCCACAAATTTTACCGACATCAAATATAGTGAAAGCAGGGGTTATACTGTGGGGGAGGGACATACAAAGCAATGAAGGAATAATCTTATAAATAAATGCGTTAAAAACAAATGCATGAAAGAAAAAAAACATTAAAATACATATTTAAGGGTTCATTATCCTAACATCATATTATCTGACCTTTTGTGCTTGACTCATACATATACTAGATATTGCAAATAAGGGAAACCATGGGGCCCATGTTTCTTTGGCCTTGGCTTACTTCAGTTAATATATTTTTTTCCAAGTCTTTCCATTTCCTAACAAATGGGGCAATGTCATTCTTTCTGATGGAGGCATAGAATTCCATTGTGTATATATACCACATTTTCTTGATCCATTCCTCTACTGAGGGGCATCGGGATTGGTGCCATATCTTAGCTATGGTAAATAATGCTGCAATAAACATTGTTGTGCTGGAAGCTTTAGTGTGGTCTTGTTTGTAAACATTTGGGTAAATGCCCAAAAGTGGGATTGCTGAGTCATAGGGGAGCTCTATGTGAAGACATTTGAGGAACCTCCAAACTGCTTTCCAAAGTGGTTGAACAAGTTTACACTCCCACCAACAATGAAGTAAGGTTCCCTTCTGTCCACATCCCCTCCAGCATCTGTTGTTGTTAGAGTTCTTGATTTTTGCCATTCTAACTGTTGTGAGGTGGTATCTCAATGTTGTTTTGATTTGCATTTCTTTTATGCCTAGGAAGGTTGAGCATTTTTTCATGTGTCTATTGGCTATTCTTCTTTCTCCTTCAGAGAAGTTTGTCTTTAAGTCTTTAGCCCACTTATTTATTGGGCAGTTGTTTCTTTGAGGATTTGTTGTTGGGGGGTTTAATTTTTTGAGTTCCAAGTATATTTTAGATATGAGACCCTTGTCTGTTGTATGGCTAGTGAAGATCTTGTCCCAATCCGTGGGCTTTCTATTGATCTTGCTAGCTATGTCGTTTGCCATGCAGAAGCTCTGCATCTTCATGCAATCCCATTTGTCCAACCTTTCTTTGATTTGTTGTGTTTCGTTGTCTGTATTAAGAAAATTTCGGCCAGCGCCAAGGAGACCTACGGTTTCTCTTACTCCATCCTGTAATGTTTTCAGTGCCTGCTTTGACTCTGAGGTCTTTGATCCATTTGGAATCGATTCTGGTGCAGGGTGATATATAAGGATCTAGCTTTAATTTTCTACAAGTAGTTAACCAATTTTGCCAGCACCATTTACTGTCTTTCTTCCATTCTATTTTTTTAGCTCCCTTATCGAAGATTAGATGGCTATAAGTCTGTAGGTTCATTTCTGGGTTTTCAATTCTATTCCATTGGTCCTGAGGTCTGTTCTTATGCCAGTACCAAGCTGTTTTGATTGATTTTGGTTTTTGCACGCTTTAAGATCTGTGTGTGTTTGTGAATATGTTCAAGATAAAAATTATCAGCATGCTGTAACAATTGGGTGAGTTTAATTTTAAAATTCAAAGGGTTATGTGGTTTGGACATTATCAAAAATTTTAAAGATTTTCACATTGTTTTAAATGACTTTTCAAGGATTCTTTATCTTAAAAATTAAAAAATCTGGTATTTTAAAATGCATAATGCTGTTTACACTGTAATCAAGTTATGTGGCTTAACAAAAATGCATTGGATGTTTAGAGTTTAGTTCCCTTGGCTAAAATTTGGGGATAAATAATAGAAGTTTAAATATAAAAGTTTGTTTAACACTGTCAAAAACATTACCTGTTCTGTCTGTCTAAAACTATTTTTTTTTCATTCAAAAACGAAGAGATAAGAAAAGGAAAAACTTAAACGCCAACAAAAGACCCATGTTTAGGGGTAAGAGGTAAACATTCAAAAGTGCAGTTGAGCTGGTCACACATGGTGGGACGGGCCATGGGAGGATTCCACACATCGTAAAAGAGGACAAGCTGGCACAAACGCAGTTCATTTTACCCTAAAGAGTTAGATTAGGTGCGTTCCCGTTCCACAGATGGGCCAAGTGGCCCATCTTTATTCTGTCCTTTTTCTCTACAGATAAATACCAGAAACATGATGGTAAAAATTAGTGATGTGATGATCTGATTAGTATTGCTAAAACTGACCCCTTGGACATAAAAAGAGGGTTAAAAATGTATTTGTATAATGTGACTTCCTTTCAATGATGTTCTACAATTAGTATATGTTTTTAAAAGTCATAAAGGTGTTAAGTTTAGCTTCTTTGTACAGTGATGGTGATTGTAATTCTTACATTAAGAAAAAATAGTCATTTCAGTTTAAAAGTTTGAATGTGTATGTGTTTTAAAAGAAGCAGCCAAGAGACAATGAGTGACACTTGGCCTAGAGATTTTAAGGGATTTTTTTAATGTAAGTAAAAACTCAAATATAAAATAATTAAAGAAATTAGTAGGTGGCTTAAATGTTAGAAATGGATTTCTGGATATAAAGTTTAAAAGTAAATTGTTCTTAACATTTGTCTTAAAATGGAAAAATTAGGATTACCAAAATAATTGTTATTCCAGTTTGCTCTTATATGTTTTTTTAAGTTTCCAGCAAGCCCAGGGCAAAGCACAGAGGATTCTTACAAGTTTGTCAGATATAACTTTGGCTCTTAATAAGTTTCAGGTAAGAGCATGCTTAAAAGCTAGTTCTATGTTGACCACCTTGTTGCTTTTAATTGTAGTAAAGTGGCCTTTTATAAGACACATTGATCTACAAAGTAGTTCAAAGCCACCCTGGGCAAAAAAAGGTCCTTGTGAGACTGTAACCTCTACTCAGCCAGCAGAGTGCTGAAAGAGCTAGCAGAGTTGCTTTGGGACTCAAAGTGAAAGAGTGCTAGCCTTGAGCTGTAGAGCTGAGAGACAGCACTCAGGCCCCGAGTTCAAGTCCAGTGACCAGCTAAGGGAAATGCAGAAGAGGCATTTATTCCAATGTAGAAAAGACATTCCTGGGACAAGAGCAATGGAGGAACATCCAGAGGCAGTAAGCCACTGCTTGGATGGCAAAAATGTCAGATCTTAGAATCATGTGTGCATGGCCCTTCAAAAATTGGTCAAAGCCAGGAGGTCATGGAAAGATAGTTTGTAAGCATGCCTAATGTCCATGACTATCTACCTTGTAGGGACAGAAACTTGTTAGTAATCTGTGATAATACTAAAAAGCTAAAGTTATAAAATGTGGGGGATGGTTTAAATCCCAACTCCTATATGTGCCAAAAGCCCTAATTGGCAGTAATTTTTTAAAAAAAATTTATTTTATTTTATTTTATTTGTGAACATACTGTACAGAGGGGTTAAAATTACATGGGCAGGATAATGCGTACATTTCTTACCAAGCATTGCAGCCTCCTCCTTTTGTTTACCCTTCACATCCCTTCCCAGCCCCCCCATCCCCCCCCAATCCCAATCCTGCTCCTTCCACCCCTTCCCCCCCACCGACGTTGTAAAGTTGGTTTTATACATGACAACTTGTACTTCTCATTGTTGCAACAGGTCCACCTGTATCCTTAAACAACTGGTTTTTCCCCATCGCCTCCTCAAGTTATACTGACATCAAGTATAGTGAAAGCAGGGGTTATACTGTGGGGGAGGGACATACAAAGGAACAAAGAGATAATCTTATAAATGTGTTAGAAACATATGCATGAAAGAAAAAAACATTAAAATACATATCTAAGGGTTCATTTTCCTGACATCACATTATCTGACCTTTTCCGCTTGACTCATACATATACTAGATATTGCAAATAAGGGAAACCATGGGATCTATGCTTCTTTGGGCCTGGGTTACATCACTTAATATAATTTTTTCCAAGTTTTTCCATTTCCTAACAAATGGGGCAATGTCATTCTTTCTGATGGAGGCATAGAATTCCATTGTGTATAGATACCACATTTTCTTGATCCATTCATGTACTGAGGGGCATCTGGGTTGGTTCCATATCTTAGCTATGGTAAATAATGCTGCAATAATCATTGTTGTGCTGGTAGCTTTAGTGTGGTCTTGTTTGTAAACATTTGGGTAAATGCCCAAAAGTGGGATTGCTGGGTCATAGGGGAGTTCTATGTGAAGTCTTTTGAGGAACCTCCATACTGCTTTCCAAAGTGGTTGAACAAGTTTACATTCCCACCAACAATGAAGTAAGGTTCCTTTCTGTCCACATCCCCTCCAGCATCTGTTGTTGTTAGAGTTCTTGATTTTTGCCGTTCTAACTGGAGTGAGGTGATATCTCAATGTTGTTTTGATTTGCATTTCTTTTATGGCTAGGGATGTTGAACATTTCTTCATGTGTCTATTGGCCATCCTTCTTTCTTCTTCAGAGTAGTTTCTGTTTAAGTCTTTCACCCACTTATTTATTGGGCGGTTGTTTCTTTGAGGATTTGTTGTTGGGGGGTTTAATTTTTTGAGTTCCAAGTATATTTTAGATATGAGACCCTTGTCCGTTGTATGGCTAGTAAAGATCTTCTCCCAATCCGTGGGCTTTCTATTGATCTTGCTAGCTATGTCATTTGCCCTGCAGAAGCTCTGCAACTTTATGCAATTCCATTTGTCCAACCTTTCTTTCATTTGTTGTGTTTCCGGGTCTCTATTTAGAAAATTTCGGCCTGAGCCAAGGAGACCTAGGGTTTCTCCTATTCCATCCTGTAATATTTTCAATGTGTCTGCTTTGACTTCAAGGTCTTTCATCCATTTGGAGTTGATTCTGGTGCAGGGTGATATATAAGTATCGAGCTTTAGATTTCTACATGTAGTTAACCAATTTTGCCAGCACCATATACTGAAGAGGCTGTCTTTGTTCCATTCTATTGTTTTAGCTTCCTTATCGAAGATTAAATGGCTATCGGTCTGTAGGTTCATTTCTGGGTTTTCAAATCTATTCCATTGGTCCTGAGGTCTGTTCTTATGCCAATACCAAGCTGTTTTGATTACTATGGCTTTATAGTACAGTGTGAAATTTGGTATTGATATTCCTCCAGCAGTGTTCTTTCCGTTGAGGAGTGTATTTGCTATTCTGGGTCTTTCATTGTTCCATATGAATTTTTGGATTGCCTCTTCTATTTCCTTGAAGAATGAGGTTGGAATTTTGATAGGTATTGCGTTGAATTTGTAGATAGCCTTGGGAAGTATTGCCATTTTCACGATGTAAATCTTGCCAATCCAGGAGCATGGGAGGTTTTCCCATTTTTTATGTTCTGTGTTGATTTCCCTTTTCAAGATTTTAAAGTTTTCATCATAGAGGTCCTTCACTTCTTTAGTTAATTCCTAGTTATTTTATTTTCTGCGGGGCTATTACAAATGGAGTTGCTTTCCTAATTTTAGCCACACTTTTCTCATTGTTGGCATACAGAAAAGCCATTGATTTTTGGGGGTTAGTTTTATAACCTGCTACTTTGCCAAAGTTTTGAATCAGCTTGAGTAGTTTGGGAGTGGAGTCTATTGGATTCTTTAAGTACAAGATCATGTCATCTGCAAAGAGGGAGAGTTTTATTTCTTCTTTCCCTATTTGGATCCCCTTTATGTCTTCATCTTGTCTTATTGCTGTAGCTAGGCATTCTAATACTAGATTGAAGAGAAGTGGAGAGAGTGGGCATCCTTGTCATGTTCCTGAGTTAAGAGGAAATGGCTTTAGTTTTTCACCATTGAGTATAATGCTGGCTGTAGGTTTGTCATATACAGCCTTTATTGTATTGAGGAATGTTCCATGGATTCCTAATTTTTCCAAAACCTTAATCATGAAGGGGTGTTGGATCTTGTCGAATGCTTTTTATGCATCTATTGAGATAACCATGTGGTTCTTATTCTTGCTCCTGTTGATGTGATGAATAATATTAATTGATTTGCGTATATTGAACCAGATTTGCATCCCTGAAATGAATCCTGTTTGATCATGGTGTATGATTTTTTGGATGAATTGTTGAAGTCGATTGGCCAAAATTTTGTTGAGAAGTTTTGCATCAATGTTCATCAAAGAAATGGGTCTATAGTTCTCTTTCTTTGATGAGTCCCTGCCTGGTTTTGGGATGAGGGTTATGATGGCTTCATAGAATGTGTTCAGTAATGAGCTTTCTCTTTCAATTTCATTGAAGAGTTGGAGGAGTATTGGTGTGAGCTCTGCTTTTAAGGCTTTGTAAAATTCCTCTGTAAAACCATCTGGTCCTGGACTTTTCTTAGCTGGGAGGTCTCTTATTGCTGTTTCTATTTCAGTGCTTGATATGGGCCTGGTAATATAGTTTAACTCATCTTGGTTTAGTTTTGGCATGTCAATATTTGCTAGGAAGAGGTCAATTTCTGTCAAGTTCTCAAACTTATTAGCATAAAGTTTTGAGAAGTATTCCCTTATAATGTTCTGAATCTTGGTTGTTTCCGTGGTGATGTTTCCATTCTCATCTCTGAGTTTATTAATTTGGGTGTGTTCTCTTCTTTTTCTGATAAGATTTGCTAAGGGTCTGTCAATTTTGTTAATTTATTCAAAGAACTAACTCTTTGTTTTGTTGATTCTTTCTATAGTTTTTTGGATTCTAATTCATTTAATTCTGATTTAATTTTGATTATTTCTTTCCGTCTACTGGATTGGTGTTTATATTGCTTCTCTTTTTCAAGGAGGTTTAGATGTGTCATTAAATTGCTAGTTTCCGATCTCTCCAATTTGTTGATGTAGGAGCTCAGAGCTATAAACTTGCCTCTGAGTACTGCCTTTGCTGTGTCCCAGAGGAGCTGGTAATTTGTGTATTCATTTTTGTTGAATAGCATGAACATTTGAATTTCCTTTCTAATCTCTTCCATGACCCACTCATGATTCAGCAGTGTGTTGTTCAGCCTCCATGTGATGCCGGACTTTCTTTGGTGGCTTTTGGTGTTGAGTTATAATTTTATTCCCTTGTGGTCAGAGAGAATGCAAGGTATAACTTCAATGTTTCTGAATTTAGACAAGTTTGCTTTGTGGCCTAAAATGTGGTCTATTTTGGAAAACGTTCCATGTGCTGCTAAGAAAAACTTGTATTCTGATGCTGCTGGGTGAAATGTTCGGTAGATATCTGTTAAGTCTAGTTGATCTATGCAGCTGTTTAGATCTGCGGTTTCTCTGTTGAGCTTTTGCCGAGTTGATCTATCTATTGGGTAGAGTGGTGTTTTAAAATCCCCAACAATTAATGTCTTTGGATCTATATGGGATTTGAGGGAAAGTAGTGTTTCTTTGATAAATTTGGGTGCTCCATTGTTTGGTGAATATATATTTATAATTGTAATATCCTCCTGAAGGAGGGATCCTTTAATTAGTATGTAGCAACCTTCTTTATCTCTTCTCAGGAATTTTAATTTGAAGTCTATTTTATCTGATATTAGGATTGCAACTCACGTCTGTTTATGGGGGCCGTTTGCTTGGTAGATTTTGTTCCAGGCTTCAACTTTGAAAATGTGTTTGTTTTTACGGGCAAGATGTGACTCCTGCAGGCAGCAGATAGAAGGGTCTTGTTTTTTAATCCAACTAGACAGTCTATGTCGCTTAATTGGAGAGTTCAGTCCGTTAACGTTAAGAGATAGGACTGAGAGGTATTTGGGAGTTCCTGCCATGTTATCCACCTTCTTGGGGGCTGCAAAAACTGGGTTCTTCCTATGGTTCTTGGATTTTCAGTTTGGGTGCAGTTTCTTGGCCTTTATTGTGGTCTTGTTGGTTTTCTATGTGTAGGACCTCTTTAAGAATCTTTTGTAGGGCTGGTTTGGTGGAGATGTATTGTTTCAATTTTTCTTTGCTATGGAAGGTTTTTATTTGGCCTTCAGTTATGAAGGAGAGTTTAGCTGGGTACAGTATTCTTGGTTGATAGTTCTTTGTTTTTAGGGCCTGGCATACATCATTCCAGGCTCTTCTTGCTTTGATTGTCTCTGCTGAGAAATCTGAGGTGATTCTAATTTTTTTCCCTTTATAGGTGATTAACCTTTTCTCCTTGACAGCTTTAAGGGTCTTTTCCTTGGTCTGAGTTGATCCTGTGTGGATTATAATGTGATGGTGGGATGTCCTATTCTGGTCTGGTCTATTTGGGATTCTAAAAGCTTCTTGTATCTGAATAGGCCTATCTTTTTGTATGTTTGGGAAGTTCTCTGCTAGGATCCTGTTAGACAAATTTCCTAGGCCATTAACTTCTGTTTCTAGGTGCTCCTCTACATCCATTATCCTTAGATTAGGTCTTCTGATGGTGTCTTCCAGGTTTTGGATAGATCTATCATATTTCTTGGACTTGTCTTGGATGGTTGTATGTTCTTTCTCTATAATATCTAGGCTGTTTTCTATCCCTGAGATTCGATCTTCTGCATGGTCTAACCTGCTGTCAAGACTCTCTACTTTGTTTTTTTATCTCTTTTCCTTCTAGTTGGTCAGCTTTGATGGCTTCAAGTTCTTTGTTGAAGCTCTGTTTTAGGTCTTGTATGAATTACTTTACTTCCTTAATTTGGTGTTCAGTGTTTGTTCTCAAATCACTTAGTTGATTGGTTATGGTTTCTTTGGACTCCCATTCCTTCTGTTGGGTTCCATTCTGCATTCCCTTTGTGGTCTCCCTAACTTCCTTCAGCTCTTTGTTAATGGATTCCATGAATGCCTTTAGTGATCTTTGTGTATTCTCTACCTGGTCTCTCAATTCCTGTATTACTCTTTGATTAGCTTCTTCCCGTTCAAGGGATTCCTGTAGTTTTCTTTCCTCTCATTCGTGGGATTCCTGCAGTTCTCTTTGAGTGTTCTCAGCCTGCTCACACCATTCCTCCATTTCTCTTTGAGTATTCTCCAGTTGTTCACGCAAATTCTGTATCAGTTTTTGAGTAGCTTCCTCACGCTTATGATATTCCTGTATAAGCTTTTGGGATGCCTCCTCTCTCTCCCTTTCACGCTCATACAGAATCCTTTGTAAGTTGTCAAACTTGTCTTTTATCATGTTTGCCAGCAGTGTTTGTAGAGCTATTTGGGAACTCTCCTCTGCATTATTCATTATCTGTTCTGACCCCTGATTATCAAGATTGGGACTTGAGATATCCGGATTTACGATTTTTCTAGTGTTTTTTTTTGGCTTACTCTGCCCATTTGAGATGAAAATAGCAACAGTTTTGTGCTAGAACTCTATCTTAAGGCACCCATCAATCAAAGTTTGCATTTGTACAGTCAATAATCTACAGATACAATCTAGTTCAACAGATACATCTTTTCAACATCAAACAACTATATTAATGGGCTTCGAACAGCAGAGACGAATTTGGAAAACCAGAAATTATTAGGGTTAGGGAGAGATGTGGGTAAAAAATAGGAATAGATTGGTGTGGGGAAGCACAGGGAGAGTTAACTATGTCCTAATCCCAATGCAGGAAATAGGTTGGGTAGGATGCATGTAGAGAGAGAGAGAAAAAGAAGAATGGGAATGGGAAATGAAAAGAGAACAGAAAAAAATAGAAACGTAAAAATTAATATTATTATGGAGATTAAAAGACCATCTATTTAGAGAGGAATGTGAGTATATTAATAGAAGGGTAGGGACATAGAGGAGAAGTGAAAAACTTAAAAAAATGCTTAAAATATTATATAGGTATAAAGAGGTAGTACTGCTATTAAGGAATTTAAGTCTCAGGGGTTTTGAATTGAGTAATAAATTTGTGGATTAAGGTTGTACACAATGGGGGATACGGTCTACTAGTTAACTACGGGTTTATCTGAGGATGTGCAGGACAAGAGTTAAGTCACATAAAGAGGATCAAAAGAGAAGAAAAGGTGAAAATGATTAGAAAGGGAGAAAAAAGATCAGAAGTTCAGTAGAGCTAGACAAAAAAACAAAAAGATAGTTAAGAAAGAAAGAAAAAGAGAAAGAAGACAAGAAAAGAAAGGAAAACGCACATTTATGTGTTCCTAAAATAAAAATTATCAGAGGAAAAAAAAGTTACTGGAAAACAATTATTTTTTCAAAAAAGGCAAAAATTAAAAAGATTGATAAAATTTTTAGAAAAGGAAAAAAATTTATATATATATAAAGTACCAAAAAAAAGAAAAAAAGAAAAAAAAAGAAAAGAAGAGGAAGAAAAAAAATGTTCTTTGATTTTTTTTTTAATTTTTTTTTGGGAGGCGTGGGAAGAATCCTGTATCTCCCTTTTGTCTGTAACCAGCCTCTTGTTGGAGTCTCTGGTCAGCTTGAGGTCCTGTGGCTTGATTGGTTTCTTAAGTCAGTTTGTTCGAACAGGCAGAAAAAATGCTCTGCTTTACCCAAGATTTTGAGATCCCCCTCCCAGATTAGTTTACTGGGAGGGTGATCTGCTTTGAGAATCACAAAAGAGGGGGATGCAGTGGTGAGGTTAGGTTCTGGGTAGAGTTGAGGCCTTTCAACAATCAGTAGCTTTTTCCTGGGGCTATTTTGTGAAAAAAAAAAAAAAACTCACAGAGCCCAGCCTGGAGCCGTTCTCAGGGTTTCTGTTTTTCAATTGATTGTGGAGGCTGCTAGAGGGAGGGGCAGCCTCTAGCTCAGGTTACCCAGTGAGGAAAGCCACTCCAATGGCTGGTGCCTGAGCTGGGTGACTTTTTCCTGGGTGGAGCCGAGTCTGGCAGGTCACTTTGCCATTAAGTTCTTGTGACCTGCTAAATGACTCGTTTTATTCCAAGGCCTGGGTTGGAGCTGGCAGCTCCTCCGAGCTTTGTCGGTATCCAAGATGGAGATCACTGGTGTTGGGGGGGGGAGGGGTGGCCTTTCCTCCTCTGCTCCCTGAAAAGGAGTGAGGACGTCGGGCTTCTACTCACGTCGAGTCTTGGATCCTGGGTCGTCTCTGGACTGCAAACTGCAGGATGAAGATGTCCGCTCCTTGTCGGTTCTTGCTGGTGTTGAGTAGAATCTGCTCACCCGCTGCGTCTGGCTCCTTCGTCCCGGACTCTCTGTGTGAGTGCTCAGTTATGGCCCAGGCTGCGGACTCCGCCACGACCCTGCCGCCGCCGCCGCGGCAGCTGGCAGGCGCTCAGATGTGTCTTTTTGCCTTGGCTTCCCCTCTCTTGTCTAACTCTCTCTCCTGGGATCGCACACTTGGTGTGATTCTCTGGCTTAGGACTGTTCACTGGAACTCTAAAACTGCTTTCTATGCAAGAGCTTGTTCAGATTCCAGCTTCTCCTCCGCCATCTTCCCGGAACCGCTTGGCAGTAACTTTTGAACTAACTCCAGCTACATGAAATCTATCTGTTCAAGAAAAAAATTTGTAAACATGAGAGTGTGTTTCTATTAACATTAGTTTAAAGGCTTGGACACGTGACTTAGGCATTGTTAGGGTCACTAAAGGTTACATTCCTAAAGATGCTTTTGCAAACCAGAGTGCTAAACAAGCTACACTGCTGTAGCTGGAAAAAAAAGTCTGTACATTTGTCAAAAGTTAAAA
The DNA here is from genome assembly GCF_024711535.1 of Dipodomys merriami. NCBI lineage: Eukaryota > Metazoa > Chordata > Mammalia > Rodentia > Heteromyidae > Dipodomys > Dipodomys merriami. The sequence continues at coordinate 171,855 of NW_027206161.1, forward strand.
TATTGTTCTTAAGGACATCTAATCCTGGTAACCTCTTTGTAAGATAGAATAAAGTTATAGGTTCCTGCCTAGGTAGGATCAACACCCCTGAGTCAGAGTGAAGAAGTTACAGAAGATGAAACTTCGCCCATCATCCCCTTTTTAGAACAAGGGACCAGAGTCATAAAAAAAAATGTGGCAAAATAGACAGAAGAAAAGGGCATGGAAAATAGTAGTACAGGCCTGAGCCCTCTATATCTGCCTAGAAAATCAGCCCTATTAAAAGAACTATCTATTTAATAAGTTGTCATCTTGGTAAATTGTCCTGGGCTATTGTCTAAATAGTCTTATAAACTAGTGGGGCCATAGCCTGCCAAGCCTATGTATTACTTGTATCCTTAACCAGTCTGTGTAGAAATTTACAGCCCAGCACGAGGTGTGCTGGTGTCTCTTGGAGCCACTGAGAGGCCCTGCTGCTGTGGCTGCTGCTGCTACAGCCTGACAGTCACCTGGAGGAAATCTACATCATTACCCTGAACACCTCCACCATGGAAAAAGTAGATTAAATTCCTGCCTGATTCAATCTTTTGGATGGCTTCGCTTTGTCCATGTTACCATATACCTACTCTAATTTTATTATGGCTATTCCTCTTGCTGGGGAGACTAACAAACATTGTATTGCTCATTCCCTACACAGCTTTGCCACTATGGGACTTCTTTACATATTAAAACTGATAATGGTCCGGGATATGTCAGACAAGCTTTTCAAAATGTTTGTAAATCTTACCAGATTATTCACACTACAGGTATTCCCTATAATCCTCAAGGTCAAGGAATTGTTGAACGAGCTAATGGTTTGCTCAAACACCAAATTTTTAAATTAAAATGTGGGGAATTATACCCCTTCTCTCCTGTTAATATTCTTCTCATGTTTTATTTGTACTAAATTTTTAAAGTTTAGATTATAATGAAATTTCACAGCACAGCGGTTTTGGGGAAAATAGAGCAAAGAGCTTTTGCCCAAGTTAAGTGGAAGGATCCTTTAACAGGTGATTGGCATGGACCCGATCCGGTTTTAACATGGGGTCGAGGACATGTTTGGTTTTTTCGCAGGAAGAAAATAAATCCCACTAGTTGCCTGAGCATTGTGTTAGGATTGTGGAGGCTCATTCAGATGACACAAAAGCTGACACATTGGGCTTACATTCCGGATCCCCCGATTGTGCACCCTACAACTTGGGAGGGAGTTGAAGTACTCATTCACGTCAATAGATCAGCATACAGTACAGCCCCCGATCCCTTCATCCAGCACACCAAGATGGGAGATATTTCAGCCTCACACATTGGAACTCCTTTTTGCTTTATCACCAGCTCTAAAGGCTCCATTCCAGGCTGTATTATAATGCTATCCGTGACTCACAAAATTTAGATCCCAGACAAAAATCAAATGTGCAATATACAGATGGCATCTTTACCAACTGGGCACCCAGTTCACTCAAATTCTACTCCATCCTATATGATACCCCGTTGCATTAATTTTTCACAAATAGTAGTATCTACAGGATAGCCTCATCCAATAAGGTACAGGCATGTACAGCCATTTGTTACCAATATTTCTGGAACTAACTCTCAACTAATGGACTGGTCTGGAGCTAATCTTACTAATAAATACAATCTTGGACTGTGGTGGATGAATGGGCATGCTCAACATGATGTTTGGATGCTGGTGGCTGCACTCAATAACATAACCTGGCCCAATTAATCCTTTAAAAAATATTTATGAGTTGTGTATCACCACTAGAAAAATCGTAAATCCGGATATCTCAAATCCCAATCTTGATAATCAGGGGTCAGAACTGATAATGAATAATGCAGAGGAGAGTTCCCAAATAGCTCTACAAACACTAATAGCAAACATGATAAATGAGAAGTTTGACAATGTAAAAAGGACTCTGTATGAGCGTGATAGGGAGAGAGAGGAGGCATCCCACAAGTTTATACAGGAATATCATAAGCGTGAGGAAGCTACGCAAAAACTGATACAGGATTTGCGTGAACAAATGGAGAATACTCAAAGAGAAAGGGAGGAATGGCGTGAGCAGGCAGAGAACACTCAAAGAGAACTGCAGGAATCCCACGAACGGGAAGAAAGAGAACTGCAGGAATCCCACAGACGGGAGGAAGCTAATCAAAGAGTAATTCAGGAATTGAGAGACCAGGTAGAGAATACACAAAGATCACTAAAGGCATTCATGGAATCCATTAACAAAGAGCTGAAGGAAGTCAGGGAGACCACAAAGGGAATGCTGAATGGAACCCAACAGAAGGAATGGGAGTCCAAAGAAACCATAACCAATCAACTAAGTGATTTGAGAACAAACACTGAACTCCAAATTAAGGAAGTAAAGAAATTCATACAAGACCTAAAACAGAGCTTCAACAAAGAACTTGAAGCCATCAAAGCTGACCAACTAGAAGGAAAAGAGATAAAAAAACAAAGTAGAGATGCTTGACAGCAGGTTAGACCATGCAGAAGATCGAATCTCAGGGATTGAAAGCAGCCTAGTTATTAAAGAGAAAGAACATACAACCATCCAAGACAAGTCCAAGAAATATGATAGGTCAATCCAACACCTGGAAGACACCATCAGAAGGCCCAATCTAAGGATAATGGGTGTAGAGGAGCACCTAGAAACAGAAGTTAATGGTCTAGGAAATTTGTTTAACAGGATCCTAGCAGAGAACTTCCCAAACATACAAAAAGATAGGCCTATTCAGATACAAGAAGCTTTTAGAACCCCAAATAGACCAGACCAGAATAGGACATCCCACAGTCACATTATAATCCACACAGGATCAACCCAGACCAAGGAAAAGATCCTTAAAGCTGTCAAGGAGAAAAGGTTAATCACCTATAAAGGGAAAACAATTAGAATCACCTCAGATTTCTCAGCAGAGACAATCAAAGCAAGAAGAGCCTGGAATGACGCATGCCATGCCCTAAAAACAAACATCTATCAACCAAGAATACTGTACCCAGCTAAACTCTCCTTCATAACTGAAGGCCAAATAAAAACCTTCCATAGCAAAGAAAAATTGAAACAATACATCTCCACCAAACCAGCCCTACAAAAGATTCTTAAAGAGGTCCTACACATAGAAAACCAACAAGACCACAATAAAGGCCAAGAAACTGCACCCAAACTGAAAATCCAAGAACCATAGGAAGAACCCAGTTTTTGCAGCCCCCAAGAAGGTGGATAACATGGCAGGAACTCCCAAATACCTCTCAGTTCTATCTCATAATGTTAACGGACTGAACTCTCCAATTAAGCGACATAGACTGTCTAGTTGGATTAAAAAACAAGACCCTTCTATCTGCTGCCTGCAGGAGTCACATCTTGCCCGTAAAAACAAACACATTTTCAAAGTTGAAGCCTGGAACAAAATCTACCAAGCAAACGGCCCCCATAAACAGACGTGAGTTGCAATCCTAATATCAGATAAAATAGACTTCAAATTAAAATTCCTGAGAAGAGATAAAGAAGGTTGCTACATACTAATTAAAGGATCCCTCCTTCAGGAGGATATTACAATTATAAATATATATTCACCAAACAATGGAGCACCCAAATTTATCAAAGAAACACTACTTTCCCTCAAATCCCATATAGATCCAAAGACATTAATTGTTGGGGATTTTAAAACACCACTCTACCCAATAGATAGATCAACTCGGCAAAAGCTCAACAGAGAAACCGCAGATCTAAACAGCTGCATAGATCAACTAGACTTAACAGATATCTACCGAACATTTCACCCAGCAGCATCAGAATACAAGTTTTTCTTAGCAGCACATGGAACGTTTTCCAAAATAGACCACATTTTAGGCCACAAAGCAAACTTGTCTAAATTCAGAAACATTGAAGTTATACCTTGCATTCTCTCTGACCACAAGGGAATAAAATTATAACTCAACACCAAAAGCCACCAAAGAAAGTCCGGCATCACATGGAGGCTGAACAACACACTGCTGAATCATGAGTGGGTCATGGAAGAGATTAGAAAGGAAATTCAAATGTTTATGCTATTCAACAAAAATGAATACACAAATTACCAGCTCCTCTGGGACACAGCAAAGGCAGTACTCAGAGGCAAGTTTATAGCTCTGAGCTCCTACATCAACAAATTGGAGAGATCGGAAACTAGCAATTTAATGACACATCTAAACCTCGTTGAAAAAGAGAAGCAATATAAACACCAATCCAGTAGACGGAAAGAAATAATCAAAATTAAATCAGAATTAAATGAATTAGAATCCAAAAAACTATAGAAAGAATCAACAAAACAAAGAGTTAGTTCTTTGAATAAATTAACAAAATTGACAGACCCTTAGCAAATCTTATCAGAAAAAGAAGAGAACACACCCAAATTAATAAACTCAGAGATGAGAATGGAAACATCACCACGGAAACAACCAAGATTCAGAACATTATAAGGGAATACTTCTCAAAACTTTATGCTAATAAGTTTGAGAACTTGACAGAAATTGACCTCTTCCTAGCAAATATTGACATGCCAAAACTAAACCAAGATGAGTTAAACTATATTACCAGGCCCATATCAAGCACTGAAATAGAAACAGCAATAAGAGACCTCCCAGCTAAGAAAAGTCCAGGACCAGATGGTTTTACAGAGGAATTTTACAAAGCCTTAAAAGCAGAGCTCACACCAATACTCCTCCAACTCTTCAATGAAATTGAAAGAGAAAGCTCATTACTGAACACATTCTATGAAGCCATCATAACCCTCATCCCAAAACCAGGCAGGGACTCATCAAAGAAAGAGAACTATAGACCCATTTCTTTGATGAACATTGATGCAAAACTTCTCAACAAAATTTTGGCCAATCGACTTCAACAATTCATCCAAAAAATCATACACCATGATCAAACTGGATTCATTTCAGGGATGCAAAGCTGGTTCAATATACGCAAATCAATTAATATTATTCATCACATCAACAGGAGCAAGAATAAGAACCAAATGGTTATCTCAATAGATGCAGAAAAAGGATTTGACAAGATCCAACACCCCTTTATGATGAAGGTTCTGGAAAAATTAGGAATCCATGGAATATTACTCAATACAATAAAGGCTGTATATGACAAACCTACAGCCAGCATTATACTCAATGGTGAAAAACTAAAGCCATTTCCTCTTAACTAAGGAACATGACAAGGATGCCCACTCTCTCCACTTCTCTTCAATCTAGTATTAGAATGCCTAGCTACAGCAATAAGACAAGATGCAGATATAAAGGGGATCCAAATAGTGAAAGAAGAAATAAAACTCTCCCTCTTTGCAGATGACATGATCTTGTATTTAAAGAATCCCATAGACTCCACTCCCAAATTACTCAAGCTGATTCAAAACTTTGGCAAAGTAGCAGGTTATAAAATTAACACACCAAAATCAATGGCTTTTCTATATGCCAACAATGAGAAAAGTGTGGCTGAAATTAGGAAAGCAACTCCATTTGTAATATCCCCGCAGAAAATAAAATACCTAGGAATTAACTTAACCAAAGAAGTGAAGGACCTCTATGATGAAAATTTTAAAATCTTGAAAAAGGAAATCAACACAGAACTTAAAAAAATGGCAAAACCTCCCATGCTCCTGGATTGGCAAGATTAACATCGTGAAAATTGCAATACTTCCCAAGGCTATCTACAAATTCAACGCGATACCTATCAAAATTCCACCCTCATTCTTCAAGGAAATAGAAGAGGCAATCCAAAAATTCATATGGAACAATAAAAGACCCCAAATAGCAAAAACGCTCCTCAATGGAAAGAACACTGCTGGAGGAATATCAATACCAAATTTCAAACTCTTCTATAAAGCCATATTAATCAAAACAGCTTGGTATTGGCATAAGAACAGACCTCAGGACCAATGGAATAGAATTGAAAACCCAGAAATGAACCTGCAGACCTATAGCCATCTAATCTTCGATAAGGAAGCTAAAACAATAGAATGGAAGAAAGACAGCCTCTTCAGTAAATGGTGCTGGCAAAATTGTTTAACTACATGTAGAAAACTAAAGCTAGATCCTTATATATCACCTTGCACCAGAATCAACTCCAAATGGATCAAAGACCTTGAAGTCAAAGCAGACACTCTGAAAACATTACAGGATGGAATAGGAGAAACCCTAGGTCTCCTTGGCTCAGGCCGAAATTTTCTGAATAGAGACCCGGAAGCACAACAAATCAAAGAAAGGTTGGACAAATGGGATTGCATAAGATTGCAGAGCTTCTCCAGGGCAAATGACATAGCTGGCAAGATCAATAGAAAGCCCACGGATTGGGAGAAGATCTTTACTAGCCATACAACGGACAAGGGTCTCATATCTAAAATATACATGGAACTCAAAAAATTAAACCACCCAACAACAAATCCTCAAGGAAACAACTGCCCAATATATAAGTGGGCGAAAGACTTAAAGAGAAGCTTCTCTGAAGAAGAAAGAAGGATGGCTAATAGACACATGAAGAAATGTTCAACATCCCTAGCCATAAAAGAAATGCAAATCAAAACAACATTGAGATATCACCTCACTCCAGTTAGAACAGCAAAAATCAAGAACTCTAACAACAACAGATGCTGGAGGGGATGTGGAATGAAAGGAATCTTACTTCATTGTTGGTGGGAACGTAAACTTGTTCAACCACTTTGGAAAGCAGTATGGAGGTTCCTCCAAAGACTTCACATTGATCTCCCCTATGATCCAGCAATCCCACTTTTGGGCATTTACCCAAATGTTTACAAACAAGACCACACTAAATCTACCAGCACAACTATGTTTATTGCAGCATTATTTACCATAGCTAAGATATGGAACCAACCCAGATGCCCCTCAGTAGATGAATGGATCAAGAAAATGTGGTATATATACACAATGGAATTCTATGCCTCCATAAGAAAGAATGACATTTCCCCATTTGTTAGGAAATGGAAAGGTTTGGAAAAAATTATATTCAGTGAAGTAAGCCAGGCTCAAGGAAGCATAGGTCCCATGGTTTCCCTTATTTGCAGTATCTAGTATAGGTATGAGTCAAGCGGAAAAGGTCAGATAATGTGATGTTAGGAAAATGAACCCTTAAATATGTATTTTAATGTTTTCATTTCTTTCATGCATGTGTTTCTAACGCATATATAAGATTATTTCTTTGTTGCTTTGTATGTCCCTCCCCAACAGTGTAACCCCCGCTTTCACTATATTTGATGTCAGTATAACATGTGGAGGAGATGGGGACAAACAAGTCGTTTAAGGATTCAGGTGGACCTGTTGCAACAATGAGAAGTACAAAATGTCATGTCAAAACCAGCTTTACAATGTCGGTGTGTGGGGGGGAGGGGGGTATAATTGGGTGGGGGGAGGAGGGTATAATTGTGTGGGGGGAGGGGGGAGGCGTGGAAGGGAGGTGAAGGGTAAACAAAGGAGGAGGTGGCAATGCTTGGTAAGAAATGTATGCATTATCCTGCCCATGTAATTGTACACCTCTGTAAGTATGTTCTCAAATAAAATAAAATAAAATTAAAAAAAATATTGGACAACAGTTTTTGAGCTTGGTCAAAGTAATTCTGCAAATTCAGACAATACGCAAGAAAAAAATAATAGCGAAGACACAGAAAGTCGTTAAGTAAAAAGTCTTAACCCCTCTCCTGTAAGAGGAAAGCAACCCCACTCAAGTTCTAAGTCAGGCTGGAACTAGAAGCTCAGAGCAATAGAGATCTTGAAAAGGGGACCATCTCTGACATGTGAGTCCACAGCACATACTCACAGGTAGGAATTGGTGGTGGCAAAAATGCCCTTTCCTAGCCACTTCACTGGACTTTCACTGCATATATAAACTTAGAAATGCCCTCCCCCTTAAAATCAGACATCGTTGAAAGCAGTGCTTTTATCTCCTGCAGGGCAGCAGGCTCTCCTGAGCTGAGAAGTAGCAGAAGAATATTGAGTTGAAGATTCTTCCTCGCATAGGTAAAGGGCAATTATCCCTAGCCTCCAGGTCCATAAGCCCCATCCAGCTCCACTTCACCAAATGCAGCCCACACATGGTGAAATCCTCTCAAGGCAACTATTCTGACACCACAAGACGATAGGGAATGGTGGCTGGTTCACAGAAGAGAGTAGATGTCACTTCTCTTTCATAGGGAGAAACACACTCTAAAATCAGCATCTGGCCTGATTCTTCATCACAAGTAAGTTCTGGGCCAAGCCATTCCCTCCACTTGACAACATTGCTGGTGTTTTCACCTTCTGGATAGAGAGAATATTTCTAGGCAATTTTTCTTTTTTTCTTTTTCTTGTTTTTCCTCCACCCTTCCTAGGCATTGAACTCTGGGCCTGGGCACTGTCCTTAAGCTTTTTGCATTCTACCACTTGAGCTACAGCACCACTCTGGCTTTTCTGTGATTAATTGGAGACAAGAGTATCATGGATTTTTCTGCCCAGGTTGGCTTCAAACCACAAACCTCAGATCTCAACCTCCTGATTAACTAGGATTACAGGCATGAGCCACCAGCACCCCACTCAATTTTTGACCTTTCACAGGATATTGTTTTAAAGGACTCAGTGTGTGGTACAATACCAGGTTCATAGTAGATACACACATACACACACACACACACACACACACACACACACAGATTTAAGTAAGGAAATGAATGGATGAATGAATGAATGATTAAAAACTAGCAAATGAAACCAGAGTTTCTTTCTTGGGGGAAGAGAAGCGATACTTTGTTTATCATTTAGTAGCTGAATATGAACATCTTCCACAATTTAATTTATGGAGATGATCCAGATGGACAAAAAATAGATCAATATCAAATCTATACAGTTTTTGAAGACTTCAAATCCCTTTAGGAAAATATCTCATATCCCTGATTAACATGTAGAACTTATGAAACGAAGTATTTCCTAAAGTTCCAGAGTTGGCTTATTTTTCTATCACATTTCTTCTCAATGAACAAATAACCAATACAAAATCTTTATGCCGTATAGCCAATATTTAAAAAATCAGTGCAGTCAGAATTAACAATGTCCAGCTAACCTGACAGAAGATACAATTTTACTCAAATGAAATTAACCGGGGCAATGTCAAGATGGTACTGGGAATTTGCAGGTGGCTTTCTCAAGCACACTGCCACAGACAAAACCCATTCCTCTCATCACTTTCCTATGGATACCACAAAAATTTCAACCCTTTGTGCTCTTCTAAGGATGTGCTTTTACTAATTTGTCTTAGATTGTTATCAAAACAAAAACCCTCCAACACAAAAGTAAGCACCCTGAAGTGTCTTTGATGACTCGTTTGAGAATAGACTGAGATGTGTCCAAGAGTATCCAAGCTCTGTTATGCAAGAACATCACTGTTCTGGTTGTTACTCTGCATCCTAGGTCTTTCAGGTACCAGGGACTACTGGATATTTAAAAAGGTTGAGGTCAATGTCAGGTCTACGTTGAGTTCTATGTCAAAGACAATGTCAGTAGTGAATCAGGCTGGGCGCCAATGGCTCACGCCTATCATCCTAGCTACTCAGGAGGCTGACATCTGAGGGTCAGGGTTCATGAGAATCATAGTTCAAAGACAGCCCCGGCAGGAACATTCCATGAGACTCTTATCTTTATTAAACCACCAGAAAACTGGAAGTGGCACTGTGCTTCAAGTTGTAAAGCACTCACCTTGAGCTGAAGAGTGCAGGGACAGCACCCAGGCCCAGAGTTCAAGCCCCACGGCAGACCAAAAAAAAAAAATAGTGAACCAGAAAAAGAATTAGAGAACTCTGTTGGTAGTATGGATTCAGCTATCTTGTTTTTATAAGGGCAAATTGACAAGAGTTAAAATTAGCTTTTCTCCTTTTATAATTGAGAGATTATAATAAATTTTCACTTAGAAGATCCTTAATGCTTACAAGATGAAACAATGAATTTGTTCAAGAAAATGATTCAAAGGAAATGTTAAACATCATAGAGAGATTTCACCAGCAGCATTTTCCTTTGGGAGTTTGTGTTTACTTTCCACTTTGTTACATGATGCAAAGTTAGTACAGTGGAAGGAAGCAGTCTGAACCCAGGATAAGTTATCTCATACCATTTCTTCATTCCAACTACATCCTGCATCCAAGTGCCACCTGTATTTTACAGTTATATGTGATGCAGTGATGACGATTTTATCTATACTCTAATGCTAGAAAGAGGAAATACATCTCCAGTCTTTCAAGCCAGGCACTGGAGGTTCACATATGTAATCCTAGCTACTCAAGAGGCTGAGATCTGAGCATCACAGTTACAAGCTAGCATGAGCAGGAAAGTCCATGAGACTCTTATCTTATACTAGCCACCAGAAAACCAGAAAGGGAGTTGTGGCTCATAGTGGTAGAGTGCTAGCCTTGGGCAAAAATTGCTGGAGGACAGCACCCAGGTCCTGAGTTCAAGCCCTACAACTGATGGGAAAAAAATGCACCTTTCATCCATCCACCTGTCTATTCAAAGCAGGACAGCAGGATGGAGGTGATTGAAAAGATGAAGTAATCCAGGCTAAAAGGATGATTATAGTAAAGATGTTAAATGCTTAAAATGAGAAGACTAGTAGGACCATGAATTTGAGGTATAATTTTGGAGAAAAGTTCATGTTAAAACAAAACCTAGATAAGTGTCTGTAGTTCTTATAGTATCAAAGACACTTAGTTTAAAGCTCATTTCCTTTTTTGTTGTTCGTGTTCATAGGGATTAAACTCTGGGCCTGGGCACTGTTCCTGTACTCTTCACCTCAAGGTGAGCACTCTACCACTTGACCCATAGCACAACTTCTGGTTCTCTAGTGGTTCTCATGGACTTCCTTGCCCTGGCTGGCTTTGAACTGTCATCCTCAGATCTCATCCTCCTGAGTAGCTAGGATTACAGGCGTGAGCCACCTGTGCCTGGGAGCTTATTTCCTTTTTGACTAAACTGTAAGAGCAAAATAAATCATCTCTTTTCAAATTCTGAGAATAAACCTCTGGACAGTGAGATCTGAGGGTAAGAGTAGGCCACCTTCCATATACAGCCAGAACAGATTGTATGCAAATATTAGAATCCAATATGACTACTACCAGCAAGTTCACACAATAAAACTTAAGCTATGCACATAGTGAAAAGGCGCCAGGAAGCCAAAAGGTTAAAAGTGGAGCTGTGGTTTTTAACACACTGCTTCTCTCATTCAGCAGGGCAATTATATACATGATTATAGTGGAATATATATTAAATGGAGTAAGAAGAGCAATAGTTTAAAAGATCAAAGAAATATATATATATATATATATATATATATATACATATATATTTCTGCCTGTGTCTATATCTATCTACCTATCTATGTCTATATCAACCTATGTCTATATCTGTATATACCTACATATAGTTATCTATGGATAGGTATGTATCTAAAGATACAGATACAGATATTTATAGACAGATATAGACATCGGCAGAAATGTAAAGGTGAGGGTAGAACACTGGTTCATGGTTCAGATCCAGAAAAGACACAGATACCTCCAGAAAACTGATGTTAAACCCATTATCAAAACTACCCTTAAACCTCACCCAGGACTGTAGTGCAACACACCCTTGGGATTCAAGGCTGGAATAAATATCTCCTTGGGAGAGAATCAAGTATTATAGCACATGTGCATTAAAATGTACATTTGTCTTTTAACTCTACAACCACACTCTGAATGCTGAAATACTCACCTGTGGAAGAGAAGAGCTGAGACCAAAGAGAGAAAAGTATATTTGTTTCTATCATCTCAAGATGGGTCAAAGCCAAAAGCTCACTAGGTGGAAGATGGGGGAAACTGAGACAAGATGGAATCAATGAGCCTGTCTCTCTTTCCCTCCAACTCTCTGCTGATCAGTCTTTGGCTCCCTCTCACGATACAGCCCCTCCTTCTGTTATTCCTTGTTGGGTTCATGTCTTCTTTGGCCTCCATCTCTCTTTTCTGTTACCATTTTGCAAAATCATGTAAATTAAGGCAGCCAAAGAAGAGAAGAGAAGAGACTACACAGAAAGTGATTACCAAAGAAGTGCTCTTTCAGTCCTTTCCACATTGGAAAAGCCTAACAAGGAAACCGAGAAGAAGAAATACTAAGAAACCCTGACCACTAAGGAAACTTAGCTTCTGCCACTTTGTTTTTTCAAGCCATCACAACTGAGTGGAACTGATTTACAATTGTTAAGCCTTTCCCTTTGAGTTTAGAGATCACTTCTATTGGCAGAGTTAGACTGAGATACATTCATTTCCAATATGTACAGTTTGCACATGCATAGTATTGGTTTTTCTCAATGAAATTTATTTGTTGGTTGATTGGTTGGCTGACCTGTTGACTGGCTGGCTGGCTGACTGGCTGATTAGTTGATTAGGTGTATTTTTTCCAGTGCTTAGGATGTAGTTCAGGGCTAGTGGAAATTAGGCGAGTTAGAAGACATAAAGAGGCTATCTAAATCTAACTTCTTTGAGATGATCAAAAGGCTGTTCTCTGAAGTCTTTACAACAAACAGACAGAAAGAATTAAAAGCATGTCCAGAAAAATGGTGTCCTGACGGTTACCTGCATTTTGAATAGACCTGACACATTTTACTATTCTAGAATAATTTTCTAAAGATTAGAAATTGCTAAAGATATTTTTCCAGCTCAGAAAGTATAAAGATCATCGTCAAGGGCCAATATCTTCAAGTCCTCCTTTTGTCTACTTCTCCTTATTCATTCTGTCATTGAAAAATAAATTCTTCATAAAACTCCTTGTTTTTTATGCACAAATCTCAAGGATATTTGGTTTATTATATAAACTGGGAAGTGAATCCAAGAGTATAGAATATTTGATTCACTCAGCAAACATCTGCTGAATACTTACTATATACAAAACTCCCTTTCACCAAGACAAAGACCCAGGAGCCAGACATGAGCTAAGCTGCATTGTAAATTTTCCCTCTTGCCTCCCCACATCACCCTCCAGAACACAATTCCTATTTCCAGATCTTCTCTTGAACTGGTATCCCCTTCCATCCTGCATTCTGTCTCATCAGACAGACAGAATAAGGAAAATCTGATTCTATCTCAACAGGAAGTAGTAAACCCAAACTGAGCTTGTAGACCATCTACACCTGCCAAACGGAAGATGACAGGTCCCGTGCCTTCTAGGCCACTTCTCTCACCAACCTGAGGAAAGCAGTCCCTGACTTCCTAAGAGATCCAAACTGAAGAATGTATTGACACATATCAAAAATGCTACTTTCAACCTCTTACCACATAATTTTATTTCTTCTATAATCTCACAGTTATTGGAGATTGGAGAATTTAATCCAAAGTCATTCAATATTATGATTCAATGTTGAAGAGGAAATCCTGTCAAAATGACCATTCTTTACCTCTTACCTCTTTACAATCTTAAATCTACCAACCACTCCTCTCAAACTGGACAGGCATGGGGAAGAGAGCTATCTGATAAGACAGTGTCGGGTGGGGAACAAAGACACAAAGCTCACTCTCCTAGACAGACACTTTTCCCCTCAGAAGAAGACACAATGTTTTATATTAAAATAAGCCCTGCCAGTCATTAAAATTATGCTTATCATCCTTTGCGCTCAGGAGGATGAGATCTGGAGGATTTTATTTGAATCCACCTGGGGCAGGATTAAGTCCATGAGATTCATTTCCAATTACAGAGCAATAAGCCAGAAATGGAGCTGCAGCTCTAGTGGTCGAGTGCCAGCCTTGAGTAAAAAAGCTAAGGAATAACACCCAGGCCTTGAGTTTAAGCCCCAGTTTTAGCACATATGTGTGCATGCATGCACATGCATGAGCTTGCTCACGCATGCACGCATGCACACACACTCACACACGCACACACACACTCCCCTTAATGATTAATAAAATGAACAAGTAGTTAAAGGTAAAACTACAAGGACCAGTGAAGTGGCTCACATCTGGTATCCCAGCTGCATGTAGGTAGAGATAGGGACAATCAAGATTTCCACCAGTCCGATCAAAAAACTCTCAAGATCCCATCTGAACAACAACAAAAAAAATTCCTGAGACCTCTTCTCAACCAATAAAAAGCTAGGTTTAATGACATGGGCCTGTCACCCCAGCTGAAGTAGGTAGATTAAAGAATATTATAGACCAGAACCACCAGGGCATAAATGCCAAGACGGTATTTGAAGAAAAAAGAAAAAAAAAACTAAAGAAGAAGGGGCTAATGTTGATAAGAAATGTACTCATTATCTTGCCCATGTAATTGTAACCCCTTTGTACATTATTTTCACAATAAAATAAAAAATGAAGAAGGGGCTGAAAGCATGATAGAGCACCTGCCTAGTTAGCACAGGTTTCTAAAATCAGGTCCCAGTTTTGTATACAGAAAAAACTTCTACTAAAGGGGTCCACAATATCGAAACTTCCTGCAAATAACCCTCTTGCCTTTAAATATTCTTTAGTGAAACTTTTGAGAAATGTTTCACCCATACTCTGAATTTTATCTTATCTTTGTCCCCTAGAACATACAAGAATAGCTAAGACAGTATCTGGTATAAATAGGACACTCACTAAAGTTTGCAAAACTAATGACAACATTATCAATAACAAAAGACCTTTTTTAGTAACTTTTGGTTGAAAGGATAGGTGGACCAACAGCTACATCAAGAAACTGGGTAAAAGCAATCCAATTTACCAAAACAGCCAATGGTTGTCATGGTAAGTTCAGGTGAACCAACTCAAGTGGACTTCTTTTCTACTGTGACAAGTTCAGTAAAGCAAATATTGTATTTGTTAACCTCACAATGAAAGGTGGGGCTTAGGAGACAAATCTACCAGGTGAGACTCATGCTAATTAAATATAATAACCTATGAACATTTGGAAAGGCATATGATAGTAATAATTCTACCAATGAGATGAAGTCCTGATTGGTGGAATGATCTTTAAAAACAAAAAAAGTTCAATAATCATTTAAAAGTTAACCATCTGTTCCTATACTGAATAACATTGGAAAGATCGTATGTACACAAATATGGACAGTATGACTACTTCATTCCTAAAGCTGATTTATGATTTTGTTGTTGTTGTTTTTGGGTGCCAGCACTGCCCCTTGCTTATTTTGTGCAAAGCCACAACTCTTCTTCCACCTTTTTGTGGATTTAATTAAAGATGAGAATTTTCTGGACTTTTGTTTTCAGCCTAGCTTAAAATAAGATTCTCAGGTTTTAGTCTCCTGAGTAGCTAGGATTATAGAAGTGAACCCTCAAGAACAGGCTTTCATTCCTGAAAGTATTATTATTCTTAGTTAGCTGAACCAAGTTACACTGAAAGATGATTCAAAGAAAGAGCAGAATGTGCCGCCATGTTTATATTTTCCTCCCACCCTGAAGGAGACACTGGTTTCACCCCATTTGTAAATAGAAAAGATCAACTGCCACACTCACTTTCTCTACACAAGCCCTCTGATGGCAGGATGAGTCACTTGCTCCTTCTCTAGAAGCAGTTCCAGAGCCCTGTACTCCCCAGACTGGAGGTTGGGAGGGAGGCGGAACTCCTCTCTTCCCTGTCCAACCTCAAGTCTGCCTTACAAATGTGTGGAGTGCAAAGCCAGTAAGTAGTAAGCACCCTGATACACATAGGAACAAAATATCCTTTTCTGAGACTCAGGCAAACCATCAGCCAATGTACTATCTTTTCAATTTTAGTAATAACAAAAAGAGCTCAATACAATTTTAACTATAACTCCAAACAGAAAGCAGAAGAACCTTCTCAGCATTAACTGAATGGGAGAGATGGGGAATAAATAGTAGAACTAACAACTGGAGACCTGACTCCAAGGCAGGGATTGATGCAGATGAAGATGAAACTTTTCTTTGTCTTTCCTCCCTGGATGTCTTATAGTCTGGCCTGATTGCATCCCTTCCCTCCTGGGAACTAAATGAGAAATGTGGTATTCAATTATTTCTCTCATAGACAGAGATTTGTTATTTTATTCTATTGTGTAATAAGCCAGTTCTTCTGTTCCTAAGAACAGAGTGTGGTGGTCACTCGTGAACACCTGTGTACAAGGCCCGGTGAGTGCTGGGCAATTGTGAACACCTGTGTACAATGCCTTGTGTGTAGTGGGCACTTGTGAACAATCTGAGCCTAAGCACAACCAAGTTTCCTTGCCTACCTGGAGGATGCTGAATGGGCTCGCTACCTGGGCAGGAGCCTGGTCTACGGATCCCTGCATCCTGACAGCCCTGCCAGGGGTCAGCCTGCTACCTGGCTCCTTGGAGATCCCTCAGGCCTCTCCTGGGAAAAGCCAAGTGAGCAGGAGAAAGGGGCCCAGAAAGGGACTGAGACTGAACACCCCAAAAGTCACCACCACCACCACCACCACCATCACCACATGCACACCTGGGAATGAGTCTGGCTTTGCCCCCAGTCCTCCCTGGAAGTCTCACTAAGAGCAGCCTTCGGGCCTTGCCCGGCTCCCCAGGACATCCGGGCCACCTTCCCAGTCCTCATCCTCGTTGTCCTCATCCTCGTCCTTGTGGTGCTGGTGGTCGTGGTGCTGGTGGTCGTGGTTGAGGCTGTGGTGGTTTTGGTTGTGGTTGTGGACCTCGACCCCCGTTCTGGGCCCTTGGCACTCTGCTGCCCTTGGGAAGCAGCTCACAAACTCCTGGAAGGTGATGGCTCCATCGGAGTTGGAGTCCAGGCATTGGGCCATGGTCTAGTGTCTATGGACCGCAGACTCAGCTCACAGCACAGTGCCCTGAACTCCTCCTACTTCAGGCTGCCTGAGCAGTTCACATGGCAGCCAGTGAAGTCTGAGTGCAGCCATGCCTGGGCCCACTCTTCCAGGGCCCTAAGCACATCCGTGCTGCCAGCGCTGGCCAGGGAGCTCTTTGCTGTGAGCTGCACTTGGTCCTAGACCAGTCCAGGAGCCACACCAGGGGTCAGGCCAGGGGCTGGTCCATGCAAGGAGTGGCCAGTTCCCTAGTCTGAGGGAGGGGGGCTAACCACTGGTGGAAGTGTCCGAGAGGGATGAAGCATCCAGGCCGGTAACCGTGGCCGGGCGAGCGGGGCTTCCACCTGGTTCCTGGGACTCGGGGCGATGCGCCCTGACCTCCCTGGAGCACCCAGCATGCAGCACTGGCTGCTCATTTCACAGGACCTGACTTTGCCCTCCAAGGCAGGGATGAAGGCTCGGTCTCTAGCCTCCACCTCCAGCTGTGAGCTTCTGCTTTCCTGGACATGGTGGGACAGGCCTGGGTGGGGCGGAGCAAGGCAGGGGGGCAGAGCCGGGATAGGGTGAGGCAGCGGTGGGGCTGGGGCCCGGCCTGCCGAGCTTTGCGGGGCAGAAGGATGACCAGCAGGAGTAGAATGCCTAGGCAAAAACGGTAGCTTGGAGGCCTTTCTGTTCCGGAACCAGACAGGCAACTCGGGCAGTCCAGCCTCTGCATGTTTCATTCAGCTGTGGTGCACTATGGCTGCCGCACAGCGGGGATCCATGGCTCTCTGGCCTGCTGGCAAGGTCTGAGGGCTCCCTGGCCTCAGGATGGGCCCTGCACTCAGGCTGCCCCAGCCATCACCTCAGAGGCCTGAGTTAGAGGGAGTGTCTGAGGACATGGGGCGGCTCATGCGGTGAAATGGGTCTCCTCTTGGAAGCAGGTTTAGTCCATGTCTTCCTGCGGCTCCGCAGCCGGTCTCTCCACACACTATAAGCCGCTTTTCAGTGCATCTGTTAACCCTAGGGCTTTCCAGCTGCTTCAGACCATTACTAAATATCTTCCCCATCCGACATGCACAGTGGAGTCTTTCCAAACAAGTTCATGTTTTAAACCACATCGTGGGCATGGTTCAGCGTTGGCCTGGCAGCCTCCAGTCAGAGTCTCCACTTCACCTTCCACCCTGGTTTCTGAATTTTTACACCCCTTCCCTGGAGCCCTTCCTTGGAAGTCATCGAGAACACAGGCTTGCAAATACGGTGAGTTATCTCCACCTCTCCACAAGTGTCTGTCTTCTCCACCCACACGGCCATGGCCAATGCAAGCCATCACATACAGTGTGGACACAGTAACTTTGTAATGTCCTCATAACCCTCACCTTTAACCGGGCAAGGCTCAGGTAGGAGGTTGGCCACAGCTTAGAGTCTGGCAGTGGCCGGCAGAGGCTGGCAGTGGCTGGCAGTGGATGGCAGAGGCTGGCAGTGGCCGGCAGTGTCTGGTGGAGACTGGCAGTGAGTTGGTCCTAAAGTAACAGTATTCCCAGAGTGGGCAGGTGGAGTACTTTTCAGCTCTCAGCTTGTACTTGCTGATACTTCATTGGCCATGGCAAGTCACCTGACAAGCTCTGAGCACATGTAAGAGGGAACTACACAGCCATTTATACAGAAAGATATGCCTCATTGGAGGTTCTTGTTACGGCAGTAAACTACACCCGGGTAACTGGACATTCTACTACATCTTCTTGGGGTCTTAATCTACCATTCTCCTATTCATCCTATACCACCTGGGCTTGAACACAGGGCCTTACACTAGCTCAGCTTTTCTGCTCACAACTGGCACTCTACCACTTGAGCCACACCTCCAATTCAACTTTTTTGCTGGTTAATCTAAGGTAAAAATCTGGAGGCTTTATGTGTCTAAACTAGCTTCAAACCATAAGTACTTGCTGGACAGTCCTTTTAAAACACTAATTATTCCATTATTTACCAGTTCAATGAGTCCCAGTCAGATGACAGTTTTGTTCCATAGGATACACACAATATTTGAAGACATTTTTAGTTTCCTCATTTGAAGTGTTTCCTACTGGTATTTATTAGATAGATGCTAGTAATAATAGTTCATATCATGTAAAAGCCTCTATCCCCTCATCCCATTAAAGCAAATTACCTGATCAAAAATGCTAGTAGTGATAAAGCTGAGAAAGCTAAAAAGAAACAAAAGGCCTTCTCTCTTCCATCTAAGCCATTTCTCAGCTTCAGTAGGATTCTGCTTTTCTGAATATGGTTCCACAATTTCATTGTGATTTGACACTTAACAAATGCGACACTCAGAGTGTTCTTATATCAGTTCAAGTAAGAGCTTCAGGAAAGTTTTTGAAGATCTCCATGAGTGCTCTTAGGAAAAGCCAAGATTTTGTGATGTAATATAATGTTGTTTTCAAGCAACAGAGGAAAGAATGAAACAGGAAACCTTCCTTTTCTATTCTTGCATCCAGGAACAACCAGACAGGAATTGGAACTAAAAGTGGAGTCTTTGAGCCAGTGAATTGGATGGAATAAGGATCCATCATGCCTTTTAGAAAGATCAGCTTGCTCTCTGGGTGCTCAAGAAGTTTAAAAATTAGAGATAATCTTGTTAGAGCATGTTTTTAAAATAGTGAAAAGATATCCTTGCAAAAGAAGGTTTGTGATCAAATACTTTCATAAAAAAATTGAAAAACATTCCTATCATTTCCTTCTGGGATGAAATACAGATATGTATTTCTTAGTTGAATTTTATTATGAAAGCTTTTAGTTCAAGGTTTTGGTTGGAATTCCTATGAATTTTCCAGAGTAATGGCTGTTGAGAACATAATTTGGAAAACTTCATGGTAGACAATGACTAGGGAGGGCTACTGTAAGAAATTATTCCTTGTTTGCATCATAAATCAACCCAACATCCCAAAGCAGTATTGAGAATCAGCAATGCAACCTGCTTTTCACCTGCTGAAATAAGCTTTTAATGAAAGCCTGTTGCAATGAACCATGTATAATTTCCTTATTGCATAAGAGCATCCTCAGTAACTGTTTTACTCCTGAAGTTACTCTGCCTTAGAAAGATCTGATATTCAATTTAAGATAGACCTAGATAGCCAAGTAATGGAATACCACTAAAGGAAGTTATGGGTAGGTTTGAGAATTCTCTGAAACTTATGCACCACTGAAAGAGCTGGCATGCTGGAGTCTTTTCTCATAAGCAACTAACTACATACACATAGCTTACTATTTGAAAGAAAGTGAAAAGAAAAATATTAAAGAATTTCCTAGCACAAATGAGTCAGCATACATATTTACTTACTTATGTAATGCATATAAAAGGAAGAAAATAAAATTATACTCATATACTCTTACAGAGTAGGATACAATGGGAATACTATAGCATATTTAACTCTGATCTGTTTTATTTTTCAAATAAAGCATTAGAGATTGAGTTGAACTTTTCACTTCATCGTATTTTTCTGGAACTCATCTACAACATTATCTATGTGCTCTATTAGCAGATATTAGGCTTGGATGAACTTCTTATTATTAAACACCAGACATCTTTATTGTGCTCCAAAGTGAATCACACACTATTTTACAAGTCAAACCAGATTGTTGCTGACATTCGTTCCTGGAACTGAGGGAGGAATGCTGCGTTCAAAACTTTTGATCTCTTCTGTAATGATGGAACAAGACTCCTGTGTCATTTTCCCACATTTTCCCACATGTACACAATATGGTTCTTGAACATCTTGCTCCTCTCAGTTGAAACAAAACTTTATCATTTATAGTATGTGTAGCAAAAACAAAAATGGCTCTCAGTTTAATTGGTTATCAAAAACAGCTAACTGTTTAAAATATTATTCTACAAGAGCTCCCAAATTCCCTCCCTTTAGTGTTCAAGCTCTGAACACTACAGGGAACAGGACCCAAGAACATGATGAGAAATCAGGGCTGTGATAACTTTAGATGAAATGAAACTCTCTTCCCCTGCTGCCTGTGAAGAGAGGAACTATCATAACATGAGACGGCTGGGCAGCTAGGTCCTGAGCAACCGTTTAGGAAGCCTAGAAGATATCTGAGGAAGGCCTCTAGGAGCTGAGGATGACCATACTCACAGCCAGCAAGGAAGGATGCCTTGGTCCTAAAACCGAGAAGGATTGAATATGGCCAACCTCCAGAATGAGCTTGGAAGAGGACTCTGGGTATAAAATGAGAACACAGCCCCAGCTAGAAATAAGGCCTTGATTCTAACCTTCTGAGACCCTGATCCAAGGACCCAGTTAACCTGTTCCTTGACTTAGTGGACTGTGAGACAATAAATGTGACTTGTTTTGAGCTGTGAATCTTGTGGTGATCTGTTTTCAGTGACATAATACTGATATTCAAATATAAAGTTGCTTTCTTGAAGAAGAGGGAAAAGAAAGGAGACAGAATAAAGTTTAAAAATGCTGAGGAAGGCTGATAGCAAACTATGACATGTAGTACCTCTGAAAACTAATTATCATATAATCTTAAGTTAAAAACTGGACACACAGCTCGTACAGAGCACATAGGGAACTGATTAAAAGAAATCTTCCCTTGTATTTCCTCCACGGATCCTTTGAACTACATCAGTTTTGAAGTTGCCTTAGTCATAAATGTTTCTTCAAACCATTTCTTGAAAATTTGTGCTCCAATGCACATTGGAACATAACCTTAGTCACATACTAAATTCATCTGTGACATAATGATTTAAAAATCTACTGCTAAGCCAGTAATCCTAGTTTATGCTTGTAATTCTAGCTACTCAGAAGGCTGAGATCTGTGGGTTGTGGTTCAAAGGTAGTCTGAGCCCGAAAATCTATGAGACACTTTTGTCTTCAATTAAGCACCAAAAAGCTGTAGTGACCTTTGGCTTAAATGGCAGTGAAAAAGTTGAGGGATAGCCCCAGACCCTAAGTTCAAGCCCTAGTATCAGTATAGAAAAGAAAGAGTAGAGAAATCTGATGGCAGAAAATCATCTTCAAAGATGTCACACAAACTTAAAAACCTTTAAAAGATTGCACAAACAAATAGTTAAAAGCTAATCTACACTGGACAAAAAGTAATTGAAATGGCCAGCCCTGTTGAGGTGGAGGCATGGGTCAGTGGGTAGAACACTTGTCAGTGAGTGAAAGTATCCTGTACTGAGTTCATGTCCCAGTCTCAAAAAAATTAATCTTCAAGCAGAAAAATTGAAAACTTCTGTAAAATAGTGAAATGAAGTACTATAGCTTGAACTCAGAGCCAAGTACTCTTAGTCTGCTTTTCCACTCAAAGATGACACACTACCACCTAAGCCACAGCTCCACTTCTTTTGCAGGTTTGCTGGAGGTAAAAGTCTCATGAATGTGTTTGCCTGACCTGGCTTTATACTGGGATCCTCACGTCTCTGCTGAGGGTACAAGTACCTTGAGGCCTAACCTCTCAATGTCCAGAAATATTCTTAAAATATAAAACTCATTGTGTGCTTCCTGCTAATTATATATTAATAATATGGAATTTATAGAGGAGCTATACATTTCACTGTACTCTCCATTTGGCTCCATAAATACTGAAATCTGGTATGCCATTGTGTTAACTTCAAACTGAGATCCTCAGACCCCAGCCTTCTCAGTAGCTAGGATTTTAGGCATAAGCTACTGGCACTCAGCTTGGTAAAAAATTGGGTTGCAATGATTATTCAAATGAATCAATTTTGAAAATGTCTTCTTTCCTAACAATTTCATAATTATGGAAATTCTGAAATCTTCAAAATAGATTTAAATTCAGTAATCCTGATATTTCTTCTCTCAAAATATTATTGAACAGAGAAGCATTTTTTTTAAATCAGTAACAGGAGTTTGTTTGTAATAACTAAGCCTTGGATTAAAGAAAAATCTAATAGAAATATGAGCAAATAAGCAGCCTGAGCAGTGTGCTTCAATCTGCTCACCTCCTAAATCCTTTCCTATATTAACCCAGTTCATCCCCTTTCTGGCCCTGGTGTTGGTGTTTTCCTTTTGTTATTGATGAAGAAACAGAAACACAGAGGAGTTTAGATAACTTAACCAAGGTCACACAGCTAATAAAAGAGCTGTAGTTTGGACCTGAGAATTGTACTCCATAGTCCACATCAATTCTAGCTCTCAAATTAAATGAAAGCTATTCCCATGTATGTATGTAAACATAAAATGTTTCCCGTCCACACTCTGAGTGCTTTATTAGTTAGAAGTCTTATTGCTTCACACAGAGAATGTCCTGTGATTCTCATTAGTAGCAGTCTGTTAGCAAATGAGTAAACAGGACTCCAATTTTGTCTCACTGTACTATTCAGTTCTGGCTCACTCTAAATCTTGACAAAAATGCTTGTGGTTGCACCACAAAATGCAGACACTCATTTCTATTGGGTGGTTTTGGAAGCACAAGGATTACTTTAAGGAAACATATCCATTCATGTGGGGAAGATCACATGAGGGCAGGTTTCATGTTTATTTAATGCGTTTCTCTCAGAATAAGTTAGCCAGCAGTGGAACTTCCCGTCACTATTAGAATGGAAACTTCTTTCCTCTCGTAATAGAGTAGGTCTTGCTAAACTAGGCAACCCTACTCAGGGACACCTGTAATTTCAAGAGTTGTAGTAAAACAATGAAACACATGAGTGTTTATCAAATATTTACCTATTAATCAACTCTCCATAAACTGAACTACTGAAGTACTGGCTTGGGTGCCTTAAAAACTGTGCTGTAACTGAATTAATTTACATTTGGGTCAACTGAATGTTTTATTCAAGGCAGGGAAGTAAAATATAAATGGAAGCATCCACTAGATAATCCTATGAGAGTGCCAGGAGGATCAATGAAATGGGAATGTTGCCATGGTTATCAGGAAACAGAGCTGGGACTGTCATTATCAGGAAGATATTGAAAATGTGACCCAATAAACTCATAACACTGGAGACATTCTGTCCTCTGTTCCTTAATTATTGTGATCTTGGATTTAGGAAGGAAGCTTGAATGGAGAAAAGTATCTTCTTACCAGTTGGCAATGTATAATTCTTAGAACGTTTTGCCAGTTATGTGGCACAGCCCATCTTGAAAATGAAGGTAATTTTCTAAATGGAAAATGTTATAAACTTATCAATCATTCACGGAAGCCCACTGCCATGGCTACCCGGAGAAAACTCTGGTTCCAAATGAATAACACCTTTCTGTAGTTCCATGTCAGTATGGGGAGCTAGCTGCTCTTGTTTCAAAGGACACAATTTGAAGTTCACATTTCACAGGGCCTTATAGCCTGTCACAGCACACTCTGTATTCACTCTCCATTACAGTTCAGCTAGGCTTAAAGGGGAAGCTCAAATATATATATATAGTAAGCACACCAAAGGGATCATAATGCTCATCTTTATATAGATTATTAGCAGATGAAGCACAGGTGTACCTCAGCAACTCTGGCACTCAAGAGTCAGACACAAGATGCTCTCAAGTTTGAGGCCAAGCTGAGCTACAAAGAAAGACCCTGTCTAAAATTTAAAACTAGAGAACACTAAAACCAGTAGCAACAAGCAAAACAGGCAATCACTAAGACAGACAAAAACAGAAGGCAATTGCCATCTGTAATAGGATCTAGACACAAGTTAGATCCAAATTAAAATTAGACTCAGGTAGCAATGAAGTAAACTTACTGCATCTTCCTTGGAACTTGTTTTGACTATCTTTCTTATATAAAAATCTATTGGACTGAGGGAAAGGAAAGGGAAGGATGACGTTCCCCAAAGATAGGAAATGTACTCATTTGTTAACTTATGAAATGATAGGCCCTTTCTTCCTAACAATTGTTTAAAAAATCTATTGTAATCTTACAAATGTACCTTCTATCAACTGCAAATTTGCCCGCTATAAACTGCTGCATAAATCATAAGAGGAATAATGGATAGCATCATAATTAGAAAGAAGGATGAGCTGGGAGCCAGTGGCTTACATTTATAATTCTAGCTATTCAGGAGGCTGAGATTCAGGGATCCTACTTTGAAGTCATCCCAAGTAGAAAGGGATATGAGACTGCATTCCCAAAAATGTTTAGCAAAATAATTATTCTGGAAGGCTGACAGAAGTGGTAGAATGCTAGCTGAGTGCTAGGCTCTGATTTCAAATCCTGACACTTGGAAAAAAGCAAAAAGAAAAGGAAGAGTGACATTGTAGTGTAGAAAATGGAAATGGAAATATGTCTGATTTACAAATTAAATAGAAATTTGCAAGACCAGTGATCTACAAATATCAAGGTATATATCTGTAGTAAATGAGTGAAAATGCTCAGGTAGTTTAATTGATCTGCAGGGAAATCATATCTATAATATAAACAAAATAAAAAAATAAACAGCAAAAAATCCCATCAATAAATGGCCAAATGAATGAGACAGTTCTCAAAAGTACGAATGGGGGGCTGGGAATGTGGCTCAGTGTTAGAGTGCTTGCCTACCATGCATGAAGTCCTGGGTTCGATTCTTTAGTACCACAAACACAGAAAAATCCGGAAGTGGTGCTGTGGCTCAAGTGGTAGAGCACTAGCCTTGAGCAAAAGAAGCTCACAGACAGTCATCAAATCTACATTGAGATTCCATCTCATCTCAGTCAAAACAACTGTTATCAGAAGGGAAAAATATCCACAAATAGCAGCAGATACTAGATGCAAAAAGAATACCCTCTTAATGTGGGTGGGGGATGTAGAGGAAATGTTTGCATGTATGTGCTGTGTGTATGTGTTTATGTGTGTGTGTATATCTCCTTGTGTATTTATGTTAAACACAAGGAGAATTATTCACAATAATAAAGAACAGAAAATGTTATTTGCAGGTGGACCTGAATATAATTATGGTGATAAAAAATAAGTCAGATGTGGAAAAAGCATATTTTCTCTCATAGGAAAAAACTAGATTTTAAGAGAAAAATTGGAAGTAGAAAGAGTATGGTTTTGGAAGAGAAAGAGGATCTGTGTGAGAAGACCAAGAAATGATGATGGTGGTGAATATGGTCAAAGTATACTATGCACATGCATGATATGTCATGTAACATTAATATATGCTGGCATGAGAAAAATAAAACATCAAGAATTAAAAATAAAGTATATAATATATTGATCTTCACAAAGTTGTGAATCTGTCATCACTAATTCCAGAATATTTTGAAAATTCTGCCCTGCACACATTAGTTATTTACTTTCCATTCCATCTTCCCCCTCAGCTCCTGAACAAAATTAATTCCTTCATTTCTCTATCTTCTATGCATGTCCTATGACTGGAGTCCTACAATAGTGTGATCTTTTCTTAGCATAATGTTAATTTACCATAATTATTTTCAAGATTCATCCATGTATAGCATAGACCTGCACGTCATTCCTTTTTATGGTTAAATATCTTATTGTATGGTTATGCTCCATTTTGTTTATTCATTAGTTGAAGGGCTAGTTTCTAATGCTTACCACGCTGGGAACACATACAGGGAGCACAAAGTTTGGTCAGGAGGCAGTAAGAGACTAGGCAAAACACAGGCAAGACCCAACAGAGTGAATTTTATGGAAGCAACCACTGAGGCACAAAAGAAGATTTAGAATGTGTTAATTTGAATAAATCTAACAGCCTCTACAGCATAGGGCCCGACTAGTTGTGGTAAGTCTTTTACCTGGTCCTCACATTTCAGACCATTCCCCAGCAGATGGGTAGTGGCATAAAGTGTGGTAATCCCTGGAAAGGATATTCTCTCCAGATCAACAAGGTCCCAAGTACCAAAATGTCAGAATAAAAAGTTGTCTTTGAGCCAGGCACCAGTGGCTCACACCTGTCATCCTAGTTTCTCTGGAAGCTGAGATCTGAGGATCACAGTTCAAAACCAGCCCAGGAAGGAATGTCTGTGAGACTCTTATCTCAATAAACCACCAGATAACCAGAAGTGGCGCTGTGGCTCAAGTGGTAGAGTGTTCGCCTTGAGCTGAAGAGCTGAGGAATAGCACCCAGGCCCAGAGTTCAAGCCCCATGAAAAGTGGTCACTACACATCTATAGTGACCACTTCCTTCTGGCCACCTTCAACTTCTTTTAATTGGTCTACAGAGAGGACAAAACTAAAGAAGAGAGCTTCTGCTAGTAACTAAAGTATAGTACCCAAGGACATAATTTTTCACTTGATATGGTCATACATACAGCATAATGAAGTTGTAGAAATCACTTGCCACTATAGAGTTTTCATTGAAACACAACTTTTTCTTTTAAAAAAACTGCTCAATCGTGAGCAGATAATTAACAACCTTTTATGATAACCTAATAAAATATTATACATTAGTACTTCAATGTGTTAGTACTTACTTAAGTTCTTTTCAT
This sequence comes from Dipodomys merriami, assembly GCF_024711535.1. Classification (NCBI taxonomy): domain Eukaryota; kingdom Metazoa; phylum Chordata; class Mammalia; order Rodentia; family Heteromyidae; genus Dipodomys; species Dipodomys merriami. The sequence goes on from NW_027206161.1 coordinate 199,027, forward strand.
TTCTTAAGATTAACTGAAGTGTTTATAGGTGAGTTTTGCTTTAAATTATCCCAAAAAACAAACAGAAAAGCTAAAGGCACTGATGACACAAAATAGAAATAGTAATAATAATTAAGACTTGAAGATGAATCCATTAAAACTACAGATGGGAACCGGTGGCTCACACCTGTAATCCTCCATACCCAAGAGGCTGAGCTCTGAGGATCAGAATTCCAAGCCAGCCAGGGCAGGAGACTCTGCAATACTCTTATCTCCAATAAACGACTCAAAAAGAAGGAGGAGGAGGAAGAAGAGGAGGTGGACGAGGAGGAGTTGGAGGAGGAGGTGGAGGAGGAGGAGGTTGAGGAGGAGAAGGAGGAGGTGGGGGCAGAGAAGAAGAGAAGGAGGAGGAGGAGGAAGAGGAGGAGGAAGAGGAGGAGGAGGGGGAGGAGGAGGAGGAGGATGAAGCCACCACAAGCAGTGCTAAGGCTCAAATGGTACAGCAATAGCCTTGAGCAAAAAGAAGCTTAGGACAGTGGCCAGGTCCAGAATTCAAGCCCCAGGACCGGCAAAATCAATCAATCAAACAAACAAACAAAAAACACTTTGCAATACCTTTGTCTGTGCATGAATACAGTATTCACATAATAAACCCTTTAAAACCAAGGTGAGATGCACAGGAAAAAGAAGTATTAAAATTTGCAATCAGTGTAGGAGAGTAACTTTATAGAAACCCAATTCATATACGATATGTATTTATACTATTATGAATCAAAACTCCATCCCTTTTCCTTAAATTCCGGGATTGCTTAAGTGACTTGATCTTTTTTCTAGTTCCAAATATCTGCAGGCTAATATTGACACAGGTTGATCGAATTCTTGTTGAAGTAGTTTTATGCTAAACAATGGGATCCTAAGGGTGAGGTAAAGCATGTTGTGATATTTTCTGATGAGAGTTTGATCCAATTAGGAAATTTCACTAATCAAAGACCCTTCACTCTCAAGAGAGCTTTACTGAATAGCAGTAAAGGTTGCTTAATTAATAAGATTAAAACACCCTTCAGAAACAAGATCAGTATGACATTTCTATCTGTGTCAAGAAACCATCCTCCAAATATAGCACTGTGAAATCTTGGTGGGAATATTTGGTCAGAATGATCAGAAGGAAGGGAAAGAGGGAAGGGAAGGGAAGGGGAGACTATTGATATTTGTACATCTATTAGTTATTGGTTCTAAATAGTATTTCCTTAGAGTTTCCATAAAATAACCAATTATTTTTTGCTTAAGAAAATTATTTCTGCTGTAACAATTAAAAACCTATTTTAAAAAATCCCCAAATGATACATGTAAACCAAGCGATAGAGGAAATTAGTAAAAGAAACCATTCTCTGAGAGTAATTTCCTCATGGTGCCTGTAAACTGAGGGAAAGAAATTGCAAGAAACATTCAATGTATCTGTGTAAGTAAACTTAAGAAACTTAAATTACTATATGCAACTACAATGGGGAAAAGACAGATAAACTTTGATGAGGTACCTTGAATAAGAGCCACGAAGCCCACATCTGTGGCCCCATAGCAACTTATCTACTACTATCAACTATTCTGCCTGGACCAGGACCTTGTCTCCTGAAATTCAGGATACACATTTAGCTTCTGGGAGCATTCATTAGAAATGCTTCAGAACAAGGAGTGATTAGAAGGAGATTTAGTTACTAAGACAGCAGGTGAAGCAAATACCCTGACACCATCACTGTAGAAACCAATTCCCACAGTGTAAACAGATGGGCCAAAGAAGGAGGAAGAAAATGACTGTATAATTAAAACCAGCGTGTTCTGTGTAGACACAGGCTGCCATTCTTCTTACAGGATGGTTTAATGGTGCCAACTTCCTTTCTGAGGTCATAGATTCCATCAGGGGAAATAAGTCATTCAATTCCCATAGGTGTTTGTCCAAACAGCCAACATGGTCATTAAAATTATAGTTATAAAGCACTTTTAATTAACTGAGAAAAATGATAATTAAATAAAAATGATATCTGTAGAAATGGTTTATATACTTTATAATTTCCAAATTTAATCTCCAAATATTTTGTAACCTTTTCAGAGACCAACCATATTGTTCAGAAAAAAGAGAGAATTTAGAGGTATGTTTCTTCTTCCTTGATCTAAGCTTGCCAGAACTGAATTCCGCTTTTCTTTTCTGGAGATAACAGGCCCATGAGAACAACCGTTGCTAGGCACAGAATACCAGAAAATGACACTCAGAGGAGAGGCTTACAGACAGGACTGAGAAGCCTCTCAAAGTCCCAGCTCTGCCAACATGAAGGATCTGGGTGGGTGCTGGAGTGGGTGCTGCTGGCCAGGTAAGATGTGGAGAAAGGACTAGAAGATGCTTTGAGTCACAATGCCTGTGTCCTAACATTGTGCAAAGTGCTTTCTCTGTCTTCATGTCTGAGGGGTCCAGTCACTTCTGTGCTTCACATGGGAGTTTGATATTGTATTGTATTGTATAGGTTGACATGCAGATGCTGTGAAAATGAAGTCACATAAACAAGTGAATAATCTTAACATTACTGTTGCACTTTTGACTTTCTCTATTACTTCTTGGAGCTTTAGACCTTTATTTAAAGCAGAGCCTTATACTAAGAGGTGCTCTCCTGTAACATCTCTGTGTTCTGACTTTTATCACGTATAAACTACATCCTGATTTTACAAGACGGAGACCTCTGAGTAAAGAAGCTGAGGAGGAGCAGAAGCTGCTTTCTGTGGTGTCAAGGTGACTGGTCACTATTGTTCTTTGCATACATGGGATTCAGTACAGCTAGCCTGAGTCATGAGAGGGATAAAGTAATGGCTACTATTATGAGGACACGATAAGGAGTAGATGTAGAAGATTATGAAGACCGTAGCTAGATTCAAAAGTCCCTTCTCTGGAAGTGGCATTATAGCTCAATTGGTAGAGTGCTAGCCTTGAGTTGAAGAGCTGAGGGACAGTGCTCATGCCCAGAGTTCAAGGTCCACGACCAACAAAATAAGAGTCCTTTCTTTGCACCCTTCTCCCTGCCCCATCCTACTTACTCCTGTACTACAGACCAGCAGACCCTCTATTCACAGGACTGGTCCTAGTTACAAGTTTGTACATTTTATTATCTGTAGCCTATTGAACAAGCATCCCAACACTACTCACTTTTGGAAACTGCTATGTCCAGACCCCCTCTGTCAGATGTGTAGCAAGACAGTGGTGGAGGCCAGTCACTTGCTATCTCAAGCATCTGTGAAAGTCGCTGACTCTTCAGGGTCTCCATTAGTTTCCAAAACTCTTGTGAAAAAGTCATCTGCATCACTGAACACTCCTCTCTCAGAAAACCTAGCAGAAAATGTAATTCCAGCTACAACACCCGAGCCTTCTCTAACTCTACCCTCCACAGACTCTCCCAAGCAGGTGATCTTACCACCAGATCATGCTCTGTCACTAGAGACTATGTTTCCTTTGGAAACTAAGTTTCAAGCAGCTCCATTACCATCCCAACAACTCGCCTCAAATCTTCCTCCCCTAGAACATCATACTTGGGGAATAGGAGATGTTCTCCAACATGCTTCCACTTGTGGAATGACTGGCAAAGCTTCTGACTTGCCCACTCATGACCCACTAACCAGAGAATTGTCCTGCAGAGAGCTGGGTGTGAAAAGCCCGCCCCCTTGTGAGTTAGTAGAATGCGAGGCCAAGCGGGAATCCCTTGCCCTCCATCCTTCCAAGGACTCTACTGAAGGTATTGCTGCATCCTAACAGATCGAGCCTGATAACCACGCAATTGTCAGACTTGGCATTCTAGCATTCTTGGAGATCCAAATCAAGAAGAGAGGTGGCTTCTTGATGTGGAAAGAAAGGGAAAGAAAAACTGATTCTTATGCCCAACAAGATAAGCTACGATGCCAATTGAATTCTGTAGGGAAAGTGTTAGTGTCGGTTGCTGAGCAGCAGGAATTGGCAATTTCCTTTCCATTTGGGAGCTCCAACAGCAAGCAAGGGGAGCTGCACAATTAAATGCAGGCCTCATGTCCAAATCCCTATGAAGGCCATTCTCGGCAAAAGTCTATGCAACTCTTTTGGGATCTTCCATCTTTGTACAGTGAGCGTTAAGCTCCACTATCTATGGCTTAGGTGACTATTCTTCGAAATTTGTCTCCTTCAATATAATCTCCAACGTCTTCACAGACCACAAATCGCCAGTAATCCCTGACCCTAAACTTCTGCCATTGCCTGAGATCCAATCTCAAGTCTTGCCTGAGGCTTTGCACCAACATCTTCTAGGAACCCAGGCACAGGCCCAGCTTCACTCTCTGCTCCATGGCCTGCCATCTCCTGAACCTCAGGTTAGGGCTTCTGGAGTCTGTTTTCATGGACTGCAGAGTGAGGCACAGCTCCTTACACCATCTGAAATTTGTCACCCAGAACATAATATATTGCAGAAAAAGCAAGAGAATTTGTAGGATTTACCCTCTGTGGTCCAGAGATCTCGGGAAGACTTTTGTTCTCCAGCTCCAAAACTTCCATTGGTCAGACAGTATTCTAAAGCTAAAGTTATGGTCTCCATCCTTCCTAGTAATTTCCCCCTCACCGGTGACCTGCGGCAAGAACTAGAGCATCAGAAAGAGGCTCATCCAGCAGCACTGGGGCCTGCCCCCAGGATCCAGGAGTCTCTGTTCCTGGTAAGTCGTAGGATAGAAATTCCCCAAAGCTCTGAGTCTAACAGCAGTCAGAGTCTCTCATGGATTTCCTCCTTTAAACATCAGAAGTGCAAACATCCAAACTTTGAATCTAGCTAACTTTAAAGTTTTAATGAGAAGAGCATAGAGATACCTCTGGTAGATGAGGAAGTAGGGAAGGAACAAGGACACAGTGCAGAGACTGGCCCCAAAGACCATCTGTCCAATGCCTCAGTGGGGGCTCCACATAATAGCTCACAGTGTCAGTCTGAGTCAAATTCTGAAAGTTTCACAGGGATTGTGTCAGGCAATGATTTTAGTACCCGACTGGTAATTCTGCATCAGAAACAATTCAAGGATGCCTGGAAGTACATTGGAACAAGAAATTTACAGAAATCAAAGAGTATCAGGTTCCTGGGACTGTGCATGGTTCATGTCATTCCAACAGCATGTACTTGCCCTTGTGTGAAAAATCCCCTAGCCAAAAGAAACAGAGAGATTTGGCACTACTCGTAGGGAAGGACAGAAGTCTGGCCACACCCCATGATATTTCTTTCCCTGATTCCAGCAAGTCAAATATCGTGGCAGACAGAATTACATTTTTTTTCAAATGAAGACAATGCAATGTCTTCCCCAGAAGGCCCAGGAATCAATAGAAACCACTTATGTGAAAGAAGGTCCATCTTGGTTTGCTCCAACTCTAAACTTTCCTCCCCATCCACCTCTTTCTGGAGTATATTCTAAACTTGGGGTATCCCAGCCCCATGGACAAAAGTCTTTTGCTAATAGCCAAAGAAGATGGGAACAACAAATTCAGCCTCACCTGTGAGCAAGAAAGAACAGTGGTTTCAGAGACAATTACTCTCTGATACCAACAAAGAGTACATTGAGAACCTACATAGAATGAAGGAGGGCAGATGGCCTTTTCTGCACCCAACACATGGTGTCCTAGAAAAAGCCAGTGTGACACAATCCATAGCAGACAATATATGCAGTCCAAATGTGTTCCTGAGGACAGCAGTGGCTGCACCTGATGCAGATGATAAGAAACAAATTTTTAGACAAAGCATTCAAAAGACTGATGAAAAAGGGATATGTTCAAAGAAAATTTCCCTATATAATATCTCTAAGGAGATATTCAAGACAAAGGAATTCTGTAATCTTCCATTAGAAGCTAAAAGCAACATCACCAATGAAAGCAAAGCTTCCGTAGTGATACCTATCAATCAAAGCAAAGCACAGGGTATCCTGACCACTAAAAAGACCCCAATAGATACATTGGTTTCCCAAGGTCTGAGTTATCAGACTTTAAAAAATGGACTTTTCAATGAATTAAAACTGAAACTGGAGAGCAGAAAGATAGGAAAGGCCCAGAGTCTTCAGGATGACCAGCCTCTGGAGTCAGATAACTTGAAAAATGTGACTTTACTTACTTTAAACTCTAGTGTCACCAGTGTGGACATGGCAGCTTCCCATGAACTGCATGAACAACTGGACAAGACAACGATCAGCAGAGGGCAGGGCCAGAAGCGTTGCACCATAGTGACCTCCACAAGGGCCAAGGTAAAAATTTTCCACAAAGTAACAATGGCACGAGTCCTCCAACACTAAAATCAGACAAGTCTGGTGGAGGAGATACATGGCTTGGGACATCACAACTCAGAAGAGGAGCTGCCATCCTCAAAATAAAACATTAAAGGAGACACCTGCGGGGACATCCTATATTCTGTTACAGAAGGGACAGCCTCCTCCTGAAAACCATTTCAGAAACCACATGAAACATTTTTGTCAGTGGCTTAGTACAGGTAAAAATGGCAAATGACAAGAAAGCTATCTTGGAAAGGGCAGTTCTCCATGATCATTTGCTCAGGCCAGAAGCCTAGGTAAAGGGAAAGCTTCTTTATCTGGGAACACTGAAAATCAGAAAGTCACCAGAGACACTGGTAAAGTCCCAGTGGCAAAATAAAGGCAGAGGCATGGAGTAGGTGTAACATGCCCCCAGGAATCCCTTGTATCTCCCATGAAGTCTGGGAAATCTCAACCAAAGGCAGAACTTCAGACACAGACAGAATGTAGCCAGGGCAAGCACCCCACAAAGCTTCCTGCTCTAAAGTGGCATGTGTCAAGTCCTACACACAAGAAGCTGCTAGTCTTAGACAGAGAGTTACCTTGAGAAGAACAGGCAGGGCACAGGCTCGCACAAAGAGCCAACAAAGAGTGTGCTAACTCCTGAGCGAAGGCATCTCACAGCCATGGAATACAGGGAACCAGGGCTCCACAGCAGACCCACCTGCAGACAGCAAGTGCTTCAAGTGCCTCTGGCTACCCCTACCATTCCTAATGGCAGTGTGTTGGGAGTGGTTCCCTTTTGAAAGGGAAACTTTTCCTCCATCATTTGCAGGGACAAGAGTTTCCTCCCTCAAAATAATTCATAACTTCCCCCTAATAAACCTCCAATACATTACCTTGTTCTCATCTCCAATAAATGCCCTTATAGCAGTTCCGTCTTTTACATACTGTTTTGTTGGTATGGGTTTAGGGTTATCTATGGCTAGTGTTTAGGAGAAAATAAAATGAGGTTAGCTTTCCCTGACTGCCCCTATTGTCTCTATAAGAAATAGATGACCCTACTCTTGAATCCTCTTTCTCTACCAGTAAAGGTGGAGAAGATGGATCCTACCTTAGCATATTGCCAACTGCATGACAGGCTATGCTGCAATTCTTCCATCGATTAATTGTTCCTGTCCTAGAAGTGGTAGAGAAATCTTTCTCTGTACTGAGGACCAAAGGTTGATAAGTTTTGTGAACTCACTGGTTTACTCCTTTCTTTTTTGTTCTGTTTCCCTTTCATTATATTTTAATGTGAAAATACCATACATAGGGGTTACACTTACATGATCAAGGTAATAAGTAAACTTCTTAAAAAGCATTGTTGCCTCCTCCTTTGTTTCCCCTTACCATTCCTTCCCTTATCCCCCACACACACACCGCCCAGTGCCAAAGTTGTAAAGTTTGATTTTTGACATAACGTCTTGTACAATGGGTCCATCTGTATCTCTATTTAAACAATTTGTTTTTTTCCTTTCCCTACCCAAATTATAACAACATCAAATACAATGAAAACAGGAGTTATACCATGGGCAAGGGACATACAAAGCAACAAAGAAATCATCTTATAAATATGTTAGAAACAATAGCAAGAAAGAAAAACCATTTCTTAACCCAACTGGGCAGTAACAGGTAATGACTCTGTAGGGGAGTGTTTGATGGCGTTGCTCCAGGTGGTAGGTAGAGTCAAAAAGAGGAGGTGGTACTCCTAAGGGATCATTTGTTTTAGGAGCATTTTTCGATCTTGCCGCGGATATCTCCCTACTGCTAGCAACCCAAGAGATGTGTCCTCCCCCTGGATATTTCTTCACTATGCTTAGCCCAAATAACATTGTTTAGAAAATGAAAAGAAAATTCAGAATGACACACAGGGTAAGATAAAGGTGACTGTGTGAAAGATGTCTCAGAGTGACAAAGAAAATCATGAAGTAAGGAAAACAACCCTGTAACAAAAATCTTCGTATCATGCCTTTCTTCAAAGTTGATGAGAGCGCTAGAGGGCTTAATGATCTCATAGTGGCTGAACTGTACTATATATGAGACTCTCTGAGCACTGAACAACTACAGGGAAGTCATCAGGCAATAAATTCCTGTCTTTAGGGAAAGTCTTCCATCCATACTTGAGGATGATGTATCTAGTGTGTACAAGTTCACCTGTCAGGATGAAGTTGTCATCCTTGATCTAAGCTTGGTAGAGCTAGAGTGGATCACTTTTAGGTCATCCGCATGTTCCAAAAATGAGTCCTCATATACACATCCCACTAAAGTTACAGATTTTAGAGAACTTACTAGGGTCTTGTACAGAATGTTTTCACTGTTAAAATCTGTGCATATACACATGCTAAAAGAAGTTGGGTACATAGAATGTAACCTCTTATACTGGGATAGACTGAAAACTAAGAGTTTCCTACAGTGCACTTAAACATTTTCTAGAAAAAGAAAACCATTGTGCCTTCTTAGCATCAAAATGAATCTGAACATGGGGCCGAGAAGGTGGCTTAGTGGTAGAGTACTTGCCTAGCATGCATGAAGCCCTGGGGTTTCATTTCTCAGCATTAAATAAACAGAAAATACCAGAAGTGGCTCTGTGGCTCAAGTGGACAGTACTCAGGCCTTGAGTTCATGCCCCAAGACTGGAAAAACAAAATAAATAAATCTTGCCCTGCACTGGTGGCTCACACCTGTAATCCTAGCTACCCAGGAGGCTGAGATCTGAGGATCAAAGTTCAAAGCCAGCCCGGGCAGGAAAGGCCATGAAACTTTTAACTCCAATAAACCACCAGAAAACCGGAAGTGGTGCTGTGGCTCAAGTGGTAGAGAGCTACCCTTGAGCTGAAGAGGTGAGGGACAGCACTCAGGCCTAGGTTCAAGCCATATGACTAACCAAAAAGTAAATAAAAATAAATACATTCATAAGCAAATAAATCTTAACAGAAGACAGTTATGACGACCTATGCTACATGTTTCCATCTCTTTGTCCCAGGTTTTGCCTTAGAGACTATGGTGTTTCCATCTTAGAGATGCAGAAAGAATGCAGACTGTGGGGAGCTTCTGGGGAAGAACAGTGGAAATTCAGTGTACAATTCTGATTATGCATGGATGTATGATGAACATTTTCATCTCTTCATACTATGTTAGGATCCTTTACCATTATTCCTGTTTACTTGCCATTCTCTAGTACTTATCAGCAGAAATGTTCATCAAAATGACATAAAGCAAAGTTACACTTACTCTATCATTCCAGCACATGCCCAAATTGCCAATTTTTCATGTTGACATTGATCAAAGTCCCATTTTTTTACCTTTGTGTGATTTGGCATTTTTCCATTCCCTAGTCTAGCCACTAACCTATGTCCTTCACCTTCAAAATGCAGTACCCATCATTTTAAAACTTAAAAATAATTTGAACACTTAAAAGTCTCCAATCAGGCATGCTGATGCATATCTATAACCCCAGCTTATCAAGAGACAGAGATTGGAAATACAGAAGTTTGATGATAGCCAAGAAAAAGTGACACTCCATCGTAAACAAGTTCAGCCTGCTGATCCATACTTGTAAACCCAGTGGCATGGAAGGTGTAGGTAAAAATACTGTAAGACAAAGCTAAACCTAGGCAAAAATGAAAAAGCCTATCTGAAAAATCAAAAAAGTGAAAAAAAGCTGGAGACATGTTAGAGAAAATGCCTAACCTGTGTGAGGCCTGGGTTTTATATCGAGAAATAAACATTAAAAACACTAATGTTCTACAACTAAACACTGACCATTGTAGGGGAGAGCAGTTTAAAGACAAGATTTTTGTTTTGTTTTGCCTTGTTTTTGTTTGTGTGTTTTGCTGTTGGTTGCAGGGCTTTTGTTGGATGTTGGAGCCAACATTTTCATAACCAGATAAGAAAGCATACCTATTCATAAACAGATGAAAAATCATATCTAGATCTGCATTTTGGAAAAATGATTGATTTACCAAGAGAAGCTGATGACCATTCATAAGGGTAGCATACAAGTAAACCGCAGCACCACACAATTGATTCACCTCAATTCACCTCAATTCACAGCTCAGTTCTGTGTTTATGGGCCTAGGTTTTTCCACAAAACACAGGAAATGAAGCTTCTTAGTCATGGTCTCTAGATTTTCTTTTCCTCATGTTATCTCATTTCCTCATAAGGTCTCTTCTCGTCTAAGACAGAAGCCGATGGGATTGGGGAAATATTCCCCCCATAGAATTCCTAACAATCACATGCCTAAGACCAGATAAGCCACATGAACATCCCTGAAACAAAATCCATAATCCAGAAATTGCCCCACATTCATCTAGAACAAGGTAAATTCCTTCAGAGTCTACAAGGGTGTAACATTCTTAATAATATCAAAATCAAATGATATTCACAGTCATTTACTTAAAACAGCCTATTTTCATATAGCCTATATACATACTCTTATGTGCTTTAAATGATCTGTAGGTTACTTGTACCTAATATAATGTAAGCATTATGTTAAATGCCTTATACAGTATTATTTAAAGGGATCATGCAAGAAAAAAGGTTTAAAAATGTCAGCAAAGTTGCAAGTATCTTTTCTGAATAATTTTGAACTACATTTTTTGAACCCAGAGATATGGAAGCCACTAAGATAAAAGAAAAATTGTATGAAAATTAAAGTAATTTGAAGGGATAATTCAGTCTAATAATAAATTTAAGTTAGGGCTGGGGAAGTAGTTCAATGATAGGCCACTAGCTAGCATATATGAGGTCTTGGGTTTGAGATTGAACATAAGAAAGAAAAAGGCAAGACAAAGGCAAGGGAAGGGAAAAGGAAAAGGTGGGAGCAGTGCCAAGAATAAAAGCAAACTCAAAAGGAAATTCAAACCATAGGCAAGGCAAAGGACAAAGAGGCTAGGACTAGGAAAGGGAAAAGGAAAAGGAAAAGAAAAGGAAAAGAAGGGAAGAGAAGGGAAAAGGGAGAGGTGGAGTAGGAAGGGGAAAAGCAAAAGGGGAAAGAGGAAAGAGAAAGGGGAAGTGGAAGGGAAGGGGAAAAGGAGGTGTCATAAGATTGATAAGATGAAAGCTTCCGAGCTAATAAAAAGATCCACCATGCATCCATGTTCTGACAGATAATGATACTAGTAAATGCAATTGAACCATAGGGTGCCCTTTACTTGGTTGAACATTATATCTGGCTGCATCTGGCCAGATGATAACAAATGAGATGATCATCAAAATGAGTGGACTCAATTAAGAAGATGGCCATTCCTAATGTGAATGAATATCATCTAGTTCCTACACAACAGAATTTTTTAAAGAAGATTGAGTAAAGGAGAAATTCCTTTTATTCTGTGTACTGGAGCTCTGACATCAATCTACTTCTGCTCTCACAACAAAACTTGCACTACATGCATCTCACTTTTCAGATCAGCTTTCTTGAAACTTGATTTCTCAAAGCTTTTCTGCCATCCTGCTACATAATTTGTGGTTCTCAATCTTCTGCTTCTCTTTAACAATTCAGAATAGTATCTCTTTTGTAACCTGACTCTTCTGATTATCAGAGTCAACAGGATGGACTTTACCAATCAGTCTTTAAGCTTTCTTTTCATTTCAACTGGATTTCTGTAAAAGCCCACATTGAGAACTTTGCTTGACTCCCATTTTCAGATTGTCTTAAATGCCTACAATTTACCATTAATTTTTCATGGGAACATGAAGATTAACCATTTACCTCTCCAAACACTGAAGTCTGTATTGATTGTGTGCCTGTGTATCCACGGTATAAAAAGCTTCTGGTTCCAAATACAAAATCTTTCCTATCACATCCTACCTAAGGTTTAACCGTAGTTGCTGTTTTAAAACATTTGTAGGTGTCAGTCTCTTTCTCTATGAAATGAAGATAGCTGATATCCCTATCAGAGACTAATGGTAAAGATTACTTAAAAGAAACAGTACCAATGATCTAAAACTAGATTGGAGTAATCTTGTCTTGTCAAAAAAATCACTCCAATCCCTCCCAAGAAGACAGCACAAATCTAATTTACAACATTCAAAATTACAAGTGTCCAAAAACACCTATCACCTTATCTTACCAAGTCTTCTGGAGTGCTGACTGGTACTCCAGGTTTGTGGTTTTCCATAGCATGGTCTGCCCAAAGGTGGTACTGCAAGAGGACTGTTAGAAAAAAGATTTTATCAAAATAAATGAGAAAAATGCACATGATAACTTTAATCTGATATATACATTAATATGCTAGATTCTAAACAAGTCTCAATAGACAGGTGCATGAAACAAGTATTATGTGCACTTATTTGAAAGTGTGTCACCTTCTTGTGCAAAACTTTTATACTCTCAAGACACATACACTGGTATCTTCATTTGGTCCTAATCATCTCAGCCCCCTCCCCTCTCTTTCATAATAGTCAATAATTTGGGAATTTGATTGAGAAGTGCATTCAAGGCTATCAAAGATTAGACTGACCTTGCTTATGATATGCCACACAGGCTAAACAGAGAAGTCAGCTCTATGAACAGGTTATCAGAATAAGGCTTGGTTAATGAACTAAATTATTGAAGATTATATATCCTGCCTTTCCAGTGAACACAGCTTCTCCTAATCTAAGGACCCTGGGAAAAAGGACAGGACCGGATTTCAGGGTTAGGGAGAAAGCCCATGAGTAGAGAAGGATCCTACATAAACTCCACGTTGCCTCAAAATTGGGCAGGTAAGACTCATGATTGTGTGCCAGAGTACACTCCTGTACGCTGAAGGGTGAAGGTGGGAGAAGAGTCTGATCACTCCTGTTCTTTACAACTCTGCAGACTCATGGCGAAGGTAACAAGAAGATATTGTTTTAATTGGCTTTATCATTGTTTGAAAATACCAAAGATAGCTAAGTGTAGTAGCACAAGCTGTAATCTCAGCTACTTGGCAGACAGAGATCAGGAGCATTACACTTCAAGGCCAGCCAGAGTAAAATGGTCGTGAGTCTTCATTTCTCACAGTAAAAGCTTAGAAGGGAGGTCCATGTCTGTCATGCAGATATGTAGGGATCATAAAGAAGACTGTAGGCCAGGCCAGCCTCCACAAAAGCACAAGATCCTATCTCAAAACAAACTGAAGCAACATTAGACCCAAGACTAAAGTACCTGACTCAGAAAATGTCTACCAACACAGTGCTCTGAATTCAAATCACAGAGCAACAAAGCAACCACACAACAAACCAAACCTAAAAATTGAAAAACAAAAACCAGAAATACTTCAAAGATCTTCATATATTCTGACTTGCTCCTAGATGGACGATAGCTTTGCCCCAGCCTTGATTCAGTGATTAAACTTCAGTGGACACAGGGACAGTAGACCACACCTGTAATCCTTCCTATTCAGAAGGTGGAGATCAAGAGGACAGTAATTCAAGGCCAGTCAAAAATTCACAAGCCCTCACCTCAAGAAAAACTGGTGTGGTGGCACATGCCTGTTGTTCTAGTTATGAAGGATGTATAAACAAGAGTACAGAGGTCCAAGAATAACCCCAAAACCCTATTCAGAAAATAAAGCAAAAGGGCTGGGAGGCCCTACCTCCATAAGTAGGGCACCTAATTACCTACCTAGTGCAAGACACTAGGTTCAACCCCCCAGAATTGCCCCTGCCCTGCAAAATAAGAAAAGAAAAGAAAACAGCTTAAAATGGACTTACTCTGCTTCATGGAAACCAATCTCAAAAGGTAGGGAGGATTAAACCTTCTAAGGATGCCTATAGAACTTAGTGCACTTTGTGGGTCTGGTCTACAGTGGAGGAAATAAACTTAGCACCCTTTTACTAGTCACACCTAAAACTGCTACTACTGGAGCAAGCAGTTGGTATCATATGCATAACTTCCTAGGTTTGATTCCTAGCACAAAGGGAAGAAAAGGACACAGAGGGCAGAAATGGAGACAAGAGGGCAGAGAAGTGTAGAAGAGGGGAAGGAAGAAGGGAGGCAAATTTTTATGTAGTATTTGAAACTATGAAATCTACAATATAAAGTGGAAAAACAGACTGCAAATAAAGTGCTTTTGATTTGTATAAAACAGGAAAGTGCTGGAATGTGGCTTAGTGGTATAGGCTTGCCAAGCATGAATGAAGCCTTAGGTTCTATTCCTCAGTACCATATAAAAGGCCAGAAGTGGCACTGTGACTCAAGTGATAGAGCACCAGCCTTGAGCAAAAAGGCTCAGGGATAGTGCCCAGGCCCTGATTTCAAGCCCCAGGACTGGCAAACAAAACAAAATAACACACACCACACACACACACACACACACACACAAACACACACTATAGAAAAGGGAAAAACAGAGACTTTAGCTCAAGACAGTGGCTCCAGGACCAAATATTCGTAGTAGCAATAAGGCAGGAGTAAAGGATTTCCTGATCTCTGAGGCTTACCCCTGAAGATAAAATATAAAAAGGACCTCACATCAAAAGCCTTCAGAAGTTGCAAAATAGATGAGTGAACAGCAGTGACATGGCAAGTTAGATCCCTGAACAGGAATGAACAACTCAAGAAGCTGTTCTAACACAAAGTCTGGGAAATGAGGCAACCTCTATGATGTACAGGATGTAGTATCAGCCTGGATCAATTATTCAACAGCTGTCCAGTGGCATTGAACAGGCAGAACATAGAGGTCTGATGATACCTTTCTTGGGGCAGACTCTGATTTTATTGTAAATAAATCTATTCAGGTAATCTAATACATTTCAGTTTATTTTTTGTAGGGAAAGCATGAGTACTCCACAAAAGACATCCTCCTTCCCTCCCAGAGAACAACACCTACAACAGAACCTTCCCTCTAACCAAGAAGAATGCATGGTTGAAAGCAGTTAAATCCAAAATGCAAGCAGATATGACCAAGTAAACAGGTCTCAAGAAACAAAGGATCTCCACTCAATTCGTCTTATCATTTCTAAATGACTCAATGTACTTGACATTATATATATATATATATATATATATATATATATATATATATATATATATATATATATATATATGCAAATCTGAGGGAAGCTAGAAGGAAGACACAGAATCAGAGTGAAACAGGAAAATATACAACAGAGGGGCCCATCAGCTGCAATGGACATTGATGAAAATAAACTAAGCAACTCAAGGGCAGCCATGGGAGGGAGCGAAGGAGAAAGAAAGAGGGAACAGCTTACACTAAGCAAAAGGAAAGAAATGTACATATCACCCAATGTGGAAGAAATAGTTGTATTGTCAAAACTCATAGAATTCAAACATTATAGACCATGATAACGACCATTTGCCTTGTGAAGGTTAAAGTATGTTTGTGATTTTAATTATCACTATTTCACAATACTGTGAAATTTGTGAAATATATGAAATCACTTAATCACAATAAAGGCATTTCCAACATCTAATGTGTATCACTGCTGAATTAGTTCACCCTTTCTCTCATCGTTTCTGTAGTTCCCCTTCCCCTCCACAAATCAGATAAACTTTCATACAGGACAAAATGTACAGATATCAAAAACAGAGGCAAAAGGTGTGGGGGGAACCAGAAAAACACAAGAATTGCAAAAATTAAAATAAAGAGCTTCTTGTTTCTACTTCTTGGAGTTCACATCGGTAAGCTGTTTATTTCATCTCAAGTAAAATGTCTGATATGACTTAAAAAGAAGAATAAAAAAGCCAGGAGTGGTGGCACAAGCCTATAACCTCAGCAAATAGGAGCACTATGAATTAAAAGCAAACCTGGGCAATACACTGGATGGTAATGCCTTATCTCAAAAATTCAAGAACAAGCTTGAAAACCCCATGCCAAGTGAAAGAGCCATACTGCTATATGTTTTACCCATTTAAGATGGAGTAGCAAGTCACAGAGACAGAAAGCAGAGCAGTGGCTACAAGGGGCAGAGGGGAAAAGGAATGATGAATGCCTTTCCTGGTTAACCTGCCTAACCTGGTTAACAACAGTCCCTGTGTACAATCTTCTGGATACACTAAATGCTGCTAAAGCATACATATTGAAACTATTCATTTCATAGAAGATAAATTACATTTCAATAGTAACACTCAAGAAAATGAAAAGGCAAACCACAGACTGGCTGGCACTGTTGCCATTAGAAATTTCTTAATGAAAGACTTGTCTCTGAAAGGAAGATAGTGGAAAAATCAACACCAATAAAGATAACAACTCAATAAAAGTATGCAGAGCACCGAGAACAGACAATTCATTTAAGAAATGAGACAAATAAAATGCCTTTTGCAGGAGAAACTTACACACTGTCCAGGAAGCATGCCCTCCAATGACAATCCAGCTGTGCTAGTCCCCTAGTAAGTCTACCTGCAGAAGGGCTCCTCTGGATGTCCCAGTGGGACAGACGCCTTAGAGGCAGAGTTGCAACTCTGACCACTTCAGGAGAACCTTAGCAAAATGGAGTGTGGAAACAGCATAGATGATCCTAGTACCTAGACAAGTCCAGGCAAGGGACCAAGGGCCTGCAAGATCCTCAGAGAAGCACAAAGCCAGAAGCTGTGTGCCAGAACAGGTCTACCTATGACGTCCTGAGAGCAAGACAATCCATAGAGGCACAGTGAAAGTTGAACAAAAGAAGTTAGTTTACACTATTTACACCAGAAAGGGGTCCTGAGTCTACCTTGTCCTCGGCTAGATACCCAGAACCAAGAGCCGCCTCAACCACCAAACCTCCAAGCCTCCAGTGGGCAGCCCCAACCCTCCCACCTTTATTAGTTGCTCTGCAAACCACCAATTAGTAGGTCTGCAAACCTCCAAACCTCAGACCTCCAAAGCTCCAAAGCTCTGAACCTCCAAAGGGGAAGGCTTTTCCAGTCTTCCTCCACTGCAGGCCTCTCCATTCTCCAAAGGCCTGCCCTGCTCTGCTCTAGGAGGTGCCTCTCCACAAGCCTCTCTAGAGTGAGGTCCCACATGGCCTCCAGAAAAGGCACTAAATGACCTTCAGAGGAGGCCCCGAATGAGCTCCAGAGGAGGTCCCAAATGACCTCCAGAGGAGGCCCCAAATGGCCTCCACAGGCCTGCCCTGCTGTGTTGCAACAAGCTTTCCCCTACTCCCTCCTCTACTCCCTTCAAAACTCAGGGTTTTCCTTTACACTCCTCCCCTCAGGACTCCAGGTCTGCTCCAGACTCCTCCCCTTGGGACTCCCAATCTGCTCCGGACTGCTCTCCTCAGTACTCCTGATATCCTCAAGTCTCTGTCTGCACTGGACTCCCCTCCCCCAGAAGTCCTGGTCTCCTCCCTATGGACTGTTTACCCCCTAAGTTCCCATGACCTCAGAGCACTCAGCCTATATATACCCAAATAGGCTGCTGCCTTCCCCCAATAATGGTTTCAAGCCACCATTCATGCTCATCCCCCAAGCTGCCCCCTGTCCAATCCCAATAGGCAGCTCGCCATGTGAGCCTCCACACCCTCTTTTGGCGGCCTGACATGCACCTTTTAGCTGCATGTCCCTCCTGCAGCACCAGGTGGGGCAGTGACGTCAGAACCTCAATATCCAGCTCTGTCCAGTGGCCAGGTGTGCTGAGCGCGGGTGTGCGAAGATCAGTCTGTGAGGCCCCAGTCTGTAGATCATTGATGCTTGCCTCTTGATGCCTGCCCCTTCCAGCAGGCTTGACCAGGGGTTGCGCTAACTATCAGGCCCCTGCTGACTATCAGGGCCTATGGGTTATGACAGTCTCGGGGTCCACCAGGCAGAGGGGCCGGGCCATCTGTGGCTGGGTCCCAGGGCAGTGCAGGACCAGGGTCTGTGGCCTGAATGGCCAGTGTAAAGACCTAGACAAGGCTCAGATGAGGCCTCGGGACAAGCAGGACAGCCTGACCCCTTTCTGAATGGCCTTGGGGCCCAGGGTGAAGGCATCCAGGACAGACTAGCTCTGTGCTGAGGCTAGGCTACATCCAGGATTCAGGGGCACAGAGGCCAGCGGGCTTCCAAGTTCTGAGGGTGTGGAGGCCAAAAGAGGCAGCAGTAAAGGTGCCCATCCCTGCACGGCAGTCCCAGTCCTCCCCGAAGTACTCCAGGGGTCTCCAGGATGCTCCAGGGGTGCTCCAGGGATCCCAGGATGCTCGAGGGCTCCTCCCCAATGGCCCGGTTGTTGGAGGGTGGGACCAGGCTCAGGCCGCTCCCCTCCAACCTCTGCTGCTGCCACGCAGGATCCATGACACCTCCCGCCTCTCATGAAGCTCCAGAAAATCTCCAGTGGCGCTGTGGATCAAAAGGTAGAGTGCTCACCTGGAGCAGGAAAGCTCAGGGACAGTTCCCAGGCCCTGGGTTTAAGCCCCACAGATAGCAGGAAACAAGGCGGGCGGGGGGGGGGGGTGAGGGGTAAAAACAGGCAGTGTGACTATTGTCCAACATAAAAATGGACACTTGAAGGCACGTGCCACGATGGAGTATGGTACACTCATCTGTGTCATCTCATTTGGCAGGCATTTTCCTGATCATTTGTAGTGTATGGCAACAACCAAACAGGAATGAGGTAAAGGGTCTGGGTACAGTATAAAGAACTTCAAAGCATTTTTCGTCCATTCTCATGCATAATCAGAAAGTACACCGAATGTCCACCGCTCTCCCCAGGACCTTCCCACAGTGTCCCTTCTGTCTGCAGCCCTAAGACTGAAGCACCACGCAGCCAAAGGCACGGCTCTTGACAAACAGCTGAAACAAGGAATGAGAGAGCCCAAGAGTTGTCTGTTCAGGTTTTATTTTGATATTGAGAAGGTACAAATTTTTCTACAGAAAGGACCACAAGCTCCGAGTAGGAATCACTTTCTAGTTGTGAGTCTCTGTGTAAGAGTTACATTCCATGCAGCCAAATTCTTTCAGGATGAGTATGTACCCAGATTTGAAGAATGACATCATTCTGTACAAGTCCATAGTGAGCCCCCCCAATCTGTGATCCTTGGTCATCAGTTACAGATGACCTGAAAGAGATTTCCCCTAGCTCTAGCAAACCCATGCAGATCAAGGATGACAACTTCATTCTGATAGATTATCTTCAAGTGTGGGTGGAATCCATCAATGTCACCTTCCCTAAAGACAGAATTTTATGCCTGATGACTTCCCAGTTGATATTCAGTATTACAAGTGTGTCATATATAGTCCAGTTTAGCTACTATGAGATCAGTAAGCCCTCTTGTGCCCTCACCAACTTCGAAGAAGGATTGACAGGATCACACTGGTCTAGGAAACAATGGGGTGATAAGATTGGAACTTTTGTTACACTTTTTTCTCCTCTTCAGGATTTTGTCACTCTAAGACACCTTTTATACATTCACCCTTTATTTGCCCTGTGTGGCATTCGGACACCTAACAGCTTGTATTTTCTTTTTCTCTAAGCAATGGTATGAGTCCAAGCACACTGAAGAAAACCACATCTCTTGCATGTTTGAAATAGATCTTCATGCAAGATCAAATAATGCTCCTAAGAGTCAACACCACTCACAGACAGAGTTGTCACCCCTGGAAAAGCAGCTCATTAATAACATGGGTGCCTTGATGCCACTGCTTTGTCCTCTCATTGAGCAGGCAGAAAACTATCTTCTGGAGAGGTAAGTTCAGCCACTTTGTTCCAAAATCCAGTATTGAAGGGTCATTCTAGAAACCAGTGAAAGACACCAAGGCTATGAAAACTGGGTAATGGGTTGGAGCAGGAGATGAGTCAGTCAGAAATCATGTTTTCAGCATGGCAAAGGACATAGCTAGCAAGATCAATAGAAAGCCCACGGATTGGGAGAAGATCTTCACTAGCCATACAACAGACAAGGGTCTCATATCTAAAATATACCTGGAACTCAAAAAATTAAATCCGCCAACAACAAATCTTCAAAGAAACAACTGCCCAATAAATAAGTGGGCTAAAGACTTAAAGAGAAACTTCTCTGAAGAGGAAAGAAGGATGGCCAATAGACACATGAAGAAATGGTCAATCTCTCTAGCCATAAAAGTAATGCAAATCAAAACAACATTGAGATACCAGCTCACCCTCGTTAGAACGGCTATAATCAAGAACTCTAATAACAACAGATGTTGGAGGGGATGTGGACAGAAGTGGTTGGTGGGAGTGTGAACTTCTTCAACCACTTTGGAAAGCAGGATGGAGGTTCCTAAGAAGACTCCACATATAGCTCCCCTATTACCCAGCAATCCCACTTTTGGGCATTTACCCAAATGTTCACAAACATGACCACACTAAAGCTACCAGCATGACTTGGTTTATTGCAGCCTTATTTACCATAGCTAAGATATGAAACCAACCCAGATGCCCATCAGTAGATGAATGGATCAAGAAAATATGGTATATATATACACAATGGAATTCTATGCCTCCATCAGAAAGAATGACATTGCCCCATTTTTTAGGAAATGGAAAGACTTGGAAAAATTATATTAAGTGAAGTAAGCCAGGACAAAAGAAACATAGGTCCCATGGTTTCACTTATTTGCAATAACTAGTATATGTCTGAGTCAAATAGAAAAGTTCAGATAAGTTGATGTTAGGGAAATGAACCCTAAGATATGTATCCAAATGTTTTTACTTTCATGCGATTGTTTCTAACACGTTTATAAGATTATTTCTTTGTTGCTTTGTATGTTCCTCTCAAACGGTATAACCCATGCTTTCACTGTACTTGATGATGTTATAATTTGTGGCGGGGAATGGAAAAAACAAATCGTTTAAATGGGGATACAGGTGGACCCATTGCAACAATGAGACATACAAGTCGTTTTGTTGAAAACGAACTTTACAACTTTGCTGGGGCAGGAGGGTTGGTTGCAGGGAGAGGATGGGATGGGAAGGGGAAACAAAGGAGGAGGCTACAATGCTTGATAAGAAATGTAGTCATTATCTTGTCCATGTAATTGTAACCCCTCTGTACAATATTTTCACAAAAAAAGAAAAAAAAGAAATCATCTTTTCAATAAATAAGCTGTTTGCATCTTGAAAGCTGTGAAATATTGGTAGTTCTATCATTTCCCTATCAAGAGTGTTTATTAACAAAATATTTTTAGAATTGCAGTTGGCAAAAGCAATGGTTTTTATAACTACAGTTTACAATGTGTAAACTACTAGTTCTGGGTAGCTAAATAAGTTCACATCCCTCAAGATTAAAATCCACTTGCTTAGTCACACTAGCCAGATTTTCTGTGCCCAGTAGGCCAAGTGTGGCTGAGGATGGCCATCCTGGAATCTGAACCTGAAAACACGTCCATCATTGCAGGAAGTCCTAATGGAAGGTAATCGATTCAAAATATGATCACAACAAGCACATCAGTGTCTCTACATTGCTCACTCCTTTTTTGGCCTCCATGTTTACTTAGCCTCTTCTTTGCTTTTTCATAGGTATTTTCCTGTGATTCTATCACAAATACACAGTGTGCCCTTTAACTAAAACCCTCTTAATTTTCTAAAAGGGCTGTTTGTTTGAATTTGAGGTCTTATTATGCAGCTCAGGCTAGCCTTAAACTTTCATTTCTCCTACCTTAATTGCTATAGTGCTGGGTCATACAGATATATGGCACTACATCCGGTATCACATTTTGTTTTATTTTTTTAATTTTAATTGTTATTTTTTTGTGAACATACTGTACAGAGGGGTTACAATTACATGGGCAAGACAATGAGTACATTTCTTATCAAGCATTGCAGTCTCCTCCTTAATTTACCCTTCACATGCCTTTCCAGGTTCCCCCTCGCCCCCCCTCCCAATCCTTCCCCCGACCCGCACCAAACTTGTAAAGTTTGTTTTTGACATGACAACTTGTACTTCTGATAGTTGCATCAGGTCCACCCCATCTCCTTCACAAATTATACAAACATCAAATATAGTGAAAGCAGGGGTTATAATGTTGGGGAGGGACATACAAAGCTACAAAGAAATAATCTTATAAATGAGTTAGAAACAAATGCATGAAAGAAAAAAAACATTTAAATACATATCAAGGTTTCATTTTCCTAACATCACATTATCTGACCTTTCCTGCTTGACTCATACATATAGTAGATATTGCAAATAAGGGAAACCATGGTACCTATGTTCTTTAGGCTTGGCTTACTTCACTTAATATAATTTTTTCCAAGCCTTTCCATTTCCTAACAAATGGGGAAATGTCATTCTTTCTGATGGAGGCATAGAATTCCATGGTGTATATATATCACATTTTCTTGATCCATTCATCTACTGAGGGGTATCTGGGTTGGTTCCCTATCTTAGCTATGGTAAATAATGCTGCAATAAACATAGTTGTGCTGGAAGCTTTAGTGTGGTCTTGTTTGTAAACATTTGGGTAAATTCCCAAAAGTGGGATTGCTGGGTCATAGGGGAGCTCTATGTGAAGTCTTTTCAGGGACCTCCATCCTGCTTTCCAAAGTGGTTGAACAAGTTTACACTCCCACCAACAATGAAGTAAGGATCCCTTCTGTCTACATCCCCTCCAACATCTGTTGTTGTTAGAATTCTTAATTATAGACATTCTAACCTGGGTGAGGTGGTATCTCAATGTTGTTTTGATTTGCATTTCTTTTATGGCTAGGGAGGTTGAGCATTTCTTCATGTGTCTATTGGCCATCCTTATTTCTTCTTCAGAGAAGTTTCTCTTCAAGACTTTAGCCCACTTATTTATTGGGCAGTTGTTTCTTTGAGAATTTGTTGTTGGGGGATTTAATTTTTTGAGTTCCAAGTATATTTTTGATATGAGACCCTTGTCCATTGTATGGCTAGTGAAGATCTTCTCCCAATCTGTGGGCTTTCTATTGATCTTGCTAGCTATGTCCTTTGCCATGCAGAAGCTCTGCAACTTCATGCAATCCCATTTGTCCAACCTTTCTTTGATTTGTTGTGTTTCCGGGTCTCTATTAAGAAAATTTCGGCTTGAGCCAAGGAGGCCTAGGGTTTCTCCTATTCCGTCCTGTAATATTTTCAGAGTGTCTGCTTTGACTCCGAGGTCTTTGAACCATTTGGAGTTGATTCTGGTGCAGGGTGATATATAAGGATCTAGTTTTAGTTTTCTACAAGTACTTAACCAATTTTTCCAGCACCATTTACTGAAGAGGCTGTCTTTCTTCCATTCTATTATTTAAGCTCCCTTATCGAAGATTACTTAGCTATAGGTCTGTAGTTTCATTTCAAGGTTTTCAATTCTATTCCATTGGTCCTGAGGTCTGTTCTTACGCCAGTACAAAGCTCTTTTGATTACTATGGCTTTATAGTAGAGTTTGAAATTTGGTATTGATATTCCACCAGCAGTGTTCTTTCCATTGAGGAGCATTTTTGCTACTCGGGGTCTTTTAATGTTCCATATGAATTTTTGGATTGCATCTTCTATTTCCTTGAAGAATGAGGTTGGAATTTTGATAGGTATCACATTGAATTTGTAGATAGCCTTGAGAAGTATTGCCATTTTCACGATGTTAATCTTGCCAATCCATGAGCATGGGAGGTTTTGCCATTTTCTAAGTTCTGTTTTGATTTCCTTTTTCAAGATTTTAAAGTTTTCAGCATAGAGGTCCTTCACTTCTTTGATTAAATTAATTCTTAGGTATTTTATTTTTTGAGGTGCTATTACAAATGGAGTTACTTCCTAATTTCAGCCATACTTTTCTCATTGTTGGCATACAGAAAAGCCATTGATTTTGGGGGAGTTAATTTTATACCCTGCTACTTTGCCAAACTTTTGAATAAGCTTGAGTAATTTGGGAGTCGAGTCTATGGGATTGTTTAAATACAAGATCAAGTCATCTGCAAAGAGGGAAAAGTTTATTTCTTCTTTCCCTATTTGGTTCCCCTTTATGTTTGCATCTTGTCTTATTGCTGTAGCTAGGCATTCTAATACTAGATTGAAGAGAAGTGGAGAGAGTGGACAGCCTTGTCTTGTTCCTGAGTTAAGAGGAAATGGCTTTAGTTTTTCACCATTAAGTATAATGCTGGCTGTAGGTTTGTCATATTCAGCCTTTATTGTAGTGAGCAATGTTCCAAGGATTCCTAATTTTTGCAAAACCTTCATTATAAACGGGTGTTGGATCTTGTCGAATGCCTTTTCTGCATCTATTGAGATAACCATGTGGTTCTTATCCTTGCTCATGTTGATGTGATGAATAATATTAATTGATTTGCGTATATTGAACCAGCTTTGCATCCCTGAAATGAATCCTGTTTGATCGTGGTGTATGATTTTTTTGGATGAATTGTTGAAGTCGATTCGCCAAAATTTTGTTGAGAAGTTTTGCATCAATGTTCATCAAAGAAATGGGTCTATAGTTCTTTTTCTTTAATGAGTCCCTGCCTGGTTTTGGGATGAGGGTTATGATGGCTTCATAGAATGTGTTTGGTAATGAACTTTCTCTTTGAATATCATTGAAGAGTTGGAGGAGTATTAGTGTGAGCTCTGCTTTGAAGGCCTTGTAGAATTCCTCTGTAAAACCATCTCGTCCTCAACTTTTCTTAGCTTGGAGGTCTCTCCTTGCTTTTTCTATTTCAGTGCTTGATATGGGCCTGCTAAGCTGGTTTAACTCATCTTGGTTTAGTTTTGGCATGTCAATATTTGCTAGGAAAAGGTCCATTTCTGTCAAGTTCTCAAATTTATTAGCATAAAGTTTTGAGAAGTATTCCCTTATAATGTTCTGAATCTTGGTTGTTCCCGTGGGGATGTTTCCATTCTCATCTTTGAGTTTATTTATTTGGGTATGTTCTCTTCTTTTTCTGATAAGATTTGCTAAGGGTCTGTCAATTTTGTTAATTTTTTTGAAGAACCAACTCTGTGTTTTGTTGATTCTTTCTATAGTTTTTTTGGATTCTAATTCATTTAATTCTGATTTAATTTTGATTATTTCTTTCCGTCTACTGGATTGTGGTTTATGTTGCTGCTCTTTTTCAAGGAGGTTCAGATGTCTCATTAAATTGTTGGTTTCAGATCTCTCCAATTTGTTGATGTAGGAGCTCAGAACTATAAACTTGCCTCTGAGTACTGCCTAGGTATCACATTTTAAAGATAATGTCATATATGCTTATGAGCTTTATCTTTCTTTTGGTATCTTACTTATGTGTGGAAAAAGTCGTCACTATATTTACTTGGACCTATGATGCATCAAACCCTATACTCTTAAGAAAATGCATTTTTTGGCTTTGACTGATCACTGATAATCTGGATACTAGGAAGATTCAAAAAGAAAGTATTTCCTGTCCCTTAAAGATCATCTCCAATTCAGTTTCGAGTTTAGAAATGTCTCTCCAGAAGAAAACTTTTGGTACAAGTTAGGACTCATCTTGGAGTACTGTCTTCAGAGGTAGCAGAAGCCAGTCACACCAAAGTGGAAAGAATTTTAGCAAATCTTTTCCTGAAGGGATGCCTTGGTGCTCAGCAGAGAAAAACACACCCAGGTGCCAGAAATTTCCTGGGTAAAGGAAAAGTGTACAAAACATGGAGCATGGAGGTCAGAAGATACTAAGAAATGTTTTATCTAGCTCTTCCTACCCATTATGCATACATCTCTTCTGAAATACATGATGGTCCATTTAGTTTCCATCTGAGGCCCAGATGACACACAGAGGACTGGGCAGTGGATCCCTATGAAGCTGAAAATGGAGGCAACGCTGATGTGTACATTTTCCCACCATTCTTATCTCCATTCACTTCCCCTCCAATTAGCAACCACATCCTCTAGTCAAGACAAATTTCAGTTTCCAGATACTCACTTTTATTCAACTGTTAGCTTTTAGATGGGGTTATGCCATGGAATCTCAATATACTCATACCTATCCCAACTGGGATAGGTGGAGGAAGGGAAATGATTGTACAAGATGTGCTGTGCACATAAATGGACTTGTTAAGTCAAAACTCTTCTCTAAAACTATTTGAAAGTAACAATAACTAACATGATAAAAATTGGGCAAAATGCTTCTGACAGGTCACAAAAGGCCCTGTGGATATCATGAGAGGTACAGGGAGAAGATACCCAATACCAGTAATTAGGGAACTGTGGATCAAAATCACTAGTTATTAAAGTGACAAAAACAAACAGGGCTGATTGTGCTAGGTTCTAAGAAGTGATGTGCTTAGCATGTCCCTAAAGTTTGCAGAGTGGCAGTGTGGGGAGATGGTGTGCACCGCTAGATCCCAGTGCATGCCAACAGGTGAAGGCAGGGGTAGACACACCCATGTCGGTAGAACATTGTCCACCACAGTCAAAGAAACCAGAAGCGGCCTAATGGCCCCTTGGCGGGTGACTGTTCACATCCTTCAAACCCTCCAACCTGCTCTGGTCCCCAGGACCCCAGGTGGCTCCTACCTCCTATCAGCCCCGGGCCCTGGCCGCCCTCTGACCATCCTTTCTCCTTGCCTCCCCAGAGCATCTGGCGGGAGCACCCAAGGCAGGGCCTCAGGGCCCAGGGTTTGTCTTAGGTTCATGGGCCCACCCTGGCAGACCTCGTTCATCTGGTGGCTGGAGAGGCTTTGCCATACTACTGTAGAACAGAGAATCCATCTTTTCTGGCCATTTGTTTGAGTCTGGGGCACAAGAATGAATCCTGAGACCCGTGGATGGGGCCCCGGGGTATCCGCATGTACTGAGGTGAGCCCAGCCAGAATCCTGGAGCCCAGAGTGGCTGCTGAGGTGAGCACTGCCCAGAGCTGGGAGCCGGGATCGCGGCCAGGGATTGGCCTCTGAGGTGAGGGCTGCAGGGAGCCATGAGTATGAGGGCCCCCAGCTGGGAGCAGCCACGGAGGTGAGCTCTTTCCAGAGGTGCCAAGCCAGGAGTGGCCTCAGAGGTGAGCTTTGACAGGAGGGGCGGTGCCCAGAGAGGCCAGGGAGGGAGGCGTCAGCCCTGGAGCAGCCATGGTGAGCCCTGCCAGGAGGTGCCAGGGGCCAGCCCAAGGACCGCCCCAGGCGGTCCCTGGCCTGATCCGGGTCTGGATCCCAGCCCTTGGTCCTAGGCTGCTCTGAGATCCCGGACAGACTCAGCCCCTAGTCCGACTTTGGCCCTGGTTCCGACTTGTTTCTGGACCCAGTCTGCTTCTAACACTCTAACACTTCGAGTCCGGTCTGGGGGCGCCCCAGGGTCTCTGGATCAAGCCAGGGTGGCCAGCACCGGGTGCTTCCTTCTGTTCAAGTCCTGCTCCCTCCAGACCTCAGCTGGCCAGCAAGCTGGCAGCAAGGCCAGAGATCCACGGCGACCTTTGATGGAGCAGGGTGGATGGGACGGCCAAGGGAGGAAGGGTCAGGGGTTGCCGGGGAGGGGGATGAAGGAAGGGGAGGGGAGCAGGTGGGACGCTAGGGGGACTGTACGGGGACAGGAGGGGATGAGGAGGGGACAGGAGGGGGACAGGAGGGGAGACGAGGGGGAGTGTAGGGGGAAAGGTAGGGAGGCAGAGGGGAATGGGGGGACAGGAAGGGGACAAGTGGGGGATGGGGAGATGGGACGTGAAGAGGACGAGGACATGAGGGGTCGTGGAGGATGGCAGGGGGCTGGAGGGGGACAGGTAGGCCAGAGAGAGAGGGCAGGGGGGTGGGGAAAATGGTAGAGGGCAGGCGGGGGAGAGGAGGACTCAATGATATCAAAGTGCACTGGGCTGGCCTGAGGTCAGCCCAACTGAATCCTTGCCCTGGGCTGCCCAGAAACTCGGTCTGCATCATAGCCAATTGGCCCGGGATTCTGTGAGAATTGGCCAGCTGGCCTTCAGCCACTCATTTTCCCTAGGGATTGGATTATGGGGTGCCCCGATCACTTATTTTAAATTTATTTTTTGGCAGTACTGGGGTTTGAACCCGGGGCATTACTCTTGGTATATAGGCACTCCAAACTCTGAGTCTTGTTCTTGTCCTTGTCCTTGTCCTTGTCCTTGCCCTTGCCCTTGTCTTTGTCCTTGTCCCTGTCCTTGTCTTTGCCCTTGTCCTTGTCCCTTTCCCTGTCCTTGTCGCTGTCCATGTCCTTGCCCTTGTTTTCCCTTGTGCTTGCCCTAGTCCTCGCCCATGCTTGCCCTTATCCTTGTCCTTGCCCTTGTCCTTGTCCTTGCCCTTATACTTGTCCTTGTCCCTGTCCTTGTCCTTGCCCTCGTCCTTCTCCTTGTCCCTGTATTTGTCCTTGTTCTTGTCTTTGTCCTTGCCCTTGTCCTTGCCCTTGCCCTTGTCTTTGTCCTTGTCCCTGTCCTTGTCTTTGCCCTTGTCCTTGTCCCTATCCTTGTCGCTGTCCATATCCTTGCCCTTGTTTCCCCTTGTGCTTGCCCTAGTCCTTGCCCATGCTTGCCTTTATCCTTGTCCTTTCCCTTGTCCTTGTCCTTGCCCTTGTCCTTGCCTTTATACTTGTCCTTGTCCCTGTCCTTGTCCTTGCCCTTGTCCTTCTCCTTGTCCCTGTCCTTGTCCTTGTTCTTGTTTTTGTCCTTGTCCTTGTCCTTGCCCTTGCCCTTGTCCTTGTCCTTGCCCTCTCCTTGCCCTTGCCATTGTCCTTGTCCTTGTCCTGGCCCTTGTCCTTGTCCCTGTCCCTGTTCTTGCCCTTGCCCTTGCCTTGCCCTTGCCCTTATCCTTGCCTGTGCCCTTGTCCTTGCTCTTGTCCTTACCTTGTCCTTGTATTTGCCTTGGCATTGACCTTGCCCTTGTCCTTGCCCATGCCCTTGCCCTTGTCTGGCCTTGCCTTCCTTTTTTCTTATGTTCCTTCTTGAATCCAGGGCTTCATATGCTAGCTAGGGCCTATTATTTCATTATAATCCTAGACCTGACTTATAACTTATTACTGGGCTGAATTAACACCATCAAATTATAAATGGAACTTTTAATTTCATACGATTGTTCTTTTGTCTTATTAAGTTCTGTATCTCTGGGTCCAAAGAATGCAATTCAGAGTTATTCCAAAAAGTTGCTTGGAACTGTGCTGATATGTACAGACCTTTTTCTGTGGTTGTTGTTATGATCCCTTACAAAATAATGTTTGGTATATGTAAACTACAGATGTTTTAAAGCATATAGGAGAATATATGTGGTCTATATGAAAGCAATAGTTCATTTTATGTCAATGATTGGCATATTGGAATTGAGTATAATTAAGAATGGTGGTCCCCTGTAGACTTAGAAGGAATTTACCCTGTTGGAGTCGGATGTGGAGAAGGTCTGGGTTATGGATCACAACTGTTGCAGGGATGTTCATGGGACCTAACTGGTCCCTGGCATATGATTTTTATGCATACTGGGGATAGGGAGGACTTTCTATTTTCCCGGTGGCTTTTATCTTGGACCAGAAGAGACATGATGTCAGAAGGAGAACAAAACAAGCGTCTGTTTGGACAGGAAGGGTGCCACCAGTTGAAGAGTACCTGATTAGAAAGTGTAATTTCTAACCTTATTACGGCAAAAAGAGAAACAATTATTTTTGAGGTTGCAAGTGTATTTTCTTTCTGAAGCTTCGTAATTTTACTTCTTATGTACAGATTTATGATCCATCATACCTGTTTCATGAGGGTAGGATGAAGGGCCATCTTGTCCCCCCAAATTTGTTGTGTTAGTATTCTTGAAAAGTTCAATCCTTTGAATAGCTTAAATATGTTTGTCGCTTTTGTCAAATAAATCTGCTGTATACATATTGGTCTGTTTCTTTTTCTGTTTTTAAATATCTAGCTTTGAGCTAGTCTTCCATATTCTTTTGGTGCTAACTGGTAGAGATGCAATTGCGTGTGTGTGTGTGTGTGTGTGTGTGTGTGTGTGTGTGTGTGTGTGTGTAACTGGGGTTTTAACTTATCCCCATCCTGTTAGGCAAGCATATTACCACTTGAGACACATCCCCTAACACTACATTGACTTTAAAAATGGTAATAGTGACAGTGTCCTAAATATGTTTTTAAGATTGTCCTGCTGTTAAAGATTCCTTTGCTTTTTAAAATATATTTTAGAAATAGGTCATTGATGTCTACAAAATGCCTTGTGATGTTTACTCGAATTATATTCAATTTATAGGTCAGTTTGGGGATAATTGTCATTTTAACCATAAACCTTCCAGTTCCTGACAATGCACTCTCTACCATCATTTCATTATTTTTCAGGAATCCTTCGTAATTTTCAATGGGCTGGCTTTGCAAGTTGTGTTTCCTTGGTCAGAGCTGCCAAGTGTTATTTTTTATTGTGAGAATATCATACAGAGGGGTTACAATTACATGGGCAAGATAATGAGTACATTTCTTATCAAGCATTGTTGCTTCCTCCTTTGTGTTCCCTTCCCATCCCTTTCTTTCTCCTCCCACCGGCCCCTATCCACACCATCACCACCACCACCACCACCACCAACCCCAGTCAAAGTTGTAAAGTTTGTTTTTCGACATAACATCTTGTACATCTCATTGTTGTAATGGATCCCCCTGTATCCATATTAAAATTTTTTGTTTTTTTCCTTCCCCTCCACAAATTATAACAACATCAAATACAGTGAAAGCAGGGGTTATACCATGGGGGAGGGACATAGAAAGCAACAACAAAGAAGGATGGCCAATAGACACATGAAGAAATGCTCAAACTCACTAGCCATAAAAGAAATGCAAATCAACACAACATTGAGATACCATCTCACCCCAGTTAGAAGCTAGAAGCAAGATGCTGGAGGGGATGTAGACAGAAGGGAACCTTACTCCATTGTTGGTGAGAGTGTAAACTTGTTCAACCACTTTGGAAAGTAGTATGGAGGTTCCTCAAAAGACTCCACATAGAGCTCCCTTTGACCCAGCAATCCCACTCTTGGGCATTTACCAAAATGATCAAAAGCAAGACCATACGAAAGCTACCAGCACAACTATGTTTATTGCAGAATAATTTACCATCGCTAAGATATACCAAGTCTCATTAATTGGTGAGAATTAATCATTGTGGTCTCATAGCTGGCCCAGAGGAGAATTTAAAGTATAGTGTGTTCATAATAAGATAGGGGACCCTGACATAAATTTTCAAGTAGGTTCTACCCTGGGAAGCTGCAGTGCCCTGACGTCTGTGTGAAGCTGCATTCCATAAGACAAATTTCTGAAGTAGGAGTCATTTCTCTTAGTCTCACTTTCTTTCAACTCCTCATATTGTGAATAGCTTGGTGATGATGAATTTTAGCAGTCCTCAGTATAAGGTAGATGCGATACCAATCATTTGCCCTTCCTCATAATGATATGTGTTTGTGTTTGTTTTTTGTCATTTGTGTTTGTGCTCAAGGGTTTTGAAGCCCAACTACTTCTATTTTGTACTTGTGAAGTGCTGGTTTCAAGGTGGACACTGCTAATATTTGTAGTCTGTAATGGCACTTGGTATTACTCTGTCTAAACCCTGCAGTGTCCTGGGTAAGCATCTCTGAGTAGCTTTACCCACACTCAGGTCAGTAGGCATTGAGAAAGTAAACCCTCTTCTTCCCTTTTGGAGGAATGCTGGACCCAGGTCTGTGGTTTGCATTGTGGTTTGGGTTATGATTGTGTATTCATCTTCCAGGATTATCAGCAACTAAGGAATCCCCTGTTCTCCAGCAGAGCTCAGTGTTTAGGATGGACCACTGAAAGCTGAGTGTTGTGCTCTCTTTGGCAGAGCTGAACCTAATTTATGACTACCAGGGATTCTTGAACTTTACCCCCTATTCCTTTTCTATATGTCCTTTTCCTTGTGTTCTGCTGTCCAGATTTGTGCTGGCCTGAGAAGTGTGTGGTGAGTGCATTAACTTTCCAAAGTGCACATTTCCTTCCTGGCCTCACACCTACCCTACTCACCTCAAAAACCCTCCTACAGAGTTAGTGCTTCCGCATAGGAATTAGAAGAGGCCAGAGTGGCTCCACAGCAGCATGAATCTGACAGTGGGTTGGGGTGGCTCCTTTGTATCAGTGCTGGCAAGGGCCCTGCCCATGGGAACCTAGAGCTCCTTAGAAAAATGAATGGTCTTTCAGTTGTATGCTAGTATTGCCTACCTGAGATCATCCTGGGGTGCTTGCTGTCATCCTAAAGACATCAGCAGAGTCCACAGGCAAGTAGGAGGATTAGGAGGATGGCCTCAGTGCAGTCCTATAGTGTGATTTAGGACTCTCCTTGCAGAGTGACAAGTGCAAAGCTTGCTTCCACCCAGTCAGTGCTGCCATGGGTGCCTTAACAGGGACAGGGCTGAGGCTGTGGGCAGCTCACACTACATAGCTCTGCCTGCACATTTCTTTTGTGTGCCCTGTGCTCACTGCTTTGACAGGTGATGACGAGCAGAATTCATCCTCAGCCTCAAACTTGTGTGCCACCCACCAGTACCATGCCACAAGCCCACAGGTGTGTCTGGGATGCTCGCACCATTCTTCAATGTATGATGCTCTGGGTACATGTCTTCCTGCAGCAGTAGTCAGAAGGTGAGGTCTGCACTGAGTGTGCTTACATTCATGGATGGAGGGGATGTTACATCACCAAACATATCTTGAAGCCCCAGTTTCCTCATAGCCGGATGGAAATAATGAGGAAGATGTGAGTGGTTTTCATGGAGCAGCTCATTCACAGGCTTCTTTGTACTATTCCTCCCTGTGCTATTGCACAGAATGTTTTGTTAAATCTAGGAAGGAGCTAAGTTCTGCCCAGTACTGCCTCATGACTGGTATGTTTTTGGGCAAGTGACACTATTTGCTATGTGCTGTCTCTTGGTTTTCCAGGTGGATAAACTGACTTCATGAAAGTAACCTTGTGTAGTTGAGGAACTGGGTTGGAACCAGTGTGTAGCTTGTGGAGGCTGTGTTTTGACCCTACTGTTGTAAAAGCTCGATGTGTGACTTGTCCTGGTCTCTTGAGTAGTCAGTGGCTGGTATGATTTTTGCCCTGTATCTTGGGTGCAGGATTAATTCCATTTCCAGGGGTACATGGGACTGTGTTCAGTCTTCTTCCTCTCTCAGGACTCCAGAAGACCTTTGTGGATTTGTGGTGGAGCTTCAACTATGGGAGCTGTCACTGAGGGAGCACACGGGCACTGTGATATCACTACCAGGTAGATGTTCACTCAGGGCATCCATGGGGACTCATTGGGCCATTGAGAGGAAACTGTGTAACCCTCAGGATCTCTTAGTATATCATTAACAGGATAAGGTATTAGAGGCTGGGTACTTCTTAAAGAAGAGGTTGCTTTAGCTAACAGTTCTGGAGATAAAAAGAGCCTGTTGCTGAAATCACCTTAGCTATGGTTGGGACTTCCTGGGGTTGGAAAGAGCCTCATGTGGGCAGAGATATCACCTCACCTCACAGGAAGCTGGAGGAGGAAAAAGGCCGGTCATCTATATTAGCTCTTGCAAGAACTAATGAAAGGGTCTGAGATCCAACTCAGTCCTTTGGAAATATTACTCTTTTGGACCTTAGGGCCTATCTAGTCTCACCTCCGTATGCGTGTGTACCGTGATAACACTTGCAAGTCTTGGGGGATGGCTGTGCTTCACTGGCTCTGGTCTGAGCCAGTGGTTGGGGGCTGGAGTCTGGTGGAAATGACCCATGTTTCTATCACAAGTGGTAAGTGGCACTTGAGGGCTCCGGAGAGTTTCATCTCTAGTACCTGCTTGTTGGCTTCCTGGTTCTTGTGTCCCTGCTTGCTCTGATCATTCAGCCTCTTTTTTTTTCTGGACAGGAAGTACTTTGCCAATACTGCGTTTTAACCTTTGACACTCATGGGGTGCCTCACATTTATTCCTGACTAGTTGGAGGACCTGGTGTGGAGGATCACTCTGTATGATCAGGCTCCTTCAGAGCCATAGAGTAAATGTTCCCTGACCACGGTGAGGAGGAGAGCCCTGCACAGACCGACCTGTGGACAGGCAGGTCTGTGAAGAGAGCTCAGACCCACCCTTCTTGCCATTGCTTGTCAGGCCACGGGCTCTTTCTCATGTGGAGATAGTGGTTTAATAATTTATTTTATTATTTGTTGTTGTTGTTATGACAAAGGTGATACACAGAGAGGTTACTGTTTCCTAAGTCAAGTAATGAGTACATTTCTTGGTTTTAAGTATTAAAGACTTTTAAAAATTGAGGCGCATTACAGTGGCTATGCCTGTCATCCTAGCTGCTCAGCAGGCTGAGAGTGAATTATGTTTCAAAGCCGTCTCAGGTAAGAAAGTCTGTGAGACTCTTATCTTCAACTAACCACCAGCAAACTGGAAGGGGCACAGTGGTTCAAAGTTGTAGAGCCACTTGCATTCAGGAACAAAGCTCCTGGACAGTGGTCAGGCCCTGATTTCAAGCCTCATGAATAAAATTTAAAAAAAAAAGTATATAAAGTTGATGTTCAGAGGGTTTATACTTACAGAAATCAGGGAATCATTTCTTTTTGGACAGTGTTACCCTTTCTTTGCTCTCTTATATCACTTGGCTCTTAGAATTAGCTGGTTATGAGGAAATGTTCATCATCCCTGGCTCTAAAGGAAATGCAAATAAAAACAACACTGAGACACCGCCTTACCCCAGTCAGAATGGTCCACATCCTAATGTCAGCCAACGACAAATGCTGGAGGGGATGTGGAAGAAAAAGGAACCCTACTGCATTGCTGGTTGGAATGTATACTAATACAATCACTTTGGAAAATAGTCTGGAGGTACCTCAGAAAGCTAAATATAGACCTCCCCTATAACCCAGCTATACCACTCCTAGGCATCTACCCTGAGCAACAGGAACCAGTATACAAAGACACATCCACCTCCATGTTTATTGCAGCACTGATCACAACAGCCAAGATTTGGAAACAACTCAGATTCCCCATTACTGATAAGTGCACCCAAAAATTGTGGTACTTATATACAATGGAATATTATTCAGTCATTAGAAAGGACAAAATAATGACATTTGCAGGGAAATGGATGGAACTAGAGCAGATTATTTTGAGCAAAGTAAGCCAAGAACAAAGAGAGAAATGGTACATGGTCTCCCTGATATGTTGATGATAAAGCCAAATGCAAGAAGATATGGCAAAGTAACAGGACTCAAGAAACAAAGGACAGCCAACCATTTTGTCATGTCATTGCTAAATGACTCCATTTTCTTGACTATATATATGATAGATATACACACACACAGAGGGAAGCCAGGAAGAGGAACAGAATAAGTGGAAACATCCTACAATAAGCAAAAAGAAAGAAATGTAAACATCACCAGATGTGGAAAAAATAACTTGTATTGTCAAAGCTCATAGAAATCACAAACTATATAAACCATGATAATGACAATTTGCCTTGTGAAAGTTAAAATGTGATCATGACTCTAAGTATCACTATTTCACCATACTGTAAATATGTGAAATTTATGTAATCACCTAATCTCAATTAAATAAAAAAAGTGAGAGAAGGGATGGGTTAAGAGAGTGACAATGTTGTCAGACACTTTGTACTCATATACTATTTTGTAGAATGGGAACTTCTTTGTACAACTACTTAAAGATAATTATAAAAAATAAACTAAATAATTAGCTGGGGCTGGGAAGGTGGCTCAGTGGTAGAGCTCTTGCCTTGCATGCCTGAGGCCCTGGGTTCGATTTCTCAGCTCCACTTAAGCAGAAAGAAAAAAGCTGGAAATGGCGCTGTGGCTCAAGTGGTAGAGCGCTAGCCTTGAGCTGAAGAGCTGAGGGACAGCGCCCAGGCCCAGAGTTCAGTCCCCACGACTGGACCCCTCCCCCAAAAAAGAATTAGCTGGTTATGTTGGACATAATAACATCAGTTTGCTTTAAAAAATGATAAAGATTGCTTTTTTCACTTTCAACATACTGTTGGATGGAATGGCATGAGAAGTGATTTGGTAGGAGAGCCTGGCGTTGCTCTTCATTTTACTGTATGAAACAGAATGCACCACCAAGAGAAAGGAAAAGTGTGTGCTTAAAGTGAGGTACTTTCTGTACTAATTGCTGTGACAAGTAACAGATCACTGTCTGACCAGAGATCCCCGTGGACCAGAGATCTGCATGATATGCATGGTTGTATAGCCTCTGCGGGGTCACAAGTGTAGATTCAATAGCTCATGCTTTTTCTTTAGGGAGAAGTTGGGGAGTGAAGGCTCCAGCAGCAGGCTTGTCCCTGTCACTCCTTTTCTCTGCCCTGTCTCAGGACTCCTGGGCACCCAGATTTGATGCAACCACCCTGGGAGGAAACGTGAGCTCAGTGTGTCCTGTGGACATACCCAATGTTTTACTCTCTGTGGGCAAGCAGTCACCATGAGCTCTATTTACTGGCATCTCTGGTGTCTAAAGTGAGGTCCCCAGAACCTCCCCTGCCTGAATCTGTGTGTTTTTCCAAGGTGGGTTTTATTTTATACTCTGTGTGCTGGTCATTTAAGTTCTGACTTCACATGGCTGTGGCTCATTGCTCTGTGTGGCTCCTGGTGCACATGGACTCTGTGACAAGTAGGGTGACCAATGAGCATGAGGTACCCAGCAGCTGTCAGACACTGAAGTGGAACTAGCCAGGCATCCATGATGAGGATCCTTGCTCTTAGTAGTTGGATTCATTACATTGCTCTTGGCCCTAGTGTCCTGGGTTGGCTGTGCTAGTCTTGGGTGGCAGGTCAGTATCCCATTCATGGGGCTAGGAGACCTGGTAAGGCCAAAGAGCTATGTTCCTAGGGAATCTTATTTATTTATTTATATACTTATTTATTTATTTACTTATTATTGTAGGTCATGGGGCTTGAACTCTGGTCCTATGCCTGTCCCTGTAATATTCAGCTCAAGGCGAGTGATCTATCATTTGAGCCACTGTGCCACTTCTAGTTTTCTAGTAGCTAATTGGAGATAGGTGTCTCACGGACTTTCCTGCCCAGGCTGGCTTTGAACTGTGATCCTCAGATCTTACCCTCCTAAGTAGCTAGGATTACAGGCATGAGCCACCAGCACCCAGCCCTAGGGATCTTATAAGGGCATCTGAGCAGAAATTTGGGTGAAATGGATTAGAGGCTGAAGGGTAGAATGCACAGTATGGTGTCAGGCTGGCTGGCAGGCAGTGCTGGCAGCTGCAAAGGGTTTTCCTTTGGGAGCAGATTATGGTTCTATGGCAGTGTGGGCCAGCTGCCTGACTCCTGCCAATTGGGTGTCTTTTTCTCCTGCTCCTGATAAGCTGTTGATTTTGCCTTCTCATTTCATTGTTTGTTCATGTCATTGTAAATAGGCCTCTGCTATTCTTTCTTGGCTCCCCTGTAGTTCACATGCCACCTGCTGGCTGTTCCTCTTCTTCCTCTTCAGTATTTTTCAGTTTTAATCAGGGCTACAAGAAGATTTGCAGCACAATCTTAGCACAGTGATCCCTCAACATAGAGGGGAGGGGTGCAGACAGTATCCTGAAGATTTTAGGAAGTTGATGTTTGGAAGGCAAATGTTGCCCACTGCCCATTGTACTCTGGTCCCATAGAATATCAGTGGTCTTGGGGCACACTCTTTCAGATGTTACCATTTTCCTTCTTTGAGACCCAGTTTGCTGAATGCCTGCTGCTTGCTGGGCTTGCTGA
Source organism: Dipodomys merriami (assembly GCF_024711535.1). Taxonomy (NCBI): domain Eukaryota; kingdom Metazoa; phylum Chordata; class Mammalia; order Rodentia; family Heteromyidae; genus Dipodomys; species Dipodomys merriami. The sequence goes on from NW_027206161.1 coordinate 236,765, forward strand.
CTCAGTGACTTGGTGTCTGTCCCAGATGCAGTGGGTGTGGGTCTTGAAAGGTCTCTTCCATAGAATTTGTATGGTGCCTGTGTAATCTGGGCTCCCAGCTGTCTTTGTGTAGTCACTGCACTACACACACTGAGCTGTGGGTGAACAAGGGAGGGGAAGTACACCATGCATCCTGTATCAAGCATTGATGGAGCCTCATCCAAAGGCCATTAAGTCTTTTGTAAGAGCAGTTCTTTTACCAGAGCATTACCAACAGCCATAAGTGGATGTTGGTGAGTTTTCTGCCATTGTGATCTCTATGGCTTGACCTGTGTTACCGATGAAACACATCCTGAAGTAGTGTTGACTGAATTGACTGTCTTGCATAATGTTCTTGGTTCTGTGGAGCTAGAGGTTGGGCCTGCTGATGAAGCTTGTGCTGCTTCTGCTTGGGCTGGTGTCCTAGAAACAGCAAACTTCCTGAGTCATTCTCAATAGCAGGAGAGGGGATGGGCCATATTAATATTCAATTAAATGTCCTTATCTCAGAACAAACCGAATGTTTTCTTTATGGCTGTTTGTAAGATTGTGGATCTGGTTTTTGACAGCCCTTGATCAGGATCATGTGTCACAATATAGTGTTGGTGTTTCTGTGTGTGAAAAATGCTGGGACCCAGTGCCTTCTGCACTCTAAACACTCTACGACTGAGCCTTAGTGGATGGATAAGAAGCTCTTTGGCTGGCTAGGCAGCAAGGTAACTTTTTCCATGATAAGCAAAGTGATTGCAGAGTGTCAGTAGGAAGTTATTGAGAAGGAGCATGTATTTGCATGCATTTCCCTTATAGGGTTATCAGGGAAGGCTGTTACTCCTTATCTTCCCCATCTTTTGATTCTTTTAAGGTTTTATAGAGGCAGGTTACCATCTATCAGTATTTGTAGATGAATGTGTCTCCCTCCGGTTCACTTCTGAGTGGAATTTGATTATAGTGTTCAGAAACTTTGTTCTTTTGCAACTCTGAGCCTGTGTGTTTTGGCTGAGTCTGATAACAGTCCCCCTGGTTCTGTGGCTGAAGATAAGGCAGTTGTTCAGCTGCTGTTCTGCATGGGGCTCAGGAGGCCTGACCACAGGATTTCTGCTCTTAGTTCTCACTAATGTTTGGAGGCCCAGGCACTAGGCACCCTGTGCATACCCCGAAAGCTGCCTTTACCTCTGGCATTGGCTGAGCCTTCAGCCACACTCAGTCAACATAGTGACCATGAGGGATGGGCACTACGCTTATAGAGATTGTGAAGAACCAGGATTAAGAAGTTTGTGCTGGAATTCCAGAGACTCTGCAATTTGTGGTTCCTCTGCTTTGCTGGAAATACAGGTCTCACTTTGCCAAGTTGGTGAAGGGATTAGGGCCTCTTATGACCAGTCTGGGTTCTGGGGTTCAGCATTGTCACCTGTGTCCAGATTGGCAATGAGTGAATGAGAGCTATCTGTGTCTGTGGACATGTGCTTCCTTTACCACTGAGCTTGGAGTATGACAAGCAACATGTGACTTCTCCCTAACAGACAAGGATATTATCACAGCTTTGTACCAGAAGAACTTGAGCTCTGGCTTAATCTGCTCCAATGTGTTAGAAATAGGACTTGAACACAGGCCTGTATGTCTTCAGAGTTTTTGTGCTTCACCCAATGGGAGAGTCCAGGTTACTGAGGAGCTGAGCCTGTTCTGCTCATTTCTGTTCCTCAGCAATAACCTTTGGTCAGTGTATCCTGAGCACTTGGTTATGCAGCCTTCCTCTGTGCACTGTCAGGTAGTCTGTAGAACCACCTAGTGATAAGCTACTGAGTGATGTGGGCACAGGTACTGTGGTGTGTCAATCTGCTTGGCCACTTTATTTAACCCTGCAGGGTTCTTCAGAAGACCCATCAAGTCAGCCTCCAATTCCTACTACCCAAGCCACAAAGTAAACTCACTCTGACCTCCTAATGGTGGCAGTTGTTTGGCAAATCTATTGTTGCCACTGAGTCACTTGAAACCTGGTTTTCTTTGGATGCTTACAGAACCTCCTTAGGTCCATACTGGGCCATTCTTCTGGGGATGCTTTTAGGGAGGAGATGCATTCTTGTCTAGCAAAGGGGCCTTAGGATGTGGATAGGAGGTGGTAGCTCATGACCTTTCACATTTCAGAGATTGTGCACTTGCTTCCCCTGCTGCCTCACAAAAAGTGATACAGTCACAATTTAGTGCTCCTTGTCCAAAGTATTGAATCCAGAGTATAAAATACCTTGTAGCATAATGAAACTTTGTCACTTTTATTACCCCATTAGTGTGTGAGTTAAAGTATTCCTTAGCTGTCCTCAGATCAGCTAGACCAGTCACAGGTACCCATAATTAATAATGCTAGGAGGTACCTGTGCCTCTGAATGGCTGTCCATCTGTGCCCACAGTGATGATTGTGGTGAGCAACTGCTCACGATGGTGTCTAAGCACGCACTGCCCATGTTTGAATCTCAGCTTTGTCCTTGAAAAATTTAGACTCTGAGCAACCTTCACCTTTTTCTGATTTTGTCACCTCGTGCAGTCCGGTAAAATGTTCTGGAACATGGCTCACAACTCCATGGTCAGAACACAGAAATACAACCTAACTGAAATGTGAGCAAAAGACTTGTACGGTCAGCTTTGACCACCATCAAATATAGATGACAAACACATGGCAGGGTTTTGGATGCCATTACCTATTTGAAGCACACTGGAGGTGTAACCTCAGACCTCACAAAAATTTGCACTAACAATGTTTGTTATAGTGATATTAGTTAAGATCAGAGAGATTCAGACATTTCATTCAATGGCAGCAGAGTGCAAATGGTACACCCACTCTAGAAAAATAGCCTATAAGTGCAGCTTCTCTTTGGCCCAGTGGTTGTTTTCCTACCCCTTGCTGGGGTAGTACTAGGAAAAACGAAGGAACAAGATACAGTGAAATCAGCAGTCCCTGCAGTGCTGTCCCTCACAGTCATGCACAGTGTGATTGCATGTGTATGGCAGTATTGAATGGGTGACTTTATGAAAAGTAAGTGCACGTTGGCATGAGTTAAAGCAGTAGGAATGGGAGGTTTTCCTTTCAGCAGCATGGCTTCTCTGCGTCATGACTGTCTGGTTCAGCATGAGATGATGATTGTGCCAACACTTTGTCTGATGCTAACAAGCTGGTAAAGGCTTCGTATGGTCTCCAATGTTTTCCACAGGGGCATGCAGGGCTGTAATTCTTTCAGACTGAAGTTGCCACCAGCAACCACAGAATGGAAACCAACATAGTAATGGGACTGCTAAACTTAGAGCAAGGATCACCTGGCCACAAAGATAAGAAAAGTAGGACTCCACCAAAAAATATTTTCAGAGATATTAACTATCCCAATCACCTGATTTGAGTGGACATCTTATCCAATGGCCACAAATCTGTCATATCTCTGTAGAATTATTACTATTATTATTTCAGTGCCAGTTGTAGAGCTTAAACTCAAGGCCAGGAAACTGTCACGGAGGTTTTGTCCTGAAGGGTGACACTGACTACCTCTTGAGCCATGTCATTTCTTCTGGGTTTTTTATGTTTAATTGGAGGTAATACTCTGAAGGACTTTCCTTCCTGGGATGCCTCTGTCACATTGCATGTGACAGAGTTAGATGTTGTGATAAAACTCAGTATGGGAGTGGAGCATATATAGGTGTGGAACAGACATTTATGGCTCCTTACTAAAGTCACTCTTAATATCCCCCTGTTCTTATTCCTGTGAAATTCTTTCTTTTTTCTAATTAAAGACCTTGTCTTTGCTTCAGTGCCCTGAAGGAAGCCACCTGTCTTTCACTGAGAATGCAGAGGGTAGACATGGCATGTGATGAACCTTCCTCTAGGAAAGCAGGCCCATGAGGAGCACATTGCAGGATGGCATCCATTGGTGAGCAAAACAATGGCTGGCAGAATTCATGCCACAGGAGAACCAGTCAGGTTAGTCAGGTTCAGTCAGGGAGGTCAAGAGTTTTATGTCTGGTGGTGCCAGAGGTTCCTTGCTCTGTTTCTGCTCACACGTGAATGTCTAAGCCAGATGCAGTGCTTTCCACAATGAAATATCCATACCTGTTTTGTTGAGTAAAAGGAAGGTTTTTGCTAGGGTTCTTGCAGTCTCTCTGACAGAGATTGGGACTGTCCAACCGCTTCCCCCTCACCTCCCTTCCAAAATCTAATGTTCCCCTCCCTCACACACTATTTCCTGCTAGCCATGGACTGGAAATATACATTGGTGCTGCCTGCAAGGACATTCTAGAGCCTTCTAACCCCTTGGACTTCCCAGTGCTGTTAGGTGTAAGTAGTCTTGCCAAGATATCCTGATGAATTTTGCAAAAGTCCCTGTGGCAGGAAACCCCAGCATTGACGCTGTTATTAATTCAAGTGACCTATTTCTTCAGAGCTTGGATGGGTTCTCCAAGCTAGCACAGATTCATCTAGGGAGAGTTCTCCCAGTGGTCCGTCTACAACATTCTACATTCTCTTCAGTGCTAGCCAACAGCTTCTTCCAACCTACCTGCCAGGATGCTGGCCAGAAATGCTATCTGAAGACTGTGTGCATTGGTTTGCACACATGCTAGTTGTTTTGTAGGGGCTTGTGTGTGTGTTAGTTCCAACTGTTCATGTGAGGTCATCAGCAGAAGATAAGACATGGGCTGGCCATATCTTTAGACAAACAGGCTCTCCCTTCCTCTTTCCCCCTCATAAATCCCTGTGTGACAGAACTGCTGATAGCACTTTATGTGAACTTTGGGCCCCAGGATGTCTCCCCAACATGTACCCTCCAGAGTAGTTCTCCTTGCATTGGACTGGGCAACAACTGGAATAGGCCCTTCCCTCCGTGTTTTCCTTTGCACTCCTGTCCTCCAAAATTCCCTGCCACCTTAGGAAGATGCCCTGTGAGTTCGGTTCTGAGTTCCATTTACTGTTGGGACACAGAGGCCTGTGACCTAAATCAGAGGTACTACTCCGACAATTATGGGCAGATAACAGGCTATCAGCAAAAAGGTAAGGAATCCAGAATAAGGAAGGTGGATAGCTTCTTGACTGCCAAAAACAAGGAGGCAAAGAGTGGGGACGTCCTCTGAAGGGTAACTGTTCAAGGATTGTGTTTCCTAGTAGACAGTGCCAGGGGCGGCACCAACTCAAACATGATTTGGGGCCACGGATTGGAACTTTTTTCCACCAGAGAGAAGTCATTGTGTACCAGTTTTTTCTTGAAATTAACAATAAGAACAGTAGAAAGAAAGGAAACAGTAGGTCATATGGGAAAGAAGGCAGAGAATTAATGAGTAAGAGGGCAGTCAGGTGTGTGGCAGGGGCTGGTGCAAGGTGGGGCTTAGTTCTGGAGCTGTCTGAAGAGCCCTTAGGCAAGATTCCCTGCATGCAGAAGCTTGTGGTGATGGCTGTTGCTCTGGTGTCAGTGGAGCTGGAAGATGGTGCAAGCCAGTGCTAACAGCAGTGCCGGCAGAGCTCAGGAGATCAGTCCCCAAAGGATCCACATCAGGTCTTCCACGATGCTGCCTCCCTCCACACACACACATTCTCCTTCTGGTGTCTCTGCCATACACAACAGACAGTATTCTGCCCTTGAATGGCTTTCACCTGTGTGTGTGTGTGTGTGTGTGTGTGTGTGTGTGTGTGTGTGTGTGTGTGTGTGTGTGTGTTTGTACCTAAGGCTGGCTATCCCTTCTTTGGAAGGAACAGCACCAAGCCAGTCGCCTTCACCTGCAGCCTCACCTCCAGATGTTTCCACTGATATGGGAGGACAGAGACTAGGAACTCCATGGGAGATCCTCATACAGGAAGATGCAGCCAGCCCTTCCTTGCATGTGTTTATATAACTGCTAGGTCTGAAAAGACAGGGAGTGGCATAAGGCCAGAAAGAAGCATTGGTTGGGAGGGGATGGAAAATGCTGTGTGGTAACTGTTGAGGCTATTTGTGGTTACATGGTAGTTTGTGGGCCTGGCACCTTCCCAGGCAGCTTCAAGTCCCACAGACTTGCAGGGTTGATGGCTGGAAGTTGAGTGAGTGGGTGCACCTGGGGGCTTGTAAGAGGAGAGATGACAGAGAGGCCAGTGAAGGGGTGAAGAGGAGTGAAAGCTGGTTCTGCAAAGACCTACATGTCCACTTGGGTGAGACCTGGATGTGTTCCAGCTGACCAAATCAGTGAGAGCATTGCAGGACAAGGATCACCTGGTCACTCACAAGGCCTGTTTGCTGGAGCACCGTGCCTCCATGGGGCCAAAAGGGTTGTGGATACCCCCTGGGCATCTGCAACAAGTACCCTTTGTTACTGTCCATATGGTGTACATGTCCTCCATAATCATGAGAACCATCATCCCATTTTCTCTCCAGGTATGGGCAGAATCTCTTGGCAAAGTAAGACCCATTTCCCTGGAGGCTTGCTGGCAGGAGCTCAGAAAAACTCTACCACTTTTAGAAAGGGGAACTGAGGAGGATAATGGGATAAACACACACACACACACACACACACACACACACACACACACACACACACACACACGTGAAAGCCTACAAAAGGTGAGGAAGGTGTTCGGCCCCTGGCAACAGAGCTGATAGGCAGTATTGGGCCTGGGACTGGCTAGGAGGGGAAATGTCAGAATTCAGCCAAAGCATGCCAAGTGAAATGCAGATGGGTAGAGGCAGCTCTTGTGATACCTCATTTCACATGTGGGCATCAAGCTTCTTTCTCCTGTGATGAGTGTCTAAACTGGGGGAGTGTTGGATAGTGGGCATGGAGACAGGGCCAGGATTACATTGGCACAGGGCCCTTTTCAGTGATCTCATTTTCAAGGATGTCTGGGGAAGGAAGGAGCCTAGGGCATTGTGGTAATTGCAGAGAAAGCTCTGTGTGACTGTGTCTAAGCCCGAACCAGTGTTAGTGTGTTGTGTGGGAACAAGTGTGCACACACACTCACCCAAGTGAGTGACCAACGCAGGTGCCTAGTGGTCACACTGAGGCAGGTGGAGGGTCAGCTGATGTTTGCCAGCTGGGGTCATCTCCTGTGCACAAGTCTGAAAAGACCGGGGCAGCATGTGGGCAGTAAGGAGAATGAGGGTGGGAGGGAGGGGAATGGGGTGAATGCTGCTGGGGCTGTTTGTGTCCCCGTGGATGCAGATGGGCCTGGCACCTTCCCTGACAGCAACAGAGCCCATAGACTTGTATTGTTGATGGTAGGTTGGCATGGCATGCTTGTGGGAATGTGGGATGAGAGATGACAGTGAGGCCAGAATTGCCTCCCAGTGTCAAGTGACAAGCTAATCCAAGTGAAGGCTCTGGTACAGCAAGGACCCTGTCTTTTGCTGTCTGTCCCTATGAGGCCTCCCACCTGTCCCAGAGGGGGAAGGATGATGGGCCTGTATGGGACTCACAGTACTGGGCTGGCCAGTACAAACTTCCATGGAGCTGAGCGATGGGAGCAGTAACTCACCAGCTAATGCCTCCTATACTGTGTCTAAAATGAAACCTTGATTCTTGTCGATAAAGATTACTGCCCAGCTTAACTCAATTTCACACTCTCAAAAGCTACCACTGAGAGATCATATCCTATGTACCTTGACAGCAGTGCCTTGTCCTGCTGTGTCTGATACCTCAGGCTTTGGAAAAGGAGGATAAGGATAGTGCGGATTTTCCATGGACCGAGCTTCCAGTTGTGCTTCTGCCACTCTGCTGGTCCTCAGAGCTGACCTATGGGCAAAGGATGTCTATATTCCTGCTTAGTGACCTGGGCCAATTCAACCTGACCACACACAATGGGACCACAGATCTCTACACAGATCAAATGCCTGAATGTATGTAGGTGCAACCTGGAAAAGGCTCATCTTCTGTGTGTCTGCTTTCCAAGGGTGTAGGCATCACTCAGAGACTACGAGCACATCTGGTTCAGTGGCCCAATACAAGGGCCTAGCCCCAGACTCCAGTGAGCCCTCAGACGTCCTTGCCCTGTACCTTCCCTCTTCACTCATGCCATGTGCACAGGCCAGAATGCCACCACTCCCTCATGTCCCAACCCTCATGCTCCTGCATCCACAACCCCATACAGCCAAGCCCAATCCTACCTCTGCTACCTCAACCTCAGGGCCCTCACGATTCTCAAAACCCCTTTCAGTCTTAGCCTTGAACACTAATCTCTCTGCCTTTGGTCTCGCCCACTGAGCTCACTTAAACCTCAACCTACTCAAGGCTCCTTGTAAACTGTTTACATCCTCCTGTTCCTCATTCTGCAGTGCAGCTTTCACCACTCGCTACCAGCTATCTTGCTTGTACCCTGCTTATGCAATCTGTCCCCCAAACTCCCTTCCCACTAATGACAAAATGATATTTCCTAGTGGAAAGAATGCCCTTCAGCACTTGGTAGGGGTAGGTGAAGTTGCCCACCCCCACTCAAGAGTCTGACCCTGGAGAACATCTCCATGGCAAACCCACCTGGCGTTTACTACACCATATCTTCCCATGACATAAGTGTTCTGCCTGCAGGGCAGGTCTTGATGGCATTGGACTAGAATAATTGCATGTCTGAGGTCCAGAATGCCTGACAGCCTACACCTTGGGATACCTTTTGCCACTAGTGACAAGCAAGTTTGTCAGGACTTACTTTGTCATTTCTCTGCTTCTGGACTCTGAGCTCCTCCAGGACCAGAGACATTTAAGCAATGCCCAGAGGTAGGGACAAACCACATCTCCTCCTTGGGCTGCCAGAAGGAAAGGACCTTCCTCACCTGCACCATGGCCTCCACATCCACTAAGCCAAAAGAGCCAGAGCTGGGTAGCAGCTACCAGGCCATCAGACAGGGCCAAGTCGTCCCTCCAGATAACTCAGGGCTCTGTTTAGAGAAGGTCTCTGATCTGTCAGCTCACAACCTAACCACCTCAAGTCCAGCTGTAACCATGGGCAGGATCACAGGTAAGCAGGAAGTCCTCAAGAGGGATTTGACAGCACTCCCTATGAACTGCCCTCACCTGTGCCAACACACATCACATCATGAAAGCCCCCCCCCCAACTCCAGAGGACATTCTTCAGCAATCCTTACCAACTCCCAATGGCTATGCTTTGGCATAGATCAGAATCCACAGATGCACAGTGTGATCCCCTATTGCTAGCGATCTCCAGTATCAGAGCAGCAGAGGACATGGCTGGGTGTAATCCAGAGATAAGTGCAAATGGGGAAGGAGCCTTGCAACCCTGGCCCCATCTCTGTCCTCAGCTGTGGCTTTGTCAGTCCCTACACATCCACATCGACTGAGGCAGTTCCTCCACTAGGTGTCCTCCGTTGTCCCGACAGAGCTGGTCCTCGGCACACATTTGAACAGCAGATTCCTTGAGGTCCACGGCCTGACTAACAGGTCCAAGGAACGGCCAAAAATACTCTGGTTCTACCTGAGAAGCATGGCTTGTGTTCCTTCTGAGAAGGAACAGACAGGGAAGGGTCCCCTGGCCTAGTGGTGGGGAAACAGAAGTCATGACTTGGTCCATATCAGTGGACAGACAGATTAAGAAGGCTCAATGGCAGTGCAAGACTGAGGTACTATTGGTGTCTTTCTCATTGTAAAGCACCCCGATCAAGTGGCTAGGTCCTTTACCTCTGAAAGGAGGTCAGGAAACAGAGCTTGTGTCTATGCTGTCCTCAGAATGCTGGGAATTGAACTCAGACACTTTCACACAGTAGAAAACTGCTTTAACCACTGGTCTACCTCCTCAGTCGTTGGCTTTCTTTTGAGACAATCTCACTATGAAGTTAAACCCTGGCCTCCAGCTGCTCTCTACCTGTCTCTTCCACCTAAGTACTAGAATTATAGATGTGGCCCAGCCAATCTACTCTTGTTTTCCCCTTGAGATCTGCTTAGAGCCAGGTCATCTTCTAAGTAAGAATTCATCAAGGCAACTTGGATGCAGAAGCATTTCCCTGTCCATCCATGGCTGGCTCAGTCATCTAAGTCTCTACATGAAAGTCAGGCACACATCCATGCTGCGCATCTCCTGGATCTGCCTATGATGTCACTCCTGTGAATAAAGCAAGGCCTGGTCATTCCCAGAGAGGAAGAAGCCACAGAGAGTACACTATTGATCCCCTAGTGAGGACGTGGCTAGTAACACAAGCCCTGAACATGTAGACTTTGCACCAAGACCTCAGGTGAGCTTCTTTTATCCTGAAGTGTGAAGTGGTGGCCTGATTATCTAGCACTTATACCAGTGGGTTGCGAGCCCAAGATGTGGCAGGTAGAAGTGCTCATGTACAGCAACAAAGTCCCATTAGGGACTGGCCTAGCCACCCATTCCTTGGTCTAGCACATATAGGTTTTTTGACAGTGTGACAAAAAGGAAGAGGGAACAGAGCCAACATTCCAAGAGAGGTTTTCTAGGTCTCTGAAGCTCAGCTGTGCTCTCTGCTGGGCAGTGGCCCTCAGGATGTTGGCATAGATGCATTAGAGTCTCTGGTGTGCATGGTACATGAAACACTTTCAGCTTTTGCTGGCTGCAGAGCAGGCCAACCTGCAAGCAGGCAGCAGGCAGCAGGCAGCAGGCACAGCCTGGTACTCAACCAAAGACCCTGATGTAGGCTACCCAAGGTAGAAGGTGAAAGGTAAGAGTGGGTTTTACAGACACACACTGAGTCAGAGATCCTGAGGGAGGAACCCCACCAGCTGTTGCTCCAACCAGCCCTGCAGTGGATGGTGCTCAATTCTGAGACTCAATTTAAAGTCGCATGAGCAGAGTACAAATCCATACATTCCAGCCGTGTGACCTTCAACCAATGCCAGTCTTCGCACTTAAGAATAGTAATTCCTCTCTATAAAATGGGCTTATTCACCACTGGCAGCAAGTATGGCAGCCTTTCGGTCATCACAGTCAGCAAAGGCAGCCTGGAAGGTGGTCACCCAATGGTGGTGGTGCCCTATGATGACAGGCCACAGTCTCCTTGTCACCATTGGCGAGCACCTGGAAGCCCACTTGAGTACAGTACCCCAGCTCAGTAACAGCCACTGGCCCAGCACACAAGAATTTTCCTTGGGGGATGGGGGATGGCGGCGGCGGCCGGCGATGAGCAGCGGGAGCGCGTGAGGAGCCTGCAGGCAAGGCTGGGGGCCCGGGAGCGCGAGCCGCAGGGCGGAGGGCGGGGGCGCGAGCACAGTGGGCAGCGGCAAGGCAGTAGCCAAGAAGATAGTGGACAGCAACAGCGGCAGCTAGCACGGCGGCGGTGGTGGCGGCAGCGGTGGCGGTGGCGGCAGCGGTGGCGGGAAGGGAGGCTTCCAGGCCGCACCCCGCGGTGGCGGCCAGCAGGAGAAGCAGGAGCTGGCCTCGAAGCGGCTGGACATCCAGAACAAGCGCTTCTACCTGGATGTGAAGCAGAATGCCAAGGGCGGTTTCCTGAAGATCGCAGAGGTGGGCACGGGCGGCTCCAAGAGCCGCCTCACGCTCTCGATTGTGGTGGCGGCCAATTTCCGTGACTCGCTGGGCGACTTCATCGATCACTACGCGCAGCTGGGCCCCAGCAGCCCCGAGCAGCTGGCAGCGGGCGCTGAGGAGGGCGGCAGGCCGGCGCACCTCAAGAGCGAGTTCCTGGTGCGTGAGAACTGCAAGTACTACCTGGATCTCAAGGAGAACCAGCACGGCCCCTTCCTGCACATCCGCCAGACCATCAACCGCGGCAGCGGCTTTGGCGCAGGCCCAGGGCCTGGCGGCCTCCAGAGCGGCCAGACCATCGTGCTGCCTGCGCAAGGTCTCATCGAATTCCGACACGCTCGCCAAGCTCCTCGATGACTACGGAGGCGAAGACCACGAGCTGGCCGGAGGCCCAAGAGGCGGTGCCGGTGGCGGGGGGGGGGGGGGGGGGGGGGGGGCTGTACGGGGAACTCCTGGAGAGCACCTCTATTACGGTGGACTCCAAACGTTTCTTCTTCGATGTGGGCTGCAACAAGTACGGAGTTTTTCTACTGTGTGAGTGAGGTGAAGCCGTCCTACCGCAATGCCATCACCGTGCCCTTCAAGGCCTGGGGCAAGTTTGGTGGCGCCTTCTGCCGGTATGCGGATGAGATGAAAGAAATCCAGGAGTGGCAGAGGGATAAGCTTTACAAGCGTCATGCTGGGGGGGGGGGGTGGTGAGGAGTCCTAAGGCGAGGAGGTGGATGAGGATTGAAATGGCAGCTTTCCCCCCTGGCCTCCCCCACCCTGTTACCCGCGCCCCCCACTCCCCATCCCCCTGGCTAGTTCCCATTCTTGCTCATTCCCCTGTGAGCTAGTGGAGAGGGAGCCCGGGAGGCCACCAAGGGAGAAAAAAAAACCAACAAAATTAAAAAAATTAATATAGTTAAGAGAAATAACCATAAGACAACAGTCTTGAACAGTGAGTAAAGCAGTAAAGTTCCAGAAATTGACAGCAACCTGCAGAGGACAACAGCATCTCCTCACCTGCAAGTGTCTCAGCTTCTATTTCCCACCCGAGGTTCCTAAGCTCATCTAGATAATCCTGAAGGGGATAGATTTCGAGTCTGGGCCCCTAAACACATCTGACTTACCCAGATCCATCTGTGTATAACAGTTGAATTTGTGTTGTACCTGGGTAAATCTAAAGTATCTCTCCTGGCCGAGCCGCCGTTGCAGTGTCTATCCTTCACCTTTATTCTAATCAGCCTTTTGGATCGAGATCTTCACGGAAATTCTTGAGACAGAGAGACCTTTGCAGTTACCCAGTCCTGAGAGTCCAGGTTTATGAAAAGGAATGCAACTTTACACAATCATGGACAAGGCAAAAAAGAATTCAAGAAGCCATCAGTGAATCAAAACAAATTGGATTTTTTTAAATGATTTTGCATGGAACCTGGCCCCATGTCTTTTCTTTGCAGAATTGTTTTCCGGGATGCAAAAATTCAAAAGCTAATGCTTGAACTAGAGAATTCATTACTAAAATAGTTTAAAAGTTGGGCAAAAGGATTTTTTTTTCAAAAAATAAAAGCAGTTTTACATTGGGGGTTGCTTAGGTAGGCACAATACGTCAGGCATAAAGCACAAGGCAAACTCGTTGAGTGGATGGGTTGCTGCTCACTAAAGTTCTTCCCTTGATCTCTAAAGGTGGAGGTCATTACCAAGAAGTGGCATTGGTGTGAATGAGAGCCAGATCCCTTGGCTCTAGCATATGAGCAAGTGAATTATGGCTAATTTGGCTGTTACAGCCACTGATTGGCTGCATTTTTAACTGTAAAACTTGATGATTTTCTGCAAAAGGGACAGTATGGCTACAAGCCTGAGCTTTAATGGAATATGCATCCTCACAGAGAAGTTGGAAATAACTAAAACTGAAGTCTTAATTCACCTTCAGTTTAATCTGTGGATTTGTTCAAATAGTAAAGATCCTCAGGTTCAGAATTCCAGCATCATTTATTCTTTAAAACAAATTTTTAAGAAATTGATCCATCTTATTAGTACCTCACAATCAAAGTTGGCAAATGATGAATGAATGATTAAAGCAGTGCACCCGGTGGAAGCTGAAATCCATCTGTGAATGGAATTGATGTGAACGTGAATATGCTGACTATATCCTGGAAGCATTTTTACACCATCTTGAAATTGCAACATACTGGCATTGGCCAGTTTATCCAGCTGTCTTTCAAGAATAAAAGTTGGGGTTTTCATGGATCACCTCTTCTATATTTTAAGTGGATTTTCAGTAGAAATGATTTTTATTAATCAAGTTAATCTCACCCCATCAAAAGGTATTTCTAGAAATGTCACAGGCCTAGGAAACTTTGAATTGAATGGGAGCTAAGGTTCTTTCCAAAGTTTTCAGGTATTCTTTGTGTGACACCTTCTCAACCAGGAGGCAAGTAACCCCATCTCCACAATCTTAGTATTTTTTAACTGCATGCCTGCCCTTTATTTGAGCTGCCTTTTTAATTTATTGCATATCTTTTTATTATCTTATTTTGGTATTCAATCTATACAATCGTTTTCTATTTATTGGGAAATAAGTAATATACAAAACGGTCATTTTCATGTATTTGTGGCTGAGAGGGAGGGAGATACTTATGTATATAAAATTAGGCCTTTTTAAAAAAAACTAGACTATGACTCAGAATAATGTTGATCTTAGGTTCAAAGAAATAGAAGAGTCACAAACATTGGTGCCCTTTTCAGACTATTTCTCTACTCACATCATTCACAGTAGAATTTTTAAACATTTTTATAGCTTTTCTTTTCAAATTTTCTCCTTTGCCAAGAATGTTTACTAAATTGTATGGGAGCAATAGTATTTTTGATGTTTTAATGACATCCGTATACTTGTACTGTATTTTGTACCACAAGGCAGCTGCTTTCAATAATGTCTTGCTGTATTTACCTATGTGTTTTGAGTGTTTTGTTTCTTTGCTGCGGAGAACAAATTCCTAGTTTTAGTAAAGGAGATGAGAAGCTAGCATTAGGCTTGCAGAAACTGTTTAAGTTTCAACTCTGAGGCAGCAATGGAAATTAAGGTTGCAGCTATTAGTTGATCGCTATAACTTTTGCATTTTCAAATCATGTACAATTCCTGTATAGACCAACTTATTTTCTTGCTTCAGTGGTGATTCTGTTGCTCAGCTGCAGTGAGCCAGTTCAATTTTGCAAAGGTGCAGTACCTCTCCTTTTCAAGGGAGTGGTTTATTAATCTTTTTTCTTTTCTTTTTATTTGGCTGAATTGCAGTAACTAGCCTTGCCTTTCTATTCTGTAGAAATGACAGGGTCTTCACAATCCTTTACCAGTGGCTACTAAGCTATAATTAGCTGAATAGAAAGAATGTAGAAGTGGTCTGAGGCGTATAGAGTATATGCCAAGAACACTACCATATATGGCATCAGCTTTGGTTACCAGAGAAATTTTCTTAGTCATAAGACCATATAACAGTTATATATCATATGTAAGTCTTTAGATATCAATTTGAGAATCCTCCAAAAAAAGGAGCAAAGAATGCATAAGCTATGTGTTGGCAAAAGTAATTTATATTAAAATTTTGACCTGCCTGTGTAAGATTAAGTGGTGAATGTCCTAGTGGTGGGTTTTTTAGTCTTAAACCAATCTCTGAGGTTTATTTTTCCTGCAGGGGTGTTTCCTCGCCTCTCTTCCACTGTAGGAAGATTGCAGAAGGATGTGGATTAATTGTAGCATTTCACTGATCCTCATTCCTGTGACTAGGGACAATAGAAATCTGCAGAGCATGGAGATTCATTCATTAATACTAGCTTATTAAAGGAAATATTCTTTGTTCCAGTTAGATAATGGCATTATACAAACTCTGGGAAGCAACTAACTTTTTTGTTTTGTTTTTAGCTGCTTACTACAAACGCTTTAGAAGTTGTTTTTAAAATTTGGCAAACATCCCAGCTAATGAAAATAGTTACATTCCTTAGAAATAGGGAACTAAAACTCCTTTTCAAAAAATTGAGTTTTATTTCAAACTAGCTACAGAGATAAGCCTTTTTTTTCAAACAGTCAAAAGAGTCGGTCTCTGTGAAGAGATGTAACTCTAGGTTTCTATTGTCCCTTCTCATCATTTCAGCAAGTGAAATGGCAAATCTGGTGAGCAGATCTTTCAGTGCATATGTTGCACCAAACAAAATGTCAGTCTGTATAGCACCAAAAATCAATCTGAAAAGTAAACCCAAAACCCCCAAATACCCTATGGAACTGTTTGAGGCATATAGGTGGTACAACTGGCTGTAGCTGTGGTACACACATGGCTACTTGTAATGTCACTTTCCATAATTATGTACTGCAGAATGATTGAGAGACTTTTGGTGCAGGCAGCCATTAACCTCCTGCTTCCTTTGTTACCTCTGGGTCACGTTGCAGTAAATTGCAGGTCTTTTAAGAGTTTCAAGCTTCGGTTTTCTCAAAACAAAACAATTATCTTGTCTTATCTGAAAATGCACGGTTGTGGGCAAAAGAGGCTGGTTACAATAATGCCCTCATATTGAGTGGTCTGTAAATGGCTGCACACTTCAGGCACTGTTGTTGATGAAGATGCTTAAATATGACCTTGACTGGCTTTACAGGGGTGTAGAATGTAATCTACACAAGGTGACTGTGCATCTACCTTGCTCTTGAGGTGGATAAAATTAAGAAGCTGGAGTGTGTAAACCATGCACATAAGTATTCTTCACTGTAAATTTTGTTTTCATTTTTAACCCAATTATGTAATTTTTCCAATGCACAACTGATCTCTCAGTAGATATTCATTTGAAAATCGTGTGGCCTTGATCAGTGAGAAGGGAAAGGAAAGAAGTGACTTTTTGCTTATATGAAAATGACTTGTTTCCTGAGAGTTGTTCTATAACACTCTAGGTATGTTTTTGATTGTATCCTTTTTGATTGGGGAAAGTTAATGTTTTGATCCGCAGCTAATTCAATTGAGTTTTCTAAGTATCAGAATTTCTCTGATGAATAACATAGTTGACAGCTTTGATGTCCAATCTCAGGTTTTTTTAAAATATAGTGGAGTGAAATCCCCACTATTATGAATTCTTTAAATCAATATTAATTTAGGACACTTTAAAAGTCTTGTGCATAAGTAAGGCCTGTTCAGAGAGCAGACTATTTTGCTCCTTATCCACAATTGTGAAAAAGTGTCAAGTGATTTTTGCATTGTATATTTCCATTTTATCCCTGACATATTTCTCAGAGATAAAGCACTTTTTGATCATGAAATGCATAGGATCTTTGTGTGATGTGGATCATGGTTTCTCAGGCTCCCCTAGATATTCTGTTTATGAATATTATTCTAACTTTATGTCAGGAAAGTAGACATCTTTGCTAACGTTAGAAAGTTTGTATTGTTGATTTAGAATGCATTTTGATAGTTTCCAATGGATGGGAGAGTAAAAAATGCTGCATTAACAATTTAATAAGTTACTTTCCCTTAAGCCTTAAGGTAACTTTTTCTTTTCTGTCAACAACAGCACTGAAGTTACAGTAAATGAATGAGATTATCAGTTTTCAGGGTTGTTTTTAGAGTACTGTAAATCAATTAGCTGTCTTCTGAAAGAGTTACAATTCCCATTCAGTATACTGGATAATGGGTGTAAGGGTGGGGGTAGGGCAGGGTGGGGGGAGAGAGTTTGTAGAAAAGAAAAAAGAAAAAAAGAACCATGTTTACCTTAAAATACAGACAAGAAAAAAGTCCATATGTCCCATTTGAAATTCCAAACTCAAGGTGGAAATGACAAATTACAGCCTCATTTCTTCTGCTTTTAATTTAGAAAAAAAGTATTCATTTTTAATATTAGCTTTAGAAGTTTCTTGAGATAACTGGACTCTTGAGTATCAATTTCCATTGCCATATCTGACTTGACTGTGTAAGTCATCCTCAGACCTTATTCTTAAAACCTAGTTTCATTACTGGAACATGTGCAATCCACTTTTCAGTACTGAAAGTTAAATTCAGCAAATGGAAAAATAAAATTGCATCAGCATTGTAAAGATTTCTTGTCCTGGGGATTCCCAAATGCAATGTGTCCCCCTGAATCAAGCAAGGCCTTTGTGAATGCATTTTGTATTTCCTAATGCAGTATGGAATATACTGTCCACGTCTGTTCACAGTCTTACTCTCGTTTGAGAATCTAACTCATACTTTCTTGGAATTAGACATTCCAATTGGGACAGATAGAACCATGTTAAAGCGAGCAGATGCCATATTGTTAGCTTTACCACAGGAAACTAGTAAAAGGAAGAGCACAACTGTATTAGAAGCTAAACTAGCATGATAGTGAAATTTTTTAACTCAACTTTTCTAATTGATTTTTGCATCCGGGAGCAATTTTTATTTTCCCCATGCTATATCTTCTATCCACTGACAGATAAGAGAGGGCACTGTAGGGAGCCAGGGTAAACGCCATTACAAGATGGCGCCCACTCCCTTGCAGCTTTGAGGTAACCACTCCATTTCAGGCAGTGCTTGGCGGGACGGTGGGTCCTGGGCTTTGTGCATGCGCAAGCCACGTAGAGTCCCCAGCCAATCCCGTGGCACCTGGTGACGGTGAAAGGCAGACGACCAATGAAAGAAAGACCCGTGTTCCTATTCCCTATATAAGCGGCCATGTTTTGGGTGCACGCTCTCTCGCGCTCAAGCTCTCCCATCAACTAAAAGGCTCTCCAATAAAGCGTGATCTGAGAAGACTCCTGGTGTGGTGGTCATTTTTTCTCGCTGGCCGAGAAGGTGTTCGCCGCAAGTGGTGCCGAAACCCGGGACCCGCGCGAGAGGCCGAGCAGGAGCCAGAACTCAACACCCGGAGAGGGGACGTCGGTAAGTATCCCCCGGTATGCTGTTCACTGTAGATTTAGATATTTATTGGTTGCTTGCATTTCTTCTTCCTTTGTGGCTTGTCTTTTAGATGGTGCGCACTTGCCTCGAGGAGGGAGGGTTTGATTTAATCCAGGAAGGATGCAAAGTACTAACATGGCATCAGGATAGTCTATCAGAGTCAGCATCCAGTAATGGGGAGGAAAATAGGCCTAAAAGAAAAAGGGAAAAAAGACAAAAGGATCCTAAAGAATTAAAGCAGGAGGGACTGCAGCCCTCACAAAAGGAGAAGGGTCTTAGGGAGGAGGGGGTCTCAAGGAGACCCCTATGCCCTTCTTTAAAAGCAAACCGGTTCTCAGCCCTACATGTGGAAGGGCGGGACCAAGAATGCAGTGATCTTGTGAGTGACTCAGAGGAAGAAATGTTAGAGGAGGAGGGAGAGCAGCTCAATCCAGCTGATAGTGAAGACTTAGAAGAGGCTGCGGCTGAGTATGAGGCAGACAGATATGGGGGGTGGCGCCCTCTAGGGGTGGGAGTACCGCAGCAGCCAGGAAGAGGAAACGGAGCTGGCCCTCACCCGTCGGCCCCCCCGCCCTGCCCGCCGGCGGGGCGGAGTCACTTTATAAAAGGAAGCACCTGGTCGCGGCTGGCGGCCACTTTTCCAGTTTTTGAAAATCCAATTACTAATGAAAGAAATTTTGAGCCAGTTTCCTACTTCCAGCTTAAGGATTTAGTTGAGGCAGTCCGGACTTATGGAGTGACGGCTAATTATACCACTGCCCTGCTCCGAAGACTGACCGTCAATGCTATGACGCCCACGGACTGGTTTGAGGTAGCCCGTACCTGTCTCAATCATGGGCAGTTCCTCGATTTCCAGTCTATTGTTCAAGACAAGGCTCAAGCCCAATACAGACAAAATGTCCGTGACGGGCACCCGGACTGGACCATAGATATGCTTCTCGGGCAGGGACCCTACACGGTAGATCAGACAGGATATCCCTTTGAAGTATACCGCCAGGTAAACGAGATCTTTTACAAGTCCTGGCGGGCCCTCCCAAACAAGGGAGAGATGGCTGGCAATCTAACAAAAATCATGCAGGCCCCTAATGAGCCATTTTCTGATTTTGTTGCCCGTATGCTAGAGACAGCCGAGCGGGTGTTAGGAAATCTGGAAACAGCCATGCCATTTGTACAGCAAATCATTTTTTAACAAAGCACCAAGGAATGTCAGAGGGCAATTACCCCAGTAAGAACTCAAAGCCTAGAAGCTTGGTTAAAAGCCTGCAGAGAAGTAGGTGGCCCCCTGACCAATGCGGGGCTGGCGGCTGCTGTCTTGTCGGCTGCCGGGGCCGCAAAAGATAGTAAAGGAAAAGGGTGTTTCCGGTGTGGTCAGTTGGGACATTTTAGACAACAGTGCCCACAAAATGGTGGTCCTGCGCAAAACATACCCAGGCCGCCAAGGACTCCAGGAGTGTGTCTTCATTGTAAAAAGGGAAAACATTGGGTCAACGAGTGCAGGTCAGTTAGAGACATCAATGGACATTTTATCCCCCAAATTACTCCAAACGCTGATTCGGAACCAGAGCCAAAAAACGGGAAGGAGGGCCCTCGTCCCCAGGGCCCGAAAATTTACGGGGCATTTCAGACTCTGGCTCCCGGACAGCACCCGCAACAACCCCCCAGCCAAAGAGAGCAACCTCAGGCTCCGCAGGGTTGGACCTCTGTGCCACCTCCGGACAGGTATTAACACAGCAGATGGGTGTCCAGATTGTGGAGACAGACATGACAGGACCCCTAGATGGAGGCACTGTAGGAATAGTTTTAGGATGCTCCTCCTCCACAATGAGAGGATTAATAATTTTCCCGGGAGTGATTGACCCTGACTATACGGGAACTATCAAGGTCCTCTGCCATGTCCCCCATGGAGTGGTGTCCATTTCTCCCGGGGATAGAATCGCACAGCTCCTGCTTTTGCCTTCTCTTCATGGCAACTTCCCTGCTAAGGAGATAGAGAGAGGAGATAAAGGGCTAGGCTCCACTGGAGTCGACCTTACATGCCTGTCCATAACTTTAGACCAAAGGCCCATGCTAACTCTCCAAGTGGAAGGGAGAAGATTTGAGGGACTGGTGGATACAGGGGCGGATCAAAGCATCATCCAAAGAGGGGAGTGGCCAAAGCAATGGCCAACTCAGAAATCCTCCCAGACCTTACAAGGGCTGGGCTATGCCGATGCCCCACAGTTAAGTGCAAAAGAATTGACTTGGAGAACAGACGAAGGCCAAGTTGGAAAAATGGAGCCATTTGTGGTAGACGTCCCTGTCAATCTTTGGGGAAGAGATGTGCAGCAACAGCTAAAGCTAACTTTAACCAATGATTATTCTGAGGCCAGTCAGAATATGATGAAACAGCAAGGATTTGTGCCAGCCTTGGGGCTTGGTCGGCGTCTCCAGGGACGCAAGGAGCCGATAGAGCCACTTCCTAAACAGGACAGGAAGGGTTTGGGTTTTTCTTAGGGGCCTCTGAAAACAAAGCTTCCACTGAAGGTGCGGTACCCATACCTTGGTTAACACAAAAGGCGGTGTGGGTTCCTCAGTGGCCCCTCTCTTGAGAAAAATTGGAAGCGGCTCAAACTCTTGTCCAGGAACAGCTGCAGCTGGGGCATGTTGAGCTTTCAGTGTCATCTTGGAATACCCCAATTTTTGTGATTAGAAAGGCCTCCGGAAAATGGAGATTATTACATGACTTTAGAGCAGTAAATGCCCAGATGCAAATTATGGGACCCATCCAAAGGGGACTTCCATGGCTCTCTGCGTTACCTCGAGAGTGGCCTATTTTAGCTTTAGATATTAAGGATTGCTTTTTTTCCATACCTCTTTATGAAAAGGATAGGGAGCACTTTGCCTTTACTTTGCCCTCTGTTAATCATGAAACCCCGGATGCTCGCTATCAGTGGAAAGTTCTCCCCCAAGGGATGGCTAATAGCCCAACAATTTGTCAATTGTTCATAGGGGCTGCATTAACCCCTGTCAGGAAAAAATTTCCAAAAGTACGGATTGTCCATTATATGGATGATATCTTGTTGGCTGCTCCCTCGGTAGAGACTCTTCATAAAGTGGGCAGGTAACGGAGACCTTAGATGATAAAGGACTGATTATTGCCCCTGAAAAGGTTCAACAGACTAGTGTTGTTCAATTTCTGGGAACCATAGTTTCTCCTACTGAGATTAAACCACAAAAACTTTCCATTCGAACTGGTCATCTCAAAACACTTAATGATTTTCAGCAATTGGCAGGAGATATTAATTGGATAAGGGGGTTTCTTAATCTCCCTCGGTCAGAGTTGTTACCTTTATTTGCCATTTTGGAGGGCGACCCTGAAGTCACCTCCTCTAGATCCCTGACACCTTTAGCACTAAATTCCCTACAAAAGGTTGAGGCAGCTTTGTCTAGGGCTCAACTTTCACGGGTTGAGTTAAAATTACCTATCGATTTATGTATATTAAAAACAAAAAATTATCCCACGGGGGTTCTTTGGCAACATGGCCCCTTATGGTGGCTCCACGGCAATTCTGTGGGAGCAAAAACTGTTCAATATTTTCCTGAATTAGTGGCTAAGCAGGCAATTTTGGGTATAAAGTATTGTTTGATGCACTTTGCAAAAATTCCAGATAAATTAATTATTCCATACACCCGTGAGCAAGTTGAAATTTTAGCAGCCACAGTGGATATGTGGGCAATTCTTGATTGCTCATTTCCAAATGTAATTGATAACCATTATCCTAAGCATCCTCTGCTTGCCATAGTTAACAAAAATTTAGTGTATTTTCCTGTTGTCACTTCAAAGGAGCCCTTGGTTGATGCTCTGACCATCTTTACGGATGGATCAAAATCTGGACAAGGTGCCCTTTTTGTTCAAGGACACAAACAGCCGGTAGTCTTTAATTTTCGGCCGAATGTCCCACAGGCTGTTGAATGTTTAATTGTGCTTGAAGTTTTTAAAAGATTTGATCAACCTTTTAATTTATTTTCTGATTCATTATATGTTGTAAATGCCGTTGCTTCTCTTGAAGTTGCTGCTTCAATTAAGCAGGCCAGTACAATTTCTAATGTTTTGTTACAGATTCAGTCCCTCATCTTAAACAGAAAACACTCTTTTTATATTGGACATATTCGCTCTCACTCTATGTTGCCGGGCCTGATGGCAAGGTGTAATGATTTGGTGGACCAGGCAACTCGGGCTGTGGCTCTGGTCGCTGCTGATCCTGTAGAATTGGCAAAAGACTTTCATAAATTGTATCATGTACCTGCTAATACCCTTAGGAAAAGATATAATTTGTCCAGGCATGTGGCAAGAGATATTGTTAAAGCCTGTAAATCCTGTGTTACCTTTCTTCATCCTCCCCATGTGGGGGTAAACCCCAGGGGGTTGAGACCAAACGCCCTATGGCAAATGCATGTTACTCATTTGACAGAATTTGGTAAGTTAAAATATTTACATGTGTCTGTGGACACCTTTTCTGGTGTCATTCATGCCACACCTTTGGCAGGTGAAAAGGTGTATCACGTCAAAATACACTGCTTAGAAGCTTGGGCAGCTTGGGGAAAGCCCCTTAGACTTAAGACGGATAATGACCCTGCATAGCCTTAGCACCCCGAGGGATTAGGGGATCCCATTGCACCGGGACAGGTATGCAATTTGCAATTTGGGACAGGGTGCGAGGCAAGTGCACTGCACTTGAGGGTATCATCTCCTCAAGAAGAGCATGCTGGGTTGCAAGTGGGTTGATGCCCAAGATCCCACCTCTGCAAAAAAGGCATCGGATGGGCCTGGTCATCACTGGGGAAGGCGCCCATCAGGCAAAGGCCAGTGCAAGGTCCTAATGTTTTAGACAGAGGCCCAACCTCTACTCTTACCTGTTGCCAAAAAACAAAAAGGGGGAACTGTAGGGAGCCAGGGTAAACGCCATTACAAGATGGCGCCCACTCCCTTGCAGCTTTGAGGTAACCACTCCATTTCAGGCAGTGCTTGGCGGGACGGTGAGTCCTGGGCTTTGCGCATGCGCGAGCCACGTAGAGTCCCCAGCCAATCCCGTGGCACCTGGTGACGGTGAAAGGCAGACGACCAATGATAGAAAGACCCGTGTTCCTATTCCCTATATAAGCAGCCATGTTTTGGGTGCACGCTCTCTTGCGTTCAAGCTCTCCCATCAACTAAAAGGCTCTCCAATAAAGCCTGATCTGAGAAGACTCCTGGTGTGGTGGTCGTTTTTTCTCGCTGGCCGAGAAGGCGTTCGCCGCAGGCACACAGTGAAATGAAGGTCCAGAGTTGTGAAGAGAAAGTGATAGATACATTAAGTAGCCACTAGCATTTTGCAGAAGGCATGAGTTTGTTCTTTTTCCTACCTTCAGCATCTCTTCAATGGCTAACTTTTTCAAGACTCACTGAGACCATCTCTTAAAGGCAAAATGTTTTGTCCTGTGTTGCTGGATCAGGATGGTCAGAAAAATCTGTGCTTGGAAATAGAAGGGCAAGTGGATTGTTTCTTCCCTTTTAACATTTCTTCTTGGGAGAAAAAAGTACAAGAGACTCAAAGAAAATGAAAAAAACAGGATTTTATCACTAAACACATTTGGAGGTTTTGTTTTAAATTGATAATAAGCATAAATCCTTTTCTTCTACCATGTCACTCTTCTGTGTAAAAAAGCTCTCTGGAGCTGGGCATGGTGGAATATGCCTGCAATCCCAGGTATTTGTGAAACAGAGATAGGAGATCGTGGCCCAAGGCCAGCCCTGGGCTATAAACAAAAGACCCTATCTGAAAAATAAAGCAAAAAATAATACCAATAATAGGACTGGGCGTGTGGCTTAAGTGGTAGAGCATTTGCCAAGCAAACACAAGGCCTTGAGTTCAAAACCCAAAGTTCTACCTAGGGGAAAAAAACTTGGATTCTTAAAACGCTATAGATTGGACAAAAAGTCTAGAAACTGACTTTCAGTAAGTGTAGACACATTTTTTACAGTCTATTGTTTTGCACATTCCAATAGGAGGCAAGTAGTATTTGAGTTATTTTTCAGTGGCATCAGTATCAAGACTACATCAGTGTATCTGAACTTTTTTCTGAAGTCCTACAACATCTATATTATTAAGCATTTTGTTTTCCTTTTGGACTTTCATACAGATGTCTTTCTAAAATCATTTGTTAAGATCACCTGTTCTGATACAGTGCTACATAGCATGTTTTTGTTCTGTGGGAATCTTCAGAGACAGTTCCATCTATTGGTAGCTTTGTTAGACTTGGCTCTTCACTCCAAAGCGGGGGACTCATGTCCTTCCAGTAGAGAATCTACAAAGTTATTTCAATTAAAACCAAAACTTGATAGCAGGAGACAGCTTCCTGATCTAAACGTACAATTAGAGTTTAGGTTGGCCATTACTTTAAAAGGTTGTTTTATGTTCTTTTTTTTTTTGGAGAGGGTTGTCTTTGATCTCTGTAAATACCAACAAGCTTATACATTGTAAGCCAAGTGCGTATGCCTATGTATGAATTTGTAGAGCTGATTTCTGTTTCAAGTGAAGCTGCACCTTTCATTTTATAATGTTCCCTCCACCCAGAATCCTATAAATGTTGTAAATAGAACATGGAAATTGCAGTAGTAGGATCAATTTGAGAATATCTGCTGAGAGACCAAAAAGTTCATTTTTTAAGTACCTTGGTTAATTAAAAAGTAAAAAGATTATTTCTCCTGCTTATTTTTGAAAAGAAGAATGCACTTTAACATAGAGCTGCATGGGCAATTCAAACAAATCCGTGAAGTGCAGTACCCATCCAGAAATCACACTTCCTGAAAACCGTTCAAAAAGCAGAGTCCAGACGGGCTGTTGATCTCACTGCCTGTAGGTTGAAGCTCAGATTCTGAACAATTTTGATACATGCAGGGCTGCTTCAAAAGAGCAATGTGAATACAGCCAGAAGATTCGGACAGGCCTGTAAAACAGCAGGTCCCGTATTTACCACTAACTAGCAAAACTGACAGACAACTCATAGAAAAAGTTAAGAAGCCTTCCTGCTGGTGTACACTCCTTACAATAGCAGACTTTTGCAAATGGAATTTTACAGTCTATATTTAAAGAATTGTATGTTTGTAACAAATAAAGTATGCGGAAAAGTGAAAAAAAAAGAATTCTCCTTGGGGCAACAGCTCCCTGTTAGGACTACCTTAGCCTGTCATGAGGAATTTCTGGTCAATAGGGACTGTCACCCAACTCTACTGCTAGCCCCTATATCCCATGCCCATCGAGGGCCCAACTACCCACCCTGCCTGCGTGAGCAGGTGACCTGGTTCCTACCTGCCAGAGGAGCCAAAGCCAAAGGAAGTAAGAAGGTCATGGCCACACAAAGGCCACCCATGCGTGTGAGCACATGGGTTGCAGCCAAACCTATCCAAGGAGCTCTCATCTCAAGGTGCATTTCTGAACCCATACAGGTGAGACACCTTACCTTACCACTGTGACTGGGATGGCTTTGGGTAGAAGTTTGCCCACTCTGATGAACTGACCAGGCAACACTAGTCGTGCTGCCATTCCTGTGCCACAAGTTCAACAGCCTTGTCCAGGTTGGTCTCCTGGCTTGACCCATAGAGAGAGTCTTATCCAGATAGGTCCCCTGGCCTGAAACATAGAGACTGCCTTGTCCAGGTGAGTCTCCTGGCTTGACTCACAGAGACGGCCTTGTCCAGGTGGGCTCACCTGGACTGACACATAGACGGCCTTGTCCAGGTGGGTCTCATCGCTTGGTGCATACAGATTGCCTTGTCTAGATGAGTCTCCTGTCCTGATGCATAGAGACAGCCTTGTCCAGGTGGGTCCCCTGGCCCGATGCACAGAGACACTGTTAAATCCCTGACTGTGGATACAGAGTCACATACTGCCAGTAGAAAATCCTTCATACTGTCTTCCCATGTGAGAGAGCTCATGTTGGCAAAGCACTACAACCATGGGAAAGTTTCCAATATCTCTTGGGAATGGATAATCAAGAGAAAGGAGGAATCCAAAGGCAAAATTAAAAAAAACAAAATTGAACAGATGGGTCTGAGCTTGTATCAGCTATCATTCCAATTCTAAATCAACTTGAGTATTCCTGGATTTACAAGACACCACCATGGGATTACTGGAAGCTGTGGATAATAGGGTGCAAATTAGATCCATCAGTTGGGGTGGGGTGAGGGAGAGGGAAGACCAGAATTCCCTTGAATTTGTAATGATCTCAGAGGAGGGAAAATCCATGGCCAAAGGTGACAAAGGAGTTTTACTAGCTGGTCTATAACTGCCTTGTCCTGGGCTACCTCAGAACTAAGAGCAGCTGCAGCCTCCAGGTGGCAGGTTTCTCTCTTTTTCCAGCAGGCCTCTCTATACCACAGGGCTCTCCTCTCCACAGGCCTGGCCTCCGCTCTGCTCCAGGAGGCCTGCCTCTTGTGGCATTGTGGTGGTGTTAGTCTCACTCTACACCCCTCCCCCACTCTGCTTCTCACAGATTGTCTCAGATGCAATATAAATATAAAGAACACCTTGTATTCCCTTTGCCTTCTAAAATCTATTATTTAGTTAGAAGAAGAGGAAGAGATTTCAGTACAGAATATGTGTTCTAATAGCCTAAATGATGGTGCTTGATGAGTCTTGGTTCTAAAGGTACAAAAGAGGAAGCCAAAGTTCTCAAACTGCTGTATGCTTTGACAAGGACTATATATATATATATATATATATATATATGTTTGGGGGGGGGTCTGGTCATGGGGCCTGAACTCTGGGTCGGGGCACTGTCCCTCAGCTTTTCAGCTCAAGGCTTGCATTCTACCACTTGAGCCACAGTGCCACTTCCAGCTTTTTTCTTTTTGCTTATGTGGTGCTGAGGAATCGAACCCAGGGCCTCAGGCATGCAAGGCAAGCGCTCTACCACTGAGCCACCTTCCCAGCCCTGACAAGGACTATATATTTGTCTTCTGATCTATATGTATGACTAAGTTATACTTGGTTTACTTCTTTAACATTTTTTACGGAGACAGTCTGTTATGCAATGTGGTTTCAAAGGCACAATAATTTGTACAATCGTTTATTCCTAAGTATGCCTTAAGCAGAGCTAACATGTTACATAGTTCTTCACCTTAATAAATATGTAATATAAATTTAACCAAACTTCTATTTTGTATATTTGCAAAGTACAAAGTAAAAAAATTGAACATTTTTTTGGAAGTTGTATTTTGCATACTCAGGATGAGAATTAAGTTTTTAACAAGCCTATAATATTTTATGTGAATAAAATAAAATGGGCTCATTTTACATTCCATCTCCCATGGCTGTGGTGCCAATTGCCCATTCCCACGGGGGATATGGAGAATCCGCCTTCCCCCTGTAGGGCAGGATTAACAAATCACTCCAGGACCCTCCTGCTGACCTGACCATAAGGGTCTCTTGGTCCACTGGAGGCAAAGAAGTCTTCCATTTCACACTGAGGCTGCAGTCCAACTAAAAGCTCACATGTAGAAGCCACCTTGACTCCAGCGTTCATTCCAGTTCTCTTCTCTTCCAATTAACTCTGAACCCACTTCAATATTTCTAGGTCTTCCAAGGTACTGTACCCTGCTTTATTAACTGCAATCTTTTCAAGTTCTTTACCCAGGACACATCAGTTAGCAGCAATATTCATGAGCAAAAACTCCACTAGGAAGAGACAGTGCTATCTGAGCTGCATGAAATAGGAAGGTGTTGGTAGAAAGGTCTAGGTTTTGTGCCATGCCACCTCCTTCAGAGTCTGCGTGAGAGATCACGCCAGATAAAGCATAATCTTCAAGGAGCATGCCTGCGGGAAGGGGGTGTTGGTTCAAGGCTTCCAATACACTTGGCTGCACCTTTATAGCCTCTACTTTTATTCTTACTATATTCTTCTTGGCTGTACATTCATTGCCTTTATTCTCGTTTTGGCTATTTTTCTATTGATCCATGAATAGAGCATGTTGTTTCTTTCCAATCCAATGGAGACGGCTTCTCTGAATAATAAAGACAAAAGATTAAATGTGGGCAATGCCACAATCAATCTATCATTTGATGTGACACTGCCTCCAGGAACTCCTACAATTTCACAAGCAGTTTTGTGGCTCATTCATAGTAAATATAGAAATTTAAAATCTCTAGATATGTTACAACAGTCAGAATTAATGAATTAAACTAAGCCAGAAGGAGTTATCCCAAAAGCACAGAGAGTTCTAAAAAAAGGGACCCCTGATAATTAAAGGAAAAGAAAAATTCCCCAACAGTTATGACTACTTTTAGTCCATCTTACATTATAGGGAATAGATGGTGATTTCCCACAAAATATAAAGTTAGTGACATCACATTTCCTGAGCTGACCCATGAACCATTGCCTTATACAGGAGTTTACAAAGATGAAAATAGATGGATTAATGTGAAAGGAAAAAGGGTGTTTTGGAACTCATTAGATTTTATGCAAAGATTAAGTAGATCTGGACCATTATGGTGTTTATTATCAAAACAACAAGATAGTTTAAAATAATAATTAGAAATTTATGTGAATAAACATTGGGATTAAAATTATAGAAAACGGAGAATGCCTGATTCAACCTGAAAGTGGTTTTTAGGATGGTTTCAAAGGGGCTTGAAAATATATGAAAAAAATAAAAAGAGTACAATATAAGTACAGCCCTATCTTAGGTTTGTTCATTATTAAACATAAAAAGGCTGACTAGATGACGCATTGTTTCGCACCATTTAGCTTAAACAGTTGGTGAGATAGTCATAAATTTTTATGTAATCCATCAATGTTTTTCTTTTCCTAAAAATTGATTACTTGCTTAAATAAAAAAAGAATCTATGTCACAATCACACACTGTATGAAAATGTTAATTCTCCTCCATAAAGATACACTCAGATGCAACTCTTTTGAGTCTGTGTCTGTCATTTCGCCTACTCCTTGCCCACCTATCCCCAGATCCCTGTCCCATCAGTCCCAGTGCTCCGGCGGAGCTGGTCCGTCGCAGTTTTGTAAGCTGAAGTCAGAAGTTTCCTATAACTACTGCAGTGTAGCTAGCAGCATTGTCAAGTTTTAATTAAATAAACTGAAATCAAATTGGGCCCATGTATAATATCAAGGTGCCACAAGCTCATATTTTAGTTCCTTCAGTAGGATTCAAGACATCTGCTACCAACTTCCACAGCCACTATATTAAATGGACTAAATAAAATCTGTGCATGATGGCTCAAACCTCACCAGGAACAGGCCAGCGGAATTTCTCCCAGCCATGTCTCTAGTTTTTACTCCCCTTGCTCTGCTTTCCCACATTAGAGCTGATAGAGAAAGTTAAACAGGGAGAAGAGATGACACTGGGAGACAGCAGGAATTCCAATCAGCTGCAGCCTATACCTTCCCAGCCATGAGGATGTTCTTCTTCCCCCTGCACACAAACTCTCAGGAGAATTCTGCCTACCTGAGAAGGGAAAGAAAAAGAACTTGAGGTTAAGGGTAGTGGAGAGAGGACAGAGGAAAGCAATCCAGAGACAAGAAGGGAAAACAGAGAGAAAGAAGACTAGAAATAACAAATAGCTTAATACAGGAAGTGGGGGGAGCAATCTACAATTCTGCAAACACCCCAAGTCCCACTGGCAAGCAGTGTTCATCCTTCCACTATTGCTCCAGAATCCTCCTTTGAGACCAGAATTGAAGGACACTCAGTCAGTCATGTAAGGGCCACAAAAATCACTTGACATTTGACAGGTCAGCACACATGTTTTTCACTGGCTGCTCACAGCTGTCTGTTCAGCCCCAGAACAATGTCATAAAAATCCAGATGGCCCTTTGCTGAGAAAAAGGTTCTTGGCCCTTGTGTAGACCATAATAAAAGTGGAGAGGAGTATATGCTATTGATGTCAGAGGCCAGTGCACTTTCAAACCCTGCATGGTGGACCGTCTACCCAACTCCACTCACCTCACCACACTGGGCACCTCTGTTGCACAGCAGGAGCTGCTGGAACCTGGATGACGCTTGCATCATGGTCACAAGAAATGCTTCCCATGGATGGGAAGCACAAAAGGACCTTGAAAAATGCTGTGTGTTACTGTCTTAATAAAAGATAATCTGGCAAACATCATAAAGTAGCTTTTACAGATCTCCAAGTGTGCATAGTTAAGGGAACATCTGATCGGTGAAATATTACTCTTAAATAAGCATTAGAAAACCCATTGTGAAACCCTGTGGAGGCACACTCTTCTGCACCCCATGCTCCACCATGTCTGGATGCTGGCCTGCATGGAAGGCACTAGATCAGAGCCCTTGGAATGTTTCTCCCTGGAGAAGATCTCAACACCTAGCATCGAGACCCCAGCCAGAGCAGGGGTTCCTCACAAACTACAGCAGACACACTGCTGGCTTTCTTCTCAGTCAGAAGTACACCCCACTAGATAAAGGGGGATCACAGCTGCCAAAAAGAAAGCAAGGCTTTGCTCTGGCTTAAACCACATGGGCAGCCCTGTACTCTACTGTTATGTTCTGGCCCTCGAGCCAAACAGATTCATCTGTTTTGGAAAAACCCAAGGTGGTTTATTTCCAATAGTGGGGATGAAATCCAGATCCTCCCACATTCCAGGTAGTATGCATCCCCAACCCACAGACACAACCCTTTCCACTCACTCCCACATGGTTATCCCACTGGCATAACCATGGTCCTGTTTTGCACCCAGCTGCCTGGTTTTAGGGTAGACAGTCTCCTCAGCTCCACTCTGCACTACTGTGACAGAAACTTGAAAGCCCACACAGACTTGAAATGTTACTTCCTGGCCAGCCACAACCCTAAATGCACTCATGACAACATTGATATTCCAATGCTTGCTTACAAAAATGCAAAAAGAAACTGAACTGACTAAATGGATGAAACAAGCAAGACAAAGTACATTTCAAGTCTCAGCATCCAAAACACCAAGCTTCCATTACTTGTAGATGACTTAGTAGCAACTCCTACTGGAATATCTACAGAAATGCAGCTAGACTGCAGAAAATACAAATGTCCAAACTACAGAAACACAGCGCAGTGAGTGACTCTCTTAACTTCAATTTTTAATAAGTCAAAAAATACATAAAATCTGATTTAAATGAAACTAATACTAAAATTAACATTACAAAACTTGTCTAGTCTAAAAGATGACTGGGGCATGATAATCCAAAATTGAACAGCTAGCAAGATGGAAAAAAAACTAAAAGCCAGAGGGAGCAAATGGGAATACAGAGAACTTTACATCTGAATGTCTTCCACAAAGACTCTTAAACAATTCCTGTCAGGTAAAAAGCAGATGAACAGCAGTGCACTGACAACCAAGGTGGTAGCCTGATCTTCCTCCCTCACTCTGGGAGGGCTATTTGGTACCCAGAACTAAAAAGGAGTTTGCACATGTCAAAAATTTATTGCTAATCTTCCTCAGCCATCTCCACAGTGAGACAGTATTGTGTTGCCACCTCAGAAGTTAAATGCTTCCTCTCCAAGCGATGACTGCCTCTTGCTCTACCTTGATGCCTCTGGTGCCAAGGAGCAAACCCAGATGCAGGTCAGCTGACAGTGTTGGGCACATCTCAAAAGCCTAAGAGGTTCAGGTTCCTCAAGGCCTTTGACAACTCAAGGGATGAGCTCCTCCCCCAAGTATTCTGGCTTAACCCTATCTCTCCCTAAACCAATCCAAGTCACTGCAGTGGTCTTTCTGTTCTTTCTGGGTAACGTCTCTTTTGGAGGTATACTTCACCCTTGATAAAAACACTTTTCAATGAAGCCCGTTTTAAAGCTGTACCTCATGCCTCTACTGACAGCAGTACCAACAACCCAGAAGATTCCCAGCATGGACTCAAGGAACTTTGATTTCCTGTCACTCTAGGTTGGTGTGACCTTTTATAACACTTCAGGTTTATGGAATCACAACCCTTTTGAATTCAAGCTAGACCATTCAGCACAAGTTGCTTTTCACTGCTCTGTATGTTACCCCATAGTGTAGATGTACCATGCACTCATTTCCTGTCGCCTGCAGGCACACATCTGAGTATTCCATGCTTTGGCTGATTCTACAAATAAAGCTCCTATAAACATCTTCAAACAAGTCCTCATGAGGCCAAACTGTAGTGTGGACAAATAGTTAGGAGCAAAATAGCTGTTACATTCTACATGCACAAAAAGCTGTCTATTTCCAGAGTGACTGTCTGTACCATTTTCTATTGCTCAACAGCAATCTGCATGTTCTGTATTATTCTCTGCCAACAGAGAGATGATCACTCATTCATGGTGTCAGTCTGTGTCAGTTGGCACCTCTCCTCTGGGGCCTGTGACTACACATTACAACCTGGCAGAAGTGAGATGGCTCAATTCCCAGAAGCTGCATGGTAAAGACAGAGAGGAGAGCCTCAGTATCCCCTACATGGGCACACCCCAATAATGTAACATCCATTCACCAAGCCCTACATCTCAATGATCCCACCCCTTCCACTAACACCATGAGTCTTTGAGGGACACTCATCCCAGTTGAGCACCCTGTGATCTTAACACGTGACTTCTCTAATGAATACTGCTGTTATAGCTTTTTGTGTCCTCGTTTAACATTCATATACCACATCTCATATAGAAACTGTTTAAAAAAAGCTTTTGTCCTTTATTGGCAGTGCTAGGGCTCAAAATCCAGACCATGTACACTCTAGGCAGGTGCTCCACCACTGAGCCCCATCTTCTGCCTTTTCTAATCTGGCCTCAGAAAGTGCTGAGGACTTGAGTTCAATCCTCAATACTAGGAAAAAGAAATTATTATATGGTTTTTGTATACTTCTTCAGGCAGATAAATATGTAGATATAGACACATTGATAACAGGTTCTCTATAGTCTGTCCTTTTGCTAGCTCTCTGAAAGCAAACTAAAGTCCAATGCATCTTATTTTTTCCGAAGTATAATTAATTCATGTTCTGTATGTCCTTCTTGTCAAACATTAGTTTTCAGAGTTCTGGCTTCCCTCCATAGTCTCACTTGCCACGTGGAGTTATATTTGGTGTAGAGGCCACAGTTCAGGCTCTTCTCCTTCCACACAAGTTGTGATTTGGATTAACCATCTCTCTCATCAAGACATTTTCATTTTTTAAAAAAATCAATGAACATTATATTCTTCAATTACTTCTCAATTTTCCATTCTGTTCTATTCATTTACCTGTCTGTCAATGTCCCAAACTTTCATTGTCCTAAGCACTTTGTAACATTTTTTGAACTTGATCCTTTTCAAAATTATCCTGCCCATTCCAGATCCTATGCACATCTATAGAAACTTTAGAAATTGGTTTGTTCATTTCTATTCCAAAAAGCCAGCTAGGAAATAGTTTAATAAACTGCCACTCTGGCAGCTCTGAACATCCACTACATAAATATAGACTCTTATGATACGATAAGGCAGAGCCGTTCTGTGATCAGCTGCTACAACCCTTGAGATCCCAGTGATGACACTTGCTGTGTTTTGCTAAGCTGGCTGATGGTTGATAGTTCATAGAAGACTCAGATTGGGGCTGGTCCCCAGACAGCAAAAGGCGGCATCAAAAGGCTGGGGCTTTTCACCAGGAGAAACAGAGGCCAAGGCAGAGTTGATCATCAGTGGCTCACATCACTGCTCATGCCTACATGATGAAGCCACCATGAAAACCAAAAGTCCGGGGTTCCGCCTGACTCTGAATTTAGCTAGCTAGAAATTCCTTGTGGGAAAGAGATGAGGCTGAGGAAGGCTTGTAAGAGGCAATCCCAGTCTTCCTAAGAAAGCTGCATTGGCCAGGAACTGGTGGCTGAAACCTGTAATCCTAACTAGCTACTCAGGAGACTGAGATCTGAGGATCAGGATTCAATGCCAGCCTGGGCCAGTAGTCTGTGAGACT
Source organism: Dipodomys merriami (assembly GCF_024711535.1). Classification (NCBI taxonomy): domain Eukaryota; kingdom Metazoa; phylum Chordata; class Mammalia; order Rodentia; family Heteromyidae; genus Dipodomys; species Dipodomys merriami. Next base: position 271,032 of record NW_027206161.1, read on the forward strand.
CGTGTCTCCAAATAACCACTCAAAACCTGAAGTGGTGTTTTAGTTAAAATGGTAGCTCTTGAGCAAAAGAGCTCAGGGACAGAGTTCAGGCCCCACAACCAACAGTAACAAAGCCAGATCACAAAGTCAGCAGGACCACCTATTGGTAGTAATACCTCAGAACCCACAATGCTGGGCAGACTACTCCAAAAGAGGGAAAGACCTAAAAACACCTAATAATAGGTGCTGTACTCAAAACGAATGGTGACCCTTGACAACTAAAAATAAAAAAAAAAAACATAAGTAGAATGAAAGAGAGCCAGGTGCCAGCGGCCCACGCCTGTAGTCCTAACTACTCAGGAGACTAGATGTAAGAATCATGGCTCAAAGCCAGCCCAGGAAAGAAAGTCTGTGAGACTCCTATATACAATTTCCCACCACAAAAGCTAAAAGGGGAGCTGTGGCTCAAGTGATAGAGTGCTAACCTTGAGCAACAAATCTAAGGGAGATTGCCCAGGCCCAGAGTTCAAGACATAGTACTGGCACACATAAGCATGCATGCACGCGCGCGTGCGCACACACACACACACACACACACACACACACACACACATACACAAAGACACATAAACACATCACAAGGCCACATTCCCAGGCCCCTCATGAAGCTTCTCTGAGGTAGCTTTAGGAGTGGGTACCTGAACTAGCAGTCACTCATACCTGTGTGTGACTTGCAAACCTGCTAATGTGTAAGCTTTCTTGCAGGGACACAAGCCAGAGCAGAGGGACCAACTTTTCCCTGCTTCTACTCCTTCCACCCAGTCCCAGAACCATGCTCAATCTCATTAGTACAGGTTTCTCCTTGCAAGAAGGTTCTATTAGGTGTCCTCAAACTGCCAACCTTCCACCTCCAAGGAAAGGAAGAAGAAAAATCTGCTCTTTCTCCAAACTCCAAGGGATTTGTTTGTTTGGGGAGTACCTAGGACTCAATACTGTATCACCCCAGCTGGCAGGGAAGAGATGGGCTCAAGCAGTCCTCCTGACTCAGCGTCCCAAGTAGCTGGTAAATTCAGGTACACTACCTAAAAGTGGAAATCTTTTTCATTTCCCTTCTTGGTGCTGTGAAAGAAGCACATAATTTGAACTCAGGGCCTCCCACATGCTATGCACATATCCTGGCTTCCCTCAAGCTCAAAGTGATTCTGGTGAGACTAAAATTAGTAGATCTGCCTCCATCATGAAAAGAGTATAACATGGGAGTGGAGCCCAATTCTACTGAGTTCAAGGCTGACCTATAACAAGTATGACATGGTGGGGTTACACAAGGAGATGAGCACACAGCACGGAAGCTTCCAAGATACTAGCTCCCCACAGTGAGCCGGAATGCTTCAGTACAACAGGTGAAGCACAGGAGAATCTTCCCTACATAGAATCCTCTCCCCAAGGAGCTTCCAGAGACAAGGACCACCCCAGATTTACTCCTTCTGCCTCCCTGAAAGACCAGTCAACCAGGAGAAACTTCCTTAGTACAGGGTGTAATCCTGCCAGGTCATCACAGCAGAATCAATACTGTGCTCTCGTGTTCATCCTGCCACTGAAGCAGGGAAGCCATCCAAGGAGGGGGTGTCTCATCTCATCTGAGGGAACCTGATTAAGTGGGAGAGGTCTCATCGCCTGGGGAGGGTCTTGACACCTGGGAGTCTCCATTTGAGGATGAAACCTTTGTCTTGTTTTTGATGCCAGTACCAAAAGATTTGATAGTTCATTGGAGACAGGGCTTCCCTGACTTTTCTGTCCTGATTGGCTTTAAAACACAATCATAAAAACATAAAAACATATCTCAGTCTCCTGGGATTACAGGGAGGTGTTACCAGAACATAAAAGACACCCTTTTCTTAATGAAGACAAGAAGTGCAGTACAAAATCCAGCTCCTCTCTCCTGCTCAGTCCTGGAGGACACACAGGCAATTCCACTCAGAGCCTAGAACAGGACTGAGGGGAGAACATAAGACTTGATGCTACACATGGCCACCTAAGGACCAGCTATGCTTATAACAGGGCTCTTGGGCATAGAAATAGTTGCAAAGGACTCAAGAAGAAAGTGGAAATTCCAGCTAGTTTTGGAAGCCTATGTTACTTTGGCCAGAGCGGCAGCTCGAACTGCCTGCTGCACATTGCCATGTGGCAGACACTGGGCACACTAGCATGCCATTTATTCAACATGGCTGGTCCAGATGGGCACAAAGGGTCTGTGCTCTTCCTAACAGGAAACAAGACTCAGAGGTTTCTCACCAGACCAGAGTGGCCCCAGGAGCAGAAGGAACACCTGTGGGTAGTTGACTTTCACAGAGAAGAGGAAGCCCCCAGCAACAGCCTGCTGGGACAGCATCCACGAGCCTGTTCCACAGGTGGAGTTCAAAGGGAATGCTGGCCCAGCCTGTATCCTCTGAGCTTTCAAGGCAAAAAGAAAATCAAGAGGTATAGCTATGAGACAGAGAACTGAAGGAAGCTCTGCCATGGGGCAGAGGCAGATATCTGAGCCAGTGGTGAACACCATAAATAAAGACTGCACATCTCTATAAGAATCTCAATTTCCCAGAACAGCAGGAAAGAGAGCCAGGAATCTGGGGGTTCTATAACCATGAACACAGACAAACTCATTGGGCCTGGGCCCTGCTCAAGGGCTCATCTGGAATGGTGAGTCCTCCACCTCGCTGAGACCAGGGTAGTCATGATGGGAGGTGACCTGTCTGCAGAGCACAGCAGAAGGGAAAGCAGAACTTAAGCTGGAGAACATAAAGTGTGTCCCCCAAAAGGATGCAAATGCAGGCAGAAAGGATGGGTAATGAGAACAGCCCTGTGCTGTATCACAATACCAGCACTTACGGGCAAGCCACCCAACAGTTCCAGCCTACATCCCACTGTACATCCCTCTACCTACCTGCTGTCAATCAGCAACAGTCTGCTACAGGGGCCAACGTGGGTCAAGAATCTTCACTGTGATAAGATTCTTTCATCCTAAATCATAGTTCTATCCACAGTGATTATCATTGCTAAAAGGAACGACTGTCTCCCAGAGTGGTAGCTTCCTCAGCAAACACAGTCCTGAGCAGCACAGGCCAGACACTGCTCACCACTGTGGGAGTTTTCAACAAAGTTGTTAAGACTTGAACAAATTGCATACCTCAGCTCTACTTCCCTCCCGCTGTCAGAAGAAACCTGGGCAGTGTGGAACAAAAGCCCCTGCCTCATTCAGAGAGAGAAAAAACCTCTAGATGAGGTGCTGAGGCTCTCTGCCAGGGCAGAACTACGGTGGATGCTGGTTGCCAAAAGGCAGAGGTGAGGGCAGCAGCCCACCCACCTGAGGGGAGGGGAGACAAGGGCTGAGGCCCACCCACCTGAGGCCCAACCTCAGGGTCTATTCCAGTGTCTCCCCTATCCACAGCTTCACCAGCAGCTTCTGAAAAGACAACAACTATAGACCCCTCACCACAGACCAAACAAATACAATGTAAAACTGATGGTGACAATGACCAAGCCAAATATCTTGACTTTTGAAGTGGTTCTGTTCCTGCCAAAGCAGCACAGCCACACCAAGCTCCTCGACACAGGCAAACATTCTACTGCAGTGGGTTCAGCTTCCCATACACCCTGTGCTGCCATAGTATCTCAGTCTTCATGTTTCTCATGACAACTGCATCCTGCTCCTTCTAACAGGCATTGCTTCTGCTTCAGGTCCCGTGCAAGGCATGGAAAAAAGGACAGGGACAGTGAGCTCTAGGAGACAGGAAAACCACCTCTACAAATGGAGAAGTCAACAGGCTGAGATCTGAGCATTGCAACTTGCATAAAGTCAAGGGAAGGTATGGCTCAAGTAATAGAGCACTAACCTTGAGCAACAAAGTTAAGCAAGAGCAAGAGGCCTTTAGTTGAAGAATCAGTATTAGTCTGTGCACATGCACACAAGACACACACACACACACACACACACACACACACACACACACACACACACACACACACACACACTCACTGACTTGCAGACACAATTACTTTATATTGGGCCTGCAATGGCCACATCATACAGACCTAAGAGCCACAATCCACCATTGAGCTTGGAGAAGCTGGGGAGGAGGGGACAGAAATGTAATCTCTGCTCTCACTCCATGATCCACAGGGACCGGACAGAGTCTCTGTCAGCCACAGAGAAGGAAGGGAGCAAAGGGCAGGTCCTGGATTCCAGGAGAACAAGAGTGGTTGCTGGTCAGCCAAACCCAGTATTGCTGCTCTCTCCCTGAAAGTCTTCATGAAAATTGCCCATTGAAGCTATCCTAGCGTCAGTACTGTTAGAAATGGCTCTGGATATTGGGCTGTCCTGTAGGAATAAGAACATCAACTCCAAAGGAACTCAGCAAGACAAAATTTACTCCTGCAGAAGGGTGTGCCATCAACCAAAAATTTGGCCAGTAAGCACACATAGCAGGCACTGCTCACTCTTATTCCCTAAGCCAAGAGGCCTTGCCCATGTGCTCACACTGGCTGTTCAGATACAGAATATGCAAAAGGATGTGAATTAACAGGATTTCACAAACATTCAAGGAGCTTTGAATAGGATTCTTCAAGTGCAGCAGGCAAAAATATAACCAAAATGTAATCAATAAAGGCCAAGCCACCTGGACAACAAGGAAATTTTCCAGAAAAACTATTCTCACAAGATTGACAGAAAATAATAAACGTACATTTGATAGAAAAGAAGCTTTTCTCACACTAGGAAACATGTTCAAGTCTGACTCAGAGTAAGACCTTATGTCATATTCAAGATGCTCCAGACCCAGACCAATGAAGGTTAATAAGAGCACCCATAGGACTGCAGCCCCATGGAGGATGAATCAGACTTGAAGAGAGTCAAGGTAACAGAGCTGCAAAAGAAGTTACATCCAGTCATTCTCCATTCCCCTCCCACCAAACCACCTCTTGCTTTTTTAAAAAAAAAAGATAAGCTCTGGGCTTGGAAGTTGGCTCAGTGGTAAAGTGCTTGCCTTGCATGCATGAGGCCCTGGGTTCGATTCCTCAGCAACACATAAGCAGAAAAAAGCCAGAAGTGGTGCTATGACTCAAGTGATAGAGTGCTAGCCTTGAGCTGAAGAGCTGAGTGACAGTGCCCAGGCCCAGATTTCAGGCCGATGACTGACAAAGAAAAAAAGACAAGCTCTTATTACAAAGTCCAGACTGCATCTTACAGACCCTGCTCGGTCCCAAATGTGAAGATTACAGGTATGTATCACCATACTTAGCTGGACCACAGTTTTTTGGTAATACTAAGATTTTTAAAAACTCAGCCTATTAAGCTTGCTAGGCTTTCACTGCATCAATTGAACAATACACCTAACCCAGGGCCACAATTTTTGAAAGGATTCTGGGGTTCGTTCAGTGTCACCCAGGTACATACACTCCTGGGAAGGCAAACTCACAGAATTTGGACTCTATCACACTTGCTCACTTAACTCAGGACCTACTAGAGACATTACCAGAAGACTTAGGAGAGCCACTGGGCTACAGTAGCAATTCCCCATAAGAAAGGACACTGGGCACTCTTTAGAGGCACTTCTGTTTGCCACAGAGGAGCAGTAGCTTTGCCTGTCACTGACACATGGTGGGTAGAAGCTAGGGGTGTTGCTGAACACCCCAGAGTTCACAAGCCAATTCACAGAAGCCCCAGACCAATATAATGGTGGGAGTTGAGGCCTCTGAGGGCCAGCAGCCAACATCTCCTCTATCCCTCCACCTATGCATGATCTTTGTTTCTTTAGTCCTCCTACATCCAACACATCTCAGCCTCCCTCACTGTTATCCAGGGGATCTTAAGTTTACCCTTAACCTTCATCAGCCTTCAGCTGCCACTCCATGGCAAGTTTAAGCCTCTGACAGAGTAAGGTAGACCCTACCCCACAGTGATGACAGATATGTCAGGAGCCCAGGCACACCTGCTCCATCTTTCTAGAGCACCAACTATATCCCAAAGAAATTGCACTTTCTTTCTCTTTACACACACCGAAGAATGATAGAGTATATGCGTCCATTTCCAACTCAAAGGGTCTAAAATGAGAAAGAAGGACAAGGAAGAAGGAAGTACAAGGCAAAAGGAAGAAGTCAAGACACCCATTCACACTTGGAGCTCAGCTTCCCCAGACCAGCTCTGTCCTCTGGTTCTTGCTGCCACTCAGGGAGCTCCATGGGAAAAGAAAGAATAACATCCGGGAATGGCACAGCCAAAGCCAGGCATCCAACAGGCCACAGCCAAAGTCAGGAATCCAACAGGACACAGCCAAAGCCAGGCACCGACCTATGGACATGACAGCCCCTCTCTGGTACTGCACTAGGTCTCTGGTGCCAACCTGCAGAATGCTTGGCAATGAGCAGCGAGGAACACCACAGTCCAATTCAGGTTCCAGGATCCTCTGGCTCTACCAGCTAGGCCACTAATCCCCAGATATTTGCATCAACTAAAGACTTTTTTAAGATAAAGGCTACCAATTAGTTCAGTGACAAGTCATCACACAACTATCAACTATCACTCATAGAAATGTTTTAACACCAAAAAAATATAGAGGACCTCTCATCAGAAGACAGTGCTTGTTGTGAAGGGTAGTATAAAATATAGAGCTCTAAGGAACATTAACTCCATCACTAAGCAGGCAGTGCAAAGAAACCTCCTCTGTTCCTCATCTGCTTTAGGACACCACTGCAGAATGGCTCCATATATGAAGGGGAAGGTGATAAGAAGAGGAGCTGAAGGCAAAGCCAGGGAGAGGAGTCAGTGCAGTGGTACCCAGGACACACAGTACCCCTTCAGTCCCAATGACCTAGTCTCAACTGGGATTGAGCCCACCCACCCCAACCCCATCCCTAGAATCTGGACTCCTCCAGGAGACCTGCCCACTTTGTAAGCATTCCCAAGAACGTGAAGTTAAACAGAACTCAAATCAGGGCCAACCTGTAGTTGGAATCACTGCACAGTACACAAATGGCCCCCACAGGCTCATGTGGTGAAATGCCCGCTTCTTGGCCCAGTTTTCTCACTGTGCTTACAACATAGCTTCCTCATGAAAGAGGAAGAACATGCTAGTGGGGTGTTTATAAATAATGTAATTGCAAAGAGAGGGAGTGATTGGCCAGCTTCCTAGAGGTTAACTCTTCTGCTGAAGTTTTGGGCATATAAATCCCTGCACATGTCGCAGCATCGCTGATACCACCTCATGTCTTGACACAGGTTCTTTTCTCAGATCACTCGGCAGTAAACAGGCCATTGATCTCCTAGGCACTTGAAAGTCAGAGCAGCAAGTCTAGGTGATGTTATGTTATTTACATTGATCTTCTCGTTGCAGGGCTGAAGGTGGCATGGCCTATATGCTGCAGGTTTTTCTGAAGAGACACATTCATTTCAATGTCTTCCTGTGATCTTATGCATGCACTGGATAACACGAGACTGCATTCCTTTGCCACAGGTAATTGAGCACTTAGACCAGTTACCCATCTGCCACACATAGCATTTTGAATAATCCTCACAATCTTCAGCCTCCCTCGGTCTGGTGGAGAGGGCAAATTTCTTTCTTGGGTTTGTACATCTCACTGTCCGATGATGAACACCTTTGCCACATTAGACTGAGCACTCAGACCAGACTCCTGCCTCCCTCACAGTCATGCAGTCCTGGCCCTCACAGTGCTGGGCGGAGACTGGCTTTGGTCCCACACAGTCCCTCTCCTGGGCTCTAATGCGAGTTCCATTGCTTAGTTGTTGTGTACAGGCCACTTGCCTGTTCTGCATCCCTTTACCACAAGTTCGTGAACATGTGGTCCATTCTGTCATCATCCATCTATACACATATCAGCTGTTGAGTAAATCTTCTTTCCTTCCTTCCTTCCTTCCTTCCTTCCTTCCTTCCTTCCTTCCTTCCTTCCTTCCTTCCTTCCTTCCTTCTTTCCTTCCTTCCTTCCTTCCTTCCTTCTTTCTTTCTTTCTTTCTTTCTTTCTTTCTTTCTTTCTTTCTTTCTTTCTTTCTTTCTTTCTTTCTTTACTTGAGTTTGAATTCAGAGCTCGGGTGCAATCTATTAGTTTTTCACTCGAGCCTCTACCACTTGAGCCACAGCTTCACTTCCAGCTTTTTGCTGGTTATTTAGAGATACATGTTTCAAAGATGTTCCTGCCCAGGCTGGCTTTGAACCATGATCCTTAGATCTCAGCCTCCAGAGTAGCAAGGGTTAAAAGCATTAGCCATTGGCACCTGGCACTAAATGATTTTTTGGGTTTTTTTTTGTGTGTGACATAATTAGTGGAAGCTTTAATCAATTTAAAAATAACCACAAACAATGCAATCACTGGATATTGCTCTATTTCTGAAGACAAAATCGGGTTATAGTAGAAATAATTCTTAATGTTTCAGCAAAGGCTGTTCCACACATTTCACTCCACAGAAAAGACAAACCCCATTTATTGTTCAGAATAAAGTGAATGTGCTTAGATACCCAGGATAATGGAGTTAGTTTTGAAGGAGGAAATCATGCTGAGAAGAGCTTCATGATTCTTATGTCTCTCCTTGCTTGGTTGAAAGTCTAATGTTGGTGAATAACCACAATGTGAATCTCCAGACTGCTTTTTTGTTTTGTTTTGTTTTTATATTATTAAATTTTTTGGGCATCAGCAAATACAGAGTAATACAATTAACATATGTATACATAACACTTAACCTCCACTCAACTTAAATGAAGAAATGTTGTTCTCTGAATATAATCTTTGGTCATTCTTCTTTTTTTATTAATTTTAATTTTTATTTTTTGTGAACATATTGTACATAGGGGTTACAATTACATGGGCAAAATAATGAGTACATTTCTTATCAATCATTGCAGCCTCCTCCTTTGTTTACCCTTCACATCCCTTCCCAGCCTCCCCCCGCCCCCCCACCCAATCCTAACCCTCCCCCCCCCCGCACCAAAGTTGTAAAGTTTCTTTTTGACATGACAACTTGTACTTCTCATAGTTGCATCGGGTCTACCTGTATCCTTAACCGACTTGTTTTTCCCCATATCCTCCACAAATTATACCGACATCAAATATAGTGGAAGCAGGGGTTGTACTGTGGGGGAGGGACATACAAAGCTACAAAGAAATAATCTTATAAATGAGTTAGAAACAAATGCATGAAAGAAAAAAAACATTTAAATACTTATCTAAGGGTTCATTTTCCCAACATCACATTATCTGACCTGTCCTGCTTGACTCATACATATACTAGATATTGCAAATAAGGGAAACCATGGGACCTTTGTTTCTTTGGGCTTGGCTTACTTCACTTAATATAATTTTTTCCAAGCCTTTCCATTTCCTTCAAATGGGGAAATGTCATTCTTTCTGATGGAGGCATAGAATTCCATTGTGTATATATACCACATTTTCTTGATCCATTCATCTACTAAGGGGCATCTAGGTTGGTTCCATATCTTAGCTATGGTAATTTAATCAAATTAATTTATTTTTGCTTGCCAAACATCTAATGTGGTTTTTGTTTATACAAACATTTGATTTATAATATAGGGCTCCGTAAATAATTTTATGTAAGTGAATGAGCTAGGTCCAGGAAACAAATAAGAAAAGAGTTGTAAAGAGATTATTAGACTTAAAATTTTTTGTTATACTATTTATGTTAGGGTTGTTTCTAAGGTGCTATTCTTTCTTCAATACTTTTGAATTATATGCACATATACAGCACAATAGCACATATATTAGCACAATAGTTTAGTTACATATGGAAAAAAATGATGCTTTCTTTCTTTCTTTTTTTTTTTTTGTGGTGTCCTGCTACAGAATTAACCTATTTTCTCTCATACGCAGGAGATATACAAACATAACAAACCTCAAGTTGTTGAATAGGATTTTAGAGAACGTATTATGAATTTGGTTCACATTTAGTCAAATTCTACTGGTGCTATAATAATATTTTAAACAAAGACTTTGGTCATGTTCATTAACATCCACTTGTGTTATAAGGTATCTCAGATGCAAATCCAGAGAAGCCACATTTTGAAAGCTCAAATCAGGAATCTTTATTTAAAGGCCGGTGTCTACATGGTAGACTCCTGTCTCATAGACCAGCAGCCTAGACTAGAGCTTACACCAAACTTTTAAAGACCAAAACCTCATGCTTGGGTCGTGACAAAACCCCAACATAAAACAAAAGGCACCAAGAGAGGCAGGATTTCCCAGGGGCTTAATCACAGTATATCTGCATATCCTATCTGTGTTTAACAACAAGGTGAATCTGCAATTCAAAGGGTGGCTTGACTTACCTCTAGGCCTCCTAAGCTGGGCTGACAGCACATCACCTGGTCAGGCTCCAGTATGGCTGTGAAAACAGGTGAGGACTGACTTAGACCTAGTCTTTCCCTTATTTGACTTGAACTCAAGTTCTGTAACAATGAAACACTGTAAGGATTTACACTGAATCATGTATGCACTGTTCATAGAGTGTAGAGAAACTGTTATAGAAATAGGAACATCATACAAATATATGTATTGTAACATGTCATTAGACTTTAATGGTTAAAATATTTTGAACAAAGAAAAGATAGATTCATCCACTTTTGTATATCCTTTTAGCAGAAAAATCATGAGAAAATATATTAAATGTTTTTAGCCTTTTTCCTAAGAAGAAAAATGAAGAAAACACATATAACACTGTGGTAGTTTCACTGTTTTGTCATCTTTTTAAAAATACAAACTTTTGCCGGGCACCGATGTCTCACACCTGTAATACTAGCTACTCAGGAAGCTGAGATCTGAGGATCAGGGTTCAAAGCCAGCTCAATCAGGGCAGAGAAGTTTGTGAGACTCTTACCTCCAATTAATTATAGAAAAAGCCAGAAGTAGTGCTGTGGCTCAAGTGCTAGCTGTGAGCAAAAGGAGCTCAGGGACAGTGCCAAGGCCCAATGTTCAAGCCCCAAAACTGGCAAAAGAAAAATAAGTAAAAATAAAAATGTTTACAGTTTTGTGAAATTTTCAAAAATCAAGTTAAAATTTTTCTTATGGGAAAGTATCATATATGATACACATAATTTATTAGTTTTTTTCAATAAATTATTTGAAACATCTGTTGAGGAGGCAGTTCTTCACATAGCTCTCAATGTCCATGTTTTGCTACAAAAGGCAATGACTGCTTTAGTCCTGAAGTAACTTCTAAAATATTTTTGTATTGTGAACCACTATAGAAGACACTGTCTCTCTTTGGATAAAGAACACCTATACTATTTTGTATTATAAAGTGTTCAGGTTTCCTAAAGTTGAGGTTCCGTTCTCACCATACAACTTACTGCATGAGCAGTGATCACTCAGCTGTCTTCATGTTACCCTGCTGCGTGAATTGGGTCTCAGAGAACCAGGACAAGAAGATGGGGGTTCTTGGGCCACTGCTATTACTGTGACTAATAAAGTCCTTTGTTTCTAAAAAAAAAGAAGAGGAAGACACACTGATGCTCCTCCTCCCAGGCTCTCCAAGAATGTCATCAGCATCCACTAGTCCACAAGTGGGAGTAAAATGGTGAACACTCAACCAGGAGGAGAGCACTCACTAGGAGAACATATACACCAGGAGGAGAGCACATACTCACCAGGAAAAGAGCACTCATGAGGAAAAGAGCACTCATCAGGGTGAGGAAACCTTTATAACAATGGTTTACAGCATTCCCTGGCCTCCTACAATCACCCAAAATATGTCAGTATACCAGGATGAGATCTGGAGGACAGATAGCTGCCTCAATGACATAGTATGGGAACAAGCCCTTCTTAGGCCCAAGTTTCTCCCTAAACATTATCCTTACCAGCCTATCCCTCTGGGCTGCTTACCTGAGCTATTCAGGACTTGCCAGGCCTCTCTATGCCCATGTATCTACCCAGACATCTCACAGGGCATACACAGTTCACCTGCCTGCTCTGCTGCTACTGCATCTGTAGAGAACCTGGAACAGAAGTGGAAAAGTTGTTCCAATGTCTAAGAAATGAAGTTCCAAGTCCTCATGCTGGAAAAGATGGTAGTGTTTCCCCCCTAAGTCTTCCATGGCTAACATCATTCTGGAAGGCAAAGAAAGGTCAGAGCCAACCTTCCACACCCCATCAACTGTTGCAGACATCAGAGTTTTGGATAACCTCTTCCCCTAAACCCCCTTTGAGCCCACAGGTACAATCTTCACAGTTATTTGAGCCAAAACTGTCTGTTTCCAAAGAGAAATTAGGAAAACAAGCGTGCCACCAAGTCCAAGTACAGAATGGGGCACAGAAGAGGTGGTCAGCAACCCGGTGGCACAACCCCCACAGGAATGCCCACTAAATGTATGGCCTCTGGCAGTCAGAATCAATGCCTGCAAATGCAGGACAAGGGCAGTGGTTAATGTGAACAACAGCCAGTCCACCACTCCTTCTGATTTACAACTACACATCCATGATCAACAAGCCTCACAAAAACTAAACCTTAGGTGTAGATTAAGGAAATTCTAGAACAAAGGGAAGACTTCAAGACTCAACAATATGAACCCCGAAATGTTCCAAATCCAATATAGACAATTAGAACAATGATCAAAGCAAAGGAATCCCTGCTGCTGACACACTGAACGGTATTAACACTTAAGTGATATTACATCCTAAAAATTGCTACAACAAGGAAAAATTGACACAAGTAATCTTTGCAAGAAAAGTGATTTTTGTTATTGCTACTGAAGTCAAAGCAAAACTTGTATGCCTAATTTATAGCTCTGTGTTAACAGAAGTGGAAAAAGCCAATCTGGAACATAATTCAAGCTCAAAGCAGGCTAACTAGAGGTAGAACTAGAGAAGAAAGAGCAGAGGTAAGGTCAGATGTATAAGATCTTGTAGCCATTGTAGGATCTGGTTATTCGTTCCTGCTATCTCTGATAAATTAATGAAAACAATCAGAAGGCAAAAGAAGCTAGGCTAATCAGCAAGCTTAGAGTAAAATACAAAGAATCATATCCTAAAATCTTCTCTCACCAGAATACTTCAAAAGATTTTAAAAATTAGACTCCTTTGAGTATGACAGTTCATTTCTGTAATCTCAGCTCCCTGGGAGACATAGGTAGAAGGAAGGGGGAAGTGAGAACCTATAAGAAAAATAATGGAAAAAGGGCCAAGGTGGGAAGTGTGGTTCTAAGGTTGAAATGCCTATATACCAAAGGCAATGCCCTGGGTTCAAACCCCAGTACTGCCAAAAAAATTAAAATAAATGAGCCAGGCACCCCATAATCCAACCACTTGGGAAGAAGAGGCATGAGGAAAGCTACACCAAAGTCCAGCCTAAGGCACACAGCAAGCCCTGTTCTCAAGATAGTTAAGAGAAGAATGATTGTTTACCTCTGAATTCCACATTTAACAAGAGCTTTAGCATCAGTTCCCCATACACAGCACAAAGAAAAAATGGGGTGGGCAGAGAGGATAGACACATGAGCACATGTATGTGGTCATAGGCAACTGAACTCTGTCACCCCTCCCCCCTTCTAATCCTAAATCCATTCAGTTGTCAAGACCGGATGAAAACCACATTTAAAGTCCTCCTATCCTACACATCACTGACACCTGCCTGGGCTAACTTACCAGAACAAAACACTGTGCATGTTCAACTTCCAGGAATCTGATCCCTCTAGTCTTGCAACAAGGTGCCAGGCCAGGCTGCACATCCACTTCATCAATTCAGAGACCTTGTGGCTTCTCCTGCCCACTGCCAACTGCCCAAGGCATTTCCTCAGCAGCACACTGGGAGTTAGGCACACTGCCCCTATAATGTGGCAAAGAAATGAGCACAGTGTGGTGGTTTCCTCAGTAGGAATGTAAGTTCAAGGATGGCCTGGGCTTGATTGAGACACTGTCTCATTTCTCACAAAATAAAACAAAATGTCTTTCATAGAAGACATCTACACATGGCCAGGAAGCCTGCCAGCCACAGCCTGGCCACACCAGTACCTTCATGAGTCTACATACTTGAGAGAAGCTCCCAGTGGGCTACCTTGAGCCCCAAGGTAACCCTTTCAATGTGGAGTGCACAGCTCAGAGCATGCTGAGCCTCTAATAGGAGGAATGCAAATGGCAGGGTGTCTGGGCAGACCAGGTCTAGGGGCTGAGGGCTGGACATGTTCTTGGCAAGAGGCCAAGAGCCAGCTGGCTGAGACTGGGAAAACTCCAGGGCAAGGGGTCAAAGGTCTTCCAGCTCTGGTGTTAGGGAGGTCATGGGCTAAGGACCAGACAGCATCTCAAGACAACCTGGGCAGAGGATCTGGGGTCCAGATAGGGTGTTGGGCCACCCAGGGAAAGTGGCCCAAGGCTGGCCAGTGGGATCTGCAGGCACCACGAGATGAGTGACCAGGGCCAACAGGGGTCCCCTGGCAGCTGGGATGAGGGGCTGAGGGCCGGAATGAGGTTTCAGGCAGCCGGATTGAGGAGACAGGATTTCCAAGAAGTCCAGGAGGTCCTCAGTGCCAACCATTCTCAGGAACGGCCATTGTAGGCCCAACAGTCAGCCTCTTACCTTTCTTCCCAGAATCAATACTCCACTGCATGCATGTATTGTGTTTTCCATGTAGTCCACTATGTGTGAATACTCTACTGCAATCACACGTCATGTTCTGTGGGTATAGTCCACTGTTTGTAAATACTCCACTGCATGCACAAATCATGTTCCCTGTGTATAGTCCATTGTATGTAAATACTCCACTATATGTATATGTAATGTTCTCCGTGTACAGTCCACTGTGTGTCAATACTCCCCTGGGTGTACATGCTGTGTTCTCTGTGTGCAGTTCACTGTGTGTCAGTATTCCCCTGTGTGCCCACACTGTGTCCTCCATGTACAGCCCACTGTGTGTCAGTACTCCACTGCATGGACACACCACGCTCTCCGTGTACAGTGCACTGTGTGTAAATACTCCACTGCATGCACAGGCCGTGTTCTACATGTACACCCCATGGTGTATCAATACCCCTCTGTGTGTACACACCCTGTTCTCTGTGTATAGTCCACAGTTTGTAATTCCACTGTGTGAACAGGTCATGTCTCCATGTACAGTCCACTGTGTATAAGTTCTCCGCTGTGGGCACATGCTGTGTTCTCCATGTACAGTCCACTGTGTGTCAATATTCCACTTGTGCGCACTCTGTGCTCTCTGTGTGCAGCCCACTGTGTGTCAATACTCCATTGTGTGCACATGCCATGTCTCTGTGTACAGCCCACTGTTTGTCAATACTCCACTGTGTGCATATACCATGTTCTCCGAGTCTCATGATGTGTAAATAATCCACTGTGTGTGCATGCCATGTTCTCTGTATAGCCCACTATGTGTCAATACTCCAGTGTGGGCACATATTCTGTGTACAGCCCATGGTGTTTAAATACTCCACTGTTCATACATGTGATGTTCTCTGTGTACAGTCACCTGCCAAGGGGTCCTTAGGGTGCTTCTGGCTTCTTTGACTATGGTGAGCAATGTAGTATGCACATAGGTGTGTGTCACTGCCTTCTGCTGTTGGCATGCACTTGGGAGCTAGAGGTGCATACCATCTCCCTGCACCGCCATTTGGAAAACAAGCCTCTGCTCTGTAAACCTCCAGGAAACTCTAAGCACATCACCTCTTAGAATCTAGCACAATCAGTCCTCTCTGATTTTGTCACTTTAATGAATTTAATGTTAATTTGGATCCACATTTCCCTAATCACTGGTGTTGGGCATGTTCTCCCTGTACCTCTCATAATATCCACAGGGTCTTTTTTGACCTGTTGGATGAATTTTGCCTAATTTTTACCATGTTTCTTATTGCTACCTTCAAATAGTTTTACAGAAGAGTTTTGATTTATGTGCATAGCGCTTCTTCAACAATCATTCTCCCTCCATCAGTTTCTGTTCCTGCACCTATCCCAAACCCAAACTCACCTATCTCATTCAGTTTCCAAGTTCCATTTTCACATACATCTATTGAGACTGATATGTACATTCTCCCACCATTCTTCTCTCTATTCATTTCCACTCCCATTAGCATCCACCTGCTCTAGTCAAGACACATTTCAGTTTCTTGATAGTCATTTTTGTTAAACTATTAGCTTTTTGATGGGGTTATGGTATGGAATCTCACTACAGCTTATACCATACTCTAGTCAATTTGGTATGACATATATATATATATATATATATATATATATATATATATATATATATATATATGTAGATATATACATATATATCTACATATATATGTTTATGTTTTAGATATATGTCATGCCAGCTTATACCATTGTAAGTTTGGTAAGACCTGTATGTATTTATATATATTTGTTTTAGGTGTAAGACCCACATGTCTTCCAGGCACTAGTGGCTTATGGCCATAATTCTAGTCACTTGGAAGGCTGAGGTCTGATTGTAGTTCAAAGCCAGTCAGGCAAGAAAGTCTGTGATATTATTATCTCCAATTAACCAGCCAAAACTTAAGAATGGAGTTGTAGCTCAAGTGGTAGAGGGCTAGCATTGAGTGAAAAAAATTAGGGACAGCACCCTGAATTCAAGGTCCTGTATTGGCAACAAAAAAGAAGTTTAAAAAGATTTGCATATGAGAGAAGACATGAGCTCCTTATCTTTCTGAGCCTGGTTGCTGCACATCAGATCCATCCATTGCCCAGCCAAAAAATTCTTCTGTTTGTGTGTGTGTGTGTGTGTGTGTGTGTGCGTGTGTGTGTATGTGTGTGTGTGTGTGTGTGTGTGTGTGTGTGTGTGTGTGTGTGTATGCATGTACGTAATGGTCCTGGGGTTTGAACTCAGGGCTTGGGTTCTATCCCTGAGCTTTTATACTCAAGGTTATCATTCTACCACTTGACTCTTCTCTGCTTCTGGCTTTTTGGCGGTTAATTGAAGAGAAGAGTCTCACTGACTTTCCTGCTCAGGCTACCTTTAAACCACAAGCAGCATCAGATCTCAGCCTCCTGATTAGCTAAGATTACAGATGTGAGCACCAGAATCCAGAAGAAGTATTTATGATTTTACTGTTTTTTTTTACAGGAGTCTAAAGTTCCCTGAGTCTTATAAAAGACTTTATATTTAGACTCTTGACCATTGTTGGAACTGTTAAGACTTTGGAGAGTCTTGGAGAATTTGCCTTGTGAGAGGAACATGAGCCTGCAGGGCCCAGGGTCAGAATGTTATACCTTAATATGAAATGTCCCCCACCAGCTCATATTTTCAAGGCATACTGCTCAACTAGTGCTGCTGTTTTGTGAGACCATGGAAACTTTGGGAGTGAGGACTGCCTGGAGGAAGTAGGTTACAGGGGAAGTTGGGCAGCGTGGAGGCTTTGAGGTTATACAGGGTCTCCAGTTTCCTCTCCTTTCTCTGCATCGTGGCCTTCGTGACGTGGGCTGCTCTACTCTATCCCACCCTCAACCATGATGAACTAACATCTCTAATACCATGGATATAACTACACAAAAATGACCAACGCAAATATCTCAGCCGTACATGATGATTGGGCTCCCAAAAGATGGTTCTGAGAGATCCAAATGCTGACTTTGTATTTTTTTGCTCTAGCTAAAAGCTTCTCAAGTTTTACAGAGCACTGGAATTTCCTAGGGATGTTATAAAGTATAAATTCATATTTGGCAGCTCTTAAGGTAGGCCTGAAATTCTGCCGGTCAACAAATCATCCTTGGAGGAGAAAGGTATTAGCTTACTTCTGAACACAAATTTGAAATAGATGTAGAATGGCAGCTATATTTCAGCATCTTAGACAATCCAGCATTAGCAGTGACCTGGTATAGTTTTCAGATAGCAAAACAGTATTTTGGAGGATCTAAGTATCTTGTCTGTACCCACTAGCTCCTTTATATAATTTGGATTAATGATAGAATTATGGATCTATACAGAAGTCTGCTTTTAAGGTGTTTCTGAAAAACAGTACCTCCAGCTAACAATATTGTTTGTTCCTTGCTTACATAGGCCTTCCTCCTCTTCTTGCTGCTCTTGCCCCTCCTTCTCCTCCTCCTCCTCCTCCTTCATTTCTATTTTTATTTTTGGTTGGTTGTGAGGCTTTAGCTTTTTTGTTCAAGGCAGTGTTCTACCACTTGAGCCATACTTCTTTTTCTGGTTAATTGGAGATAAGAGTTTCATGGACTTGTCTGCACAAGCAATCCTCAGATCTCAGCCTCCTAAGTAGCTAGGATTACAGGCTTGAGCACTGGTTCCCATTATTATTGTAAATAGGTCTTTAAGAAGAGCTTGCCCTACTAAAACCCCAACTTTTAGCTCAGTGCTTATCACTAAAACACCAGGTCAGGAGAGAAGACTCAGTGCACTCTCCCTGGACTGACAAACCTAGCTCTTCTTCTTAGAACACTCATGCCACAGAACATGGGGAAATGAAGGCATCCATGTCATTAAGGAGATACATGGATTCCACGAGCAGTTCAGAAGTATGACTGGCACTTAGTAGGCACTGTATAAGATTCAGCTGCAATTGCCAGCAAAAATAAACAATATCACATCCACTTGATCCTGTGATGTATCTTGTTTGTCATATATTAATTTGTTGAATTTTTATGCTTTTTTTCTTTTTGCCTGTCCTGGGGCTTGAACTCAGGATCTGGGTGCTGTCCCTGAGATTTTGTGCTCAAGACTAGTGCTCTACCACTTGAGCCACAACTCCACTTTGGGCTTTTGGTGGTTAATCGAAGATAAGAATCTCATGGCCATTCCTACCTGGGCTAGCTTTGAACCTTAAACTTCAGATCTTAGCCTCCTGAGTAACTAGGATACAGGAATACATCACAGGCACCTAGCCCTTTATATAATTGTAACACATTAAAAATATTTGCCTTGAGCAAAGACACACAAACAAGAAATTCATTCATCCAGAGAATAAATAATTACAGAAAGAAAGGTGACTTTCAAGGCGCTTGAAGCTGCCCTTCCTTGGCTTCACCAAAATGTAATTGCAAGGAGTAACTATTGAGAGTTGAACTCTCAATTGAATTAAATTCTAAGTGTATCTGAAGATTTTGGCACCAAGGCTTTCATGTAAGGGTTGGGCACTGTCTCTAAGCTTTTCAGCTTAAGATTTGAGCCATGGCTCCCCTTGGGGCCTTTTTTGTGGTTGATTGGAAATGAGAGTCTCATAGACTTTCTGCCATGGGCTGGCTTTGAACTACAATCCTTAGATCTCAGCCTCCTGATTAGCTACGACTATAGGCATGAGCCACTGGTACTTGGCAATTTTATATTATATATAATGAAACTTTTGAAACTCAAAGCATTTTACATTTTGTGTACAGTTTACCTTAACTGTGTATCCATTGATTGTAATAACCACTGGGATATATATAATATTATATATATTTTTTCTACTTCATGGGGATGTGTGTATTTATTTATAATTACTACAGATCATTTTCACATCTTGAGTTATTTGATGTTTGCAAAATTGATCACATCAAACACAGTGTTGTAAATAACTCATGCTAATGCAGTCTGATTGTATTTCATGAATGTATTTAAGATTGCAATCTCCCAGCAGAAAAATGATCAGTAAAATAGGTGAGACCTATTATTATAAGGTCTACAGTAAATTCAGAAACCAGTGACCAGATAATATCAGCAAGAGACAACTTATCTCCATTTCAGCCATCTTAAAGCAGTTCTTAGTACTGAAGCAAATAGGATTGGTTTACTTACAGTTATTATGGTCCTTTGTGATTTGGACATTAAGATTCAATGCTCATAGGACAAGCCCTAAGAACTTGTATGCTAACCTTGCTGGAAGGAAAATAGGAATAACTGGGGGACGTTGTCTGATTCCAGAAGTCGAATAGTAAAACAATAACCCCTTCTCTCAAGTGGATGGTTTTATGGTGGTATAGTGACAGCTTAAAGGTACCAGAGACAACATTGGCTTGCTACCGTTCTTCACAAAGTATGGTCTCTTGTACAGGTATTAATGTTGTTGCATAAAGAATCTTCAGGATGGGATGTAGCTCAGTGGCAAAGTGATTGTCTAGCAAGCACAGTGTCCTGGGTTCAATTCTCACAACCAAAAAAGAACAGACCAAAAAATTAATCTTCTGGTAGTTCACACCTGTGTTCACACCTGTGGTCCTAGCTACTTAGGAGGCTGAGATCGGAGATCAAGGTTAGAAGCCAGCCTCTGTAGAAAATCGTGAGACTATTATATCTAATTAACCAGGAAAAAGCCAAAAGTAGAGCTGTGGTTCAAGTGGTAGAATGTCAAACTTCACAAAAAAAAGCAAAGCAAGAATGAGAGGACCTGAATTGAAGACCCAGTATCAGCACAATTCAAAAAAGAAAACTTCAGAATTTGGGTGCTGGTGGCTCACACCTCTAATCTTAGCTACTCATGAGGCTGACGTCTGAGGATTGAGATTTGATGCTGGATGGGCAGAAAAGTCCCCATGAGATTTTTATCTCCAATTAGACACTCAAAAACTGGGAATAGAGTTGTGTCTCAAGTGGTAGAACACTAATCTTGAGCACAAAGAGGTCCAGCGACAGCGCTCGGGCTCTATGATCAAGCCCCAAAACAGAAACAAAAACAAATCTTAAGAAAATTTAAGATGACTCTATCTGCTATTAAGTCTGACTGAAAATTATGTGATCGATGATGAATGACACTAATAACATTTAATAAAAAGACTTCTCATGATGAGTTATTATGTGATGGCACTGTGCTGATCACTGTATATGAATGATCTCATTCCAACTTCAAAGTAGCCCTTGGAGGTAGGGACTGTGATGTCTCCATTTTATGGATGAGAAAACAAGGCCCAGAAATAGGTGTCCAAAATCACAGAGTTAATGGGTGGCAGGACAGGGTTCAAATCTTGATCTGGGTACAAAGTACATTTTCTCCTTAAGTTGTGGTTAAAAATTATTATATTCACAATGTGAAATGTGTAAATCAGTGACATTTAGCAATTCACAATTTTGTGTTACTGTTGCATTATTTCTGGAGTATTTTTATTACCTTACAGAAGACCTATTAAGGAGTAATTCTCCAACATTACATTGCTCCTAATTCCTGTTAGCACCAATCTACTCTGTCTCTATGGATTTGCCTGTTCTACACATATTTTATATCAGTGGAATCATACAATAAATGGCCTTTTACCTCTGGCTTCTTTTAGTTAATACGGTGTTTGGGAGGTTAACTATGTCACTGCATTTATCAAAACCTTTTGTCCAACCAGAAGGCAGTGGCTCACTTCTGTAATACTAATCATAAGGCTGAAATATGAGATTCTTTTTTTTTTTGGTGCGGTCATGGGGCCTGAACTCTGGGCCTGGGCACTGTCCCTCAGCTCTTCAGCTCAAGGCTAGTGCTCTACCACTTAAGCCACAGTGCCACTTCCTGCTTTTGTCTTTTTGCTTATGTGGTGCTGAGGAATTGAACCCAGGGCCTCAGGCATGCAAGGCAAGTGCTCTACCACTGAGCCACCTTCCCAACCCCAGTCTATGAGATTCTTATCTCCGATTAACCACCAGAAAGCTAGGAGTGCCAGTATGTCTCAAACTGGTAGAGCACTAACCATGAGAGAAAAAAGCTCAGGGCAGCAAGCAGGCCCTACATTCAAGTCCCATGACCACAAAAACGTAAAAAATGAAACACACCTTCTGTCCATATTATCTTTTTTCCACTTTATTTTATTGGTGAACTTATTTAATGACAAGTAGGGAAGTAGGGAGGTTCCCAAGTGGGTTAAGTTGGAAGTACCAAAAAATTCAGGATCTAGGCTTTCTCCATATGTGTAGTTGCAATGAAGGGTTAGTTGGAGAGAAGAGTTTTTTCCAGACTTGTCTGCCCAGGATGGTTTTGAACCACGATCCTGACATATTAGTCTTCTCAGTAGTTAGGATGCTAGGCATACCACCCGTACCCAGCTTCAATTTCTTTTTACGTATAAGAAAAGCTTGCCCTTAATTTTCCCCCTCCAATCTGCTCTGCCAGATATTCAAGGCAACCTATTCCTCAGCAGTTGCTGGCAAAGAAATGGAATTACAATGAATGATGTAAGATTAATGAAGGTTGAGGCTGGAAGGGGCCCTGTTTCCCCTGTGGTCCACAGTTACCTGATACCTGAACAAAATCCAAAATGTAAGAGAAAGTGATGTCTGTAAGATGGGGCAGCCACTAATATGTGGGAAAGATTTCCTGAAAGAAACCCATATGTTCTGAGCTCCAGGCCTTAACTGAATGTCTGAAATGACAAACAAAACTATCCAATCACCAACCTCAACATGCCCAAGATGAAACTCATGGTCCCTTCCCAGTGTTGTATTTAGTTGTGACAAGCATTCCCATTTCAGATGCCCATGCCAGCAAAAGAATCGTCACATCAGCTTTATCATCCATAGCAAACGAAGTCCCAAGTCCTGCTGATCTAGTCACTCTTACTTATATCCACTGCTACCATCCTAAGTCCAAGTGACCTCATCAGTTCTTCCCTGGATAATCCACTCTAGTTTCTTCACAGCACAGTTAGAGTGGTCCTTTCAAATATAAATTGGTTGTGTTTAAGGCACTGCTCCTGGAAGAAAGACTAAAATTAGGTCTTTGTCTAATCCTTCTAGTCCCAGTCACACTGCTTTCCTTTGAGCTTAATAAGGTTTGCACTCCATCCCACCTCAAGACGTCTTCATCTGCCCCTTATCACTTTTCCCTTTCACCTTAACCTTCATTTCCAAAGGAAAGCTTTCCCATGCACCCTCATGGTAAGACCCTTGCACTAGGAATCACATCCTGATGGTCAGATTCTTGTACTAGAAGTCATGTCCTCATGCTCAGACCCTTGCACTAGGAGTCACGTCCTCATGGCTAGACACTAGCACTTGGAGTCACATCCTCATGGTCACATTCGTGCATTAGGAGTCACATTCTCATGGTCAGACCCTTTCACTAGAAGTCACATCCTCATGGTCAGACACTTGCACTGGGAATCACATCCTCATGGTCAAATCCTTGCACTGGGAGTCACGACCTCATGGTTAGATCCTTGCACTTGTGCTGGTAGTCATGTCCTCATGGCTATTTCCTTGCACTAGGAATCACGTCTTCAAGGTAGAACCTTGGACTGGAAGTTAGAAAGGATTCCTTCTTTTTTCTCAGTATGCAGACTAAGGTCTAAGGTCCATAACAAGAAGCAGCTGGTGCTTCTTCAACAACACACTAAATGCTAATTACATGGCTGTTGAATGGCTAAGTTAATGTGTAACCTTAACAGAAGTGTGGCAGACATGGAAAGTACCCCAATTCCATGCGGTTACAGGATAGCCAAGACTGACCCCCTGGTTGGCAGTGCAAGTCACC
This sequence comes from Dipodomys merriami, assembly GCF_024711535.1. Taxonomy (NCBI): domain Eukaryota; kingdom Metazoa; phylum Chordata; class Mammalia; order Rodentia; family Heteromyidae; genus Dipodomys; species Dipodomys merriami. The sequence continues at coordinate 294,417 of NW_027206161.1, forward strand.
TGCGTCCATCTGTTGTGGTTTCACCTCTGGCCCCGTCTCTCCGCAATGGACCGGGGGTGGGGTGAAGAGGTCAAGTGAAGTAACAGCCACCGGCCTGTGATTGGGCTCTCTGGCTCGCCGGTTGGGAAAGGGGAATGTCTCTGGGTGCTGATTGGCTGTCTCACGGCGGTTGGGTAGGCAGCGGTAGCAGCAGTGGCAGGGGCAGGTGCTTGGAGGGACTGGACAGGGCCCAGCAGAGAGGGAGGAGGCAGGCGGAATGGGTCATTGCCACAGGATGTGCTGAGCGTTGCTTGTGTGGGCTGCCCGCCTAGACCTTCAGTGACCAAAGCTGGATAAGGGTGCTCTGGTGCCCTGTGACAACCACCAGCGATTCTATGCAGGAGAGCTTTTGCTGGGTCGTGGCCAACCGCTTCTACCAGCTGCTGGAAGGTGAGTAGGACCAGTTCCACATCCTGTGCGATGCCAATCGCTCTCGCCAGCAGCAGCAGCTGCAAAGCCGCAAGCAAGACAAGACCGCCATGGTGGCTGCAGCTCTGGTGGAGCTACGCAGGAACTTAGGTTCCCAGGCCGCAAGCTGGCGGCAGCCACAGGGAGTCTCAGAAGGAGCTCAAGAGCCTCCCGGTGCCAGGTGAGCCTTGGCAGGACAGCCCAGGCCCTCAGCCATCAGGTACATGGGTAGGAGAGGAGAGGAAGGGCACCGGGTGCAGGACAACCAGGCCAGCTGCCTAGATCCTCGGCATGAGAACAAGGCACTGTGTGCAGCAAGGGTGAGCGCCCTGGAGGCATTTCATGTGCCAAGAGTGCTCTTGGCCAGGAAGGTGGGAGCCTATGAAACGGGGAGCCTGGCTGGCGCCCCAGGTGGTCCTGGGGTGCCACCGAGCCAGCAAGCAAGTCTGGAGCAGGCTGGTGCTACCAGCATGAAGGGAAGGGGGTTGCCGGTGGGGGGCCACAGAGGACGGGGGGTGGGGTTGCCTTTCTCTAACTGGCGCTGGCCTGGCTGCACTTGCATTCCTGAATCACCCCTGACTGCTCTAAGACAGGCGTTCCTAACCCTGGCACCTCCAAGCTTCTAGATGTCTCCTGCCTCATCAGACCATGCCCTGGTGCAGGAAGAGGAAGGGCACCTCAGAAAACACTTCCACCTGACCCGCCCTGGCCTGAGGCATCTGCACCTGCCTCCCACTTCTTCCCTGAGTGCTGAGTGAGGCGAGTGGTTGTCATGAGGTGAGGTGTGTGGTTGTCACTCTTCTGATTGTTAAGGTTAGCTGTGTGGTTGTCACTGTTCTAGGTGTTGAGGTTAGATGTGCAATTGTAACTGTTCTGAGTATTGAGGTTAGGTATGTGGTTGTCACTTTTCTTTTTTTTTTTTTTTAGGTTACAATTTATTTATTGATTTTTATTTTATTTTATTTTTTTTAATTGCATTTTATTTTATGTGAGAACATACTGTACAGAGGGGCTACAATTACATGGGCAGGATAATGCATACATTTCTTACCAAGAATTGCAGCCTCCTCCTTTGTTTACCCTTCACTTCCCTTCCCCGCCTCCCCCCTCTACCCCACCCAATTTTACCCCCCTCCCCCCACCCAATTTTACCCCCCTCCCCCCACCCAATTATACCCCCCTCCCCCCCACACACCGACATTGTAAAGCTGGTTTTGACATGACATTTTGTACTTCTCATTGTTGCAACAGGTCCATCTGAATCCTTAAATGACTTGTTTGTCCCCATCTCCTCCACGTGTTATACTGACATCAAATATAGTGAAAGCGGGGGTTACACTGTAGGGGAGGGACATACAAAGCAACAAAGAAATAATCTTATAAATGCGTTAGAAACACATGCATGAAAGAAACGAAGACATTAAAATACATATTTAAGGGTTCATTTTCCTAACATCACATTATCTGAACTTTTCCGCTTGACTCATACCTATACTAGATATTGCAAATAAGGGAAACCATGGGACCTATGCTTCTTTGGGCCTGGCTTACTTCACTTAATATAATTTTTTCCAAACCTTTCCATTTCCTAACAAATGGGGCAATGTCATTCTTTCTGATGGAGGCATAGAATTCCATTGTGTATATATACCACATTTTCTTGATCCATTCATCTCCTGAGGGGCATCTGGGTTGGTTCCATATCTTAGCTATGGTAAATAATGCTGCAATAAACATAGTTGTGCTGGTAGCTTTAGTGTGGTCTTGTTTGTAAACATTTGGGTAAATGCCCAAAAGTGGGATTTCTGGATCATAGGGGAGATCTATGTGAAGTCTTCTGAGGAACCTCCATACTGCTTTCCAAAGTGGTTGAACAAGTTTACATTCCCACCAACAATGAAGTAAGGTTGCTTTCTGTCCACATCCCCTCCAGCATCTGTTGTTGTTAGAGTTCTTGATTTTTGCTGTTCTAACTGGAGTGAGGTGATATCTCAATGTTGTTTTGATTTGCATTTCTTTTATGGCTAGGGATGTTGAACATTTCTTCATGTGTCTATTGGCCATCCTTCTTTCTTCTTCAGAGAAGCTTCTCTTTAAGTCTTTCGCCCACTTATTTATTGGGCAGTTGTTTCTTTCAGGATTTGTTGTTGGGTGGTTTAATTTTTTGAATTCCAAGTATATTTTAGATATGAGACCCTTGTCCGTTGTATGGCTAGTAAAGATCTTCTCCCAATCGGTGGGCTTTCTATTGATCTTGCCAGCTATGTCATTTGCCCTGCAGAAGCTCTGCAACTTTATGCCATCCCATTTGTCCAACCTTTCTTTGATTTGTTGTGCTTCTGGGTCTCTATTCAGAAAATTTCGACCTGAGCCAAGGAGACCTAGGGTTTCTCCTATTCCATCCTGTAATGTTTTCAGAGTGTCTGCTTTGAGTTCAAGGTCTTTGATCCATTTGGAGTTGATTCTGGTGCAGGGTGATATATAAGGATCTAGCTTTAGTTTTCTACATGTAGTTAACCAATTTTGCCAGCACCATTTACTGAAGAGGCTGTCTTTCTTCCATTCTATTGTTTTAGCTTCCTTATCGAAGATTAGATGGCTATAGGTCTGTAGGTTCATTTCTGGGTTTTCAATTCTATTCCATTGGTCCTGAGGTCTGTTCTTATGCCAATACCAAGCTGTTTTGATTACTATGGCTTTATAGTAGAGTTTGAAATTTGGTATTGATATTCCTCCAGCAGTGTTCTTTCCGTTGAGGAGCGTTTTTGCTATTCGGGGTCTTTTATTGTTCCATATGAATTTTTGGATTGCCTCCTCTATTTCCTTGAAGAATGAGGGTGGAATTTTTGATAGGTATCACGTTGAATTTGTAGATAGCCTTGGGAAGTATTGCCATTTTCATGATGTTAATCTTGCCAATCCAGGAGCATGGGAGGTTTTGCCATTTTTTAAGTTCTGTGTTGATTTCCTTTTTCAAGATTTTAAAGTTTTCATCATAAAGGTCCTTCACTTCTTTGGTTAAGTTAATTCCTAGGTATTTTATTTTTTGTGGGGCTATTACAAATGGAGTTTCTTTCCTAATTTCAGCCACACTTTTCTCATTGTTGGCATATAGAAAAGCCATTGATTTTTGGGGGTTAATTTTATAACCTGCTACTTTGCCAAAGTTTTGAATCAGCTTGAGTAATTTGGGAGTGGAATCTATGGGATTCTTTAAATACAAGATCATGTCATCTGCAAAGAGGGAGAGTTTTATTTCTTCTTTCCCTATTTGGATCCCCTTTATGTCTGCATCTTGTCTTATTGCTGTCGCTAGGCATTCTAATACTAGATTGAAGAGAAGTGGAGAGAGTGGGCATCCTTGTCTTGTTCCTGAGTTAAGAGGAAATGGCTTTAGTTTTTCACCATTGAGTATAATGCTGGCTGTAGGTTTGTCATATACAGCCTTTATTGTATTGAAGAATGTTCCATGGATTCCTAATTTTTCCAGAACCTTCATCATAAAGGGGTGTTGGATCTTGTCAAATGCTTTTTCTGCATCTATTGAGATAACCATGTGGTTCTTATTCTTGCTCCTGTTGATGTGATAAATAATATTAATTGATTTGCGTATATTGAACCAGCTTTGCATCCCTGAAATGAATCCTGTTTGATCATGGTGTATGATTTTTTGGATGAATTGTTGAAGTCGATTGGTCAAAATTTTGTTGAGAAGTTTTGCATCAATGTTCATCAAAGAAATGGGTCTATAGTTCTCTTTCTTTGATGAGTCCCTGCCTGGTTTTGGGATGAGGGTTATGATGGCTTCATAGAATGTGTTCGGTAGTGAGCTTTCTCTTTCAATTGCATTGAAGAGTTGGAGGAGTATTGGTGTGAGCTCTGCTTTGAAGGCCTTGTAAAATTCCGCTGTAAAACCATCTGGTCCTGGACTTTTCTTACCTGGGAGGGCTCTTATTGCTGTTTCTATTTCAATGCTTGATATGGGCCTGTTAAGCTGGTTTAACTCATCTTGGTTTAGTTTTGGCATGTCAATATTTGCTAGGAAAACGTCCATTTCTGTCAAGTTCTCAAACTTATTAGCATAAAGTTTTGAGAAGTATTCCCTTATATTGTTCTGAATCTTGGTTGTTTCCATGGTGATGTTTCCATTCTCATCTCTGAGTTTATTAATTTGGGTGTGTTCTCTCCTTTTTCTGATAAGGTTTGTTAAGGGTCTGTCAATTTTGTTAAGTTTTTCGAAGAACCAACTCTTTGTTTTGTTGATTCTTTCTATAGTTTTTTTGGATTCTAATTCATTTAATTCTGATTTAATTTTGATTATTTCTTTTCGTCTACTGGATTGGGGTTTATCTTGCTGCTCTTTTTCAAGGTGGTTTAGATGTGTCATTAAATTGTTAGTTTCCGATCTCTCCAATTTGTTTATGTAGGAGCTCAGAGCTATAAACTTGCCTCTGAGTACTGCCTTTGCTGTGTCCAGGGAAGCTGGTAATTTGTGTGTTCATTTTTGTTGAATAGCATGAACATTTGAATTTCCTTTCTAATCTCTTCCATGACCCACTCATGATTCAGCAGTGTGTTGTTCAGCCTCCATGTGATACCAGACTTTCTTTAGTGGCTTTTGGTATTGAGATCTAATTTTATTCCCTTGTGGTCAGCGAGAATGCAAGGTATAACTTCAATGTTTCTGAATTTAGACAAGTTTGCTTTGTGGCCTAAAATGTGGTCTATTTTAGAAAACGTGTCATGTTCTGCTGAGAAGAACGTGTATTCTGTTGCTGCTGGGTGAAATGTTCGGTAAATATCTGTTAAGTCTAGTTGATCTATACATCTGTTTAGATCTGCGGTTTCTCTGTTGAGTTTTTGCCGAGTTGATCTATCTAGTGGGGAGAGTGGTGTGTTAAAATCCCCAACAATTAATGTCTTTGGATCTATATGGGATTTGAGGGAAAGTAGTGTTTGTTTGATAAATTTGGGTGCTCCATTGTTTAGCGAATAGATATTTAGAATTGTAATATCCTCCTGAAGGAGAGATCCTTTAATTAGTATGTAGCGACCTTCTTTATCTCTTCTCACGAATTTTAGTTTGAAGTCTATTGTATCTGATATTAGGATTGCAACTCCCGCCTGTTTATGAGGGCCGTTTGCTTGGTAGATTTTGTTCCAGCCTTTAACCTTGAAAATATGTTTGTTTTTACGGGCAAGATGTGACTCCTGCAGGCAGCAGATAGAAGGGTCTTGTTTTTTAATCCAACTAGACAGTCTATGTCGCTTAATTGGAGAGTTCAGTCCGTTAACGTTAAGAGATAGGACTGAGAGGTATTTGGGGGTTCCTGCCATGTTATCCACCTTCTTGGGGGCTGTGAAAACTGGGTTCTTCCTAAGGTTACTGGATTCTCAGTTTGGGTGCAGTTTCTTGGCCTTTGTTGCGTTCTTGTTGGTTTTCTATGTGTAGGACATCTTTAAGAATATTTTGCAGGGCTGCTTTGGTGGAGATGTATTGTTTCAATTTTTCTTTGCTATGGAAGGTTTTTATTTGGCCTTCAGTTATGAAGGAGAGTTTAACTGGGTACAGTATTCTTGGTTGATAGTTGTTTGTTTTTAGGGCATGGCATAGGTCATTCCAGGCTCTTCTTGCTTTGATTGTCTCTGCTGAGAAATCTGAGGTAATTCTAATTGGTTTCCCTTTATAGGTCATTAACCTTTTCTCCTTGACAGCTTTAAGGATCTTTTCCTTGGTCTGGGTTGATCCTGTGTGGATTATAATGTGACGGTGGGATGCCCTATTCTGGTCTGGTCTATTTGGGGTTCTAAAAGCTTCTTGTATCTGAATAGGCCTATCTTTTTGTATGTTTGGGAAGTTCTCTGCTAGGATCCTGTTAAACAAATTTCCTAGACCATTAACTTCTGTTTCTAGGTGCTCCTCTACACCCATTATCCTTAGATTGGGCCTTCTGATGGTGTCTTCCAGGTGTTGGATAGACCTATCATATTTCTTGGACTTGTCTTGGATGGTTGTATGTTCTTTCTCTATAATATCTAGGCTGTCTTCAATCCCTGAGATTCGATCTTCTGCATGGTCTAACCTGCTGTCAAGACTCTCTACTTTTTTTTTTATCTCTTTTCCTTCTAATTGGTCAGCTTTGATGGCTTCAAGTTCTTTGTTGAAGCTCTGTTTTAGGTCTTGTATGAATTTCTTTACTTCCTTAATTTGGTGTTCAGTGTTTGTTCTCAAATCTCTTAGTTGATTGGTTATGGTTTCTTTGGACTCCCATTCCTTCTGTTGGGTTCCATTCAGCATTCCCTTTGTGGTCTCCCTGACTTCCTTCAGCTCTTTGTTAATGGATTCCATGAATGCCTTTAGTGATCTTCGTGTATTCTCTACCTGGTCTCTTCATTCGTGAATTACTCTTTGATTAGTTTCCTCCCTTCTGTGGGATTCCTGCAGTTCTCTTTGAGTGTTCTCTGCCTGCTCACGCCATTCCTCCCTTTCTCTTTGCGTATTCTCCAGTTGTTCACGCAAATCCTGTATCAGTTTTTGAGAAGCTTCCTCACGCTTATGATATTCCTGTATAAACTTCTGGGATGCCTCCTCTCTCTCCCTATCACGCTCATACAGAGTCCTTTGTACATTGTCAAACTTCTCATTTATCATGTTTGCTATTAGTGTTTGTAGAGCTATTTGGGAACTCTCCTCTGGATTATTCTTTATCTGTTCTAATCCCTGATTATCAAGGTTGGGAATTGAGATACCCGAATTTGCCATCTTTCTTGTGTTTTTCCGGCTTACTCGGCCCATTTGAGATAAAGATTGCACCAGTTTTGTGCTAGAACACTATCTTAAGGCAACCATCAACCAAAGTTTGCATTTGTACAGTCAATAGTCTACAGATACAATCTAGTTCAACAGATACATCTATTCAACATCAAACGACTATATGTTAAAGGACTTCGAACCTCAGAAAAGAATTTGGAAAACCAGAAATTATTAGGATTAGGGAGAGATGTGGGTAAAAAATAGGAATAGATTGGTGTGGGGAGGCACAGGGAGAGTTAACTATGTCCTAATCACAGTGAAGGAAATGAGTTGGGTAGGATGCAAGTAGAGAGAGAGAGAAAAAGAAGAGACAGAAAGGGGAATAAAGAGAGACCAGAAAAAGAATAGAAACATAAAAATTAATGTTATTATAGAGGTTAAAAGACCGTCTATTTAGAGAGGAATGTGAATATGTTCAGAGAAGGGGAGGGACATAGAGGAGATGTGAAAAGCTTTAAGGATGGGAAAGGGAGAAGAAAAGATCAGTAGAGCTAGATAAAAAACAAAAAGATAATTAAGAAAGAAAGAAAAAGAGAAAGAAGACAAGAAAAGAAAGGAAAACTCTCATTCACGTATTCCTAAAATAAAAATTATAAGATGAGAAAAAAAAATTTACTGGAAAACAATTATTTTTTCAGAAGAGGCAAAAATTAAAAATTAATAAAAGTTTTAGAAGGGAAAAAAAAAAATATATATATAAGGTAACAAAAAACAAAAAACAAGCAAAAGCAAAAAAAAAGAAAAGAAAAAGAAGAAGAAAAAAAGAAAAAAAAGTCTTTTAATTTTTTTTTTGGGGGGGGGAGGAGTGGGAAGAATCCTGTATCTCTCTTTTGTCTGCAACCAGTCTCTTGTTGGAGTCTCTGGTCAGCTTGAGGTCCTGTGGTTGATTGGTTTCTTAAGTCGGTTGGTTGGGAGATGCAGAAAAATGCTCTGCTTTACCCAAGATTTTGAGATCCCCCTCCCAGGTTATTTTTCTGGGAGGGTGGTCTGCTTTGAGAGTCACAAAAGAGGGGGATGTGGTGATAAGGCTAGGTTCTGGGTAGGGTTGAGGCCTTTCAACAAACAGTAGCTTTTCCCTGGGGCTATTTTGTGATAAAGCTCACAGTGCCCAGCCTGGAGCCATTCTCCGGGTTTCTGTTTTTCAATTGATTGTGGTGGCTGCTAGAGGGAGGGGCAGCCTCTGGCTCTGGTTACCCAGTGAGGCAAGGCACTCCGATGGCTGGTGCCTGAGCTGGGTGACTTTTCCCTGGATGGAGCTGAGTCTGGCAGGTCACTTCACCGTTAAGTTCTTGTGACCTGCTAAATGACTCATTTTATTCCAAGGCCTGAGCTGGAGCTAGCAGCTCCTCCGAGCTTTGTCGGTATCCAAGATGGAGATCACCGGTGCTGGGGGGGGAGGGGTGGCCTTCCCTCCTCTGCTCCCTGAGGAGTGAGGATGTCGGGCTTGTACTCACGCCGAGTCTTGGATCCTGGGTCGTCTCTGGTCTGCAAACAGCAGGATGAAGATGTTCGCTCCTTGTCGGTTCTTGTTGGTGTTGAGTAGAATTCGCTCGTCCGCTGCGTCTGACTCCTTCGTCCCCGACTCTCTGTGTCTCAGGTATGACTCCGCGGCGGTGGTCGCCGCCGCGGCCCAGCAGCCGGAGTGGCAGCTGATGCGTTTCCTTGGCTTCCCCTCTCTTGTCTAACTCTCTGTCCTGTGATGACACACTTGGTGTGATTCTCTGGCTTAGGACTGTTCACTGGAACTCTAAAACTCCTTTCTATGCGAGAGCTTGTTCAGATTCCAGCTTCTCCTCCGCCATCTTCCCGGAACTCTTGGTTGTCACTTTTCTGAGAAATGAAGTTAGGTGTGTAGTTGTCACTGTTCTGAGTACTGAGGTTAGATGTGTAGTTGTCACTATTCTGAGTGTTGAGGTTAAGTGTGTAGTTGTTACTGTTCTGATTGAGATTAGGTGGGTAGTTATCTCTGGTCTGAGTCGAGGTTAGATGTGCGGTTGTCACTGTTCTGAGTACTGAGGTTATGTGGTAGTTGTCACTGTTCAGAAAACTGAGGTTAGGTGTGTATTTGTCACTGTTCTGAGTATTGAGTTTAGGTATGTAGTTGTCACTATTCTGATGACTGAAGTTAGATGTACAGTTGTTGCTTTTGTGTGTATTTAAGTTAGGTGTGTGGTTGTCACAGTTCTGAGTGCTGAGGTTAGGTATATAGTTGTCACTGTTCTGAGTAGTGAGGTTAGGTGTGCAGTTGTCATTGTTCTGACTGTTCTGATATTGATGTTAGGTGTGCAGTTGTCACTGTTCTGAGTTTTGAAGTTAGGTGTGTGGATGTCACTTTTCTGAGTGTTTGAGATATGCAGTTGTCACTGATCTGAGTACTGAGGTTAGGTGTGCTATTGTCATTGTTCTGAGTATTGATGTTAGGTGTGTGGTTGTCACTGTTCAGAGTACTGGGGTTAGGAGTGTAGTTGTCACTGCTCTGAGTGTTGAGGTTAGATGTGTAGTTGTCACCATTCTGAGTGTTGAGTTTAGGTGTTCTGTTGTCACTGTTCTGAGTATTCAAGTTAGGTGTGCAGTTGTCACTAGTCTGAGTATTGAGATTAGATGTGCATTTGTTACTGTTTTGACTGTTCTGAGTATTGATGTTAGGTGTGCAGGTGTCACTGTTCTGAGTACTGAGGTTATGTGTTTGGTTGTCACTGTTTTTAGTGTTGAAATGAGGTGTGTAATTGCCACTGTTTTGAGTAGTGAGTTCATGTGTATATTTGTCACTTCTGAGTATTGAGGTTTGGTGTGCTGTTGTCAGTGTTCTGAGTATTGAAGTTAGTAGTGTGGTTGTCACGATTCTGAGTATTGAGTTTAGCTATGTAGTTTTCACTGTTCTGAGTATTGAGGTTGGGTGTGTATTTTTCACTGTTCTGAGTACTGGGGTTAGCTGTGAAATTATCACTTTTCTGAGTATTGAGATTAGGTGTGTAGCTGTGTCTGTTCTGAGTTGAGATTAGGTGTACAATTGTCACTGTTCTGAGTGTTGAGGTTAGGTGTGTAGTTGTCACTGTTCTGAGTGTTGGGGTTAGGTGTGCTGTCATCACTGTTCTGAGTATTGAGGTTAGGTGTGTGGTTGTCACTTTTCTGAGTAGTGAGATTAGGTGTGCATTTGTCACTGTTTTGACTGTTCTAATTATTGATGTTAGCTGTACAGTTGTCACTGTTCTGATTACTGAGATTAGATTTGTAGTTATCACTTTTCTGAATGTTGAATTTAGGTGTGCAGTTGTCAATGTTGTGAGTACTGAGCTTATGTGTGTAGTTTTCACTGTTCTGAGTATTGAGGTTTGGTGTTCTGTATTCAGTTTTCTGAGTATTGTAGTTTTGAGTGTGGTTTTCACTGTTCTGAGTATTGAGATTAGGTGTGCAGTTGTCACTGTTCTGAGTACTGCAGTTAGGTGTGTAGATGTCAATGTTCTGAGTAGTGATCTTAGGTGTTTAGTTGTTATCGTTAGCAGAGCTTGTTTGACTATTCCTGGCTTGGTCAAGACTCATCCACTGCTTTCTAGGCAGCAGAAGCTCACGCCTGTTCTCCTAGGTCTTCAGGATGCTAAAACGGAATCAAGGTTCAAAGACAGCCTGGCAGGAAAGTTCAGGAGACTCTTACCTCCTGTTAACCATGGTGGGGCTGCAGTTCAGTGGTGGAGTGACAACCCTGAGCCAGAAATCTTGAGGGACAGTGCTCAGGCCTGAGCATGGACATGCGTGCACACTCACATATACATGTGTGCAGACACACACACAAAGTGTGAGTTCATGCCCTGTCAGAAAATTTTAAGTGCTAGCACCATGACTTGTGCAAATCGCGACTCTACCTTTATCTGTGTGGAGAAGATTTGTTGCTTGAGAATCAGAAGTCTGTAAAATAAAGTCTGTAAAATAAAGATGCTGAAAACCAAATGCTATTCGGTATGTCAGTAAGTGTATGACCTTACTTAATCAAATGAGATAATGCACTTTTACCTTACTTTTTTTCTCAAATTAGAGAAATATAAAATTAAATGAGGCAAGGATTCTCCATTTATTTACTGATCTACGTAGTTTTTGCTGTAATAGTTTGAACTGATGGCCTCACTAATTTTTAGATACAGCTGTCTCCCTATGCTTCCTACAAAGCTGAGATTAGAAGTGCATGCCATCATGACTTCATGTCTAGCTTCATTTTTTTAAACAAATGAAAATGTTGTGTCCTTTAGAAGAGTGTGACACTGCAGCTAGTATTGCTAATAAGCTGACTTTTCACAGTTTTCAATTTTAAAATAAATTTTTGTCATTTTTTTCTTATAGTATTGAGGATCAAACTTGGGGCCTCAAGCAAGCCAGGCCAAAGGACATTATCAATGAACTATAGTCCTACCCTGTGGTGGAAATTTTAAACATGTATGACATTGAATGAACACCCTTTATTTTTCCTGACGTCAGCACTGTGAATTTATATACACAAATTTAATTACATAAATGCACAGTGCTTTTTCTTTTTTCAAAACTTAAGTGATATAATCTGGGATGCAGTCCACTTCCTGCCTGACAGTGCACTACCAACTTTTCTGTCCATTTAGAGTCTAGGCAATCTGGCTTTTGAGATATATATTTACAAATCTTGAGGTAATTTTATAGGTAGAATAACATTGTAGTTTTTTTCAAGGTGCATAATAGAAGAAAGCACCTCATTAATTTCCATTTATGTAGTTACTGTACTAAATTTATCTGTAATGAGTGTTAAAGTTCTACACAAATTTCTGTAAGCCCTTTTATGAAGGTCTATGATTTTCTCTACTTAAATATTTTATTTATTTATTTTATTGTGAAAAAACCATACAGAGGGGTTACAATTACATGGGCAAGATAATGAGTACATTTCTTATGAAGCCTTGTTGCCTCCTCCATTGTTTCCCATTCCCGTCCTTTCCCCTTTCCACCCCACCCCCACCCCTGCCAAAGTTGTAAAGTACATTTTTCAACATAATGTCTTGTAAATCTCATTGTTGCAATGGGTCCACCTGTATCCCTATTTAAATGATTTGTTTTCTTCCTTCCCCTTTAAAATTATACATGTTATGCCAAGGTCACAGGACCCCCACCAAGAAGAACTCTACAGCTGTTTTATTTAAACAGGCTGCAGCTTGGGCCTCATCTTACACTCTGACACATTGGCGCTCAGGAGGAGAGCACTGAGCTAAGGATGTGCAGGTGTTATAAAGGTACACACCCAGGTGGTTTATCACCACCTATTGCTCTGCTACAAACAAGCAACAAGTGGTCACTGCCTCAAAATTTTAACCCTTCATTCCCCCCCATTGACTTATAGTCCTGAGACACAATCTTGTAGCTCTGGGCCAAAACTAAATTCCAATACCTCTCGAACTTGAACGGGTATAGTCCCTCTCTGACCTTAGCCATAATATTAAACAATAATATCAATAACAATCAGTTTATTTTTCTTTTCTTGAGGTGTATGCGGAGTGGTTGGGTAGGATGCTTGCAGACTTCCCATGTTTCCCCACGGTCATCCAGGGCAAAGGGTTCAGCTGGTCTTGCATGGGAGCAGTGGATCCAAGCAGCAAGGGCAGGTGGAGTAGTCAGTAGCACCATGTAAGGTCCCTTCCACCGTGGTTCCAGAGATCTCAAGTTGTGCCTTCGAACAAACACCCATTCCCCTGGTTTAAACAAATGGGGGGTAGGAAAAGAAGCAGAATCATAATGCTCTAAGCTGGGGCCACATACTCTTATGCAACAGCTGTAAATAGTCAAGCTTACACAGAAATTCAGTATCATCCAAATCAGCAAGCAATTCAGTCTGAAGACTAGGGATAATGGGTGGAGGGGGTCCATGCATTATTTCAAAAGGAGTAAAGCCAAACCGATAGGGTGAAGTTCTTATTCTAAACAGGGGAAAAAGGAAGGAGTGATACCCAATCTGCACCAGTCTCCAAGGCCAATTTATTTAAGGTCTCCTTTCTGATTCATTCTTTCTACCTGCACTGAACCCTGGGGTCTATAAGCACAGTGCAAATTCCAATCCATCCCAGGTGCTGTGCCTATTGCCTGACTTATTTTTTGAGACGAAGGCCCATCCACTATCTGTCCCAACAGTGGATGGGAAGACATACCTGGTTAGGATTTCTTCCAGGATCTTCTTAGCCATGACTTTCACAGTCTCATGTTTGTTGGGTAGGCTTCAACCCATCCTGAAAAAGTGTCTACAAAAACTAGCAAATATTTATATCCAAATTTTCCAGTTTTAATTTCTGTGAAGTCTACATCCCAATACACACCTGGCCTATCTCCACGGAGGCAAGCTCCTTTTGTAAACAGTTGATTGGGGGCATTGGTGAGCTGACAGGCTTCACAATTTTTTTTAAATTTAATTTTATTTTATTTGTGAACATACTGTACAGAGGAGTTACAATTACATGGGCAGGATAATGCATACATTTCTTACCAAACATTGCAGCCTCCTCCTTTGTTTACCCTTCACATCCCTTCCCAGCCTCCCCCCTCCCCCACATCCCAATCCTATTCCTTCCCCCCCCCCACCAACGTTGTAAAGCTCGTTTTGGACATGACAACTTGTACTTCTCATTGTTGCAACAGGTCCACCTGTGTCCTTAAACAACTGGTTTTTCCCCATCTCCTCCACAAGTTATACTGACATCAAATATAGTGAAAGCAGGGGTTATACTGTGGGGGAGGGACATACAAAGCAACAAAGAGATAATCTTATAAATGCGTTAGAAACACATGCATGGAAGAAAAAAACATTAAAATACACATCTAAGGGTTCATTTCCCTGACATCACATTATCTGACCTTTTCCGCTTGACTCATACATATACTAGATATTACAAATAAGGGAAACCATGGGACCTATGTTTCTTGGGCCTGGCTTACTTCACTTAATATAATTTTTTCCAAGTTTTTCCATTTTCTAACAAATGGGGCAATGTCATTCTTTCTGATGGAGGCATAGAATTCCATTGTGTATATATACCACATTTTCTTGATCCAATCATCTACTGAGGGGCATCAGGGTAGGTTCCATATCTTAGCTATGGTAAATAATGCTGCAATAAACATAGTTGTCCTGGTAGCTTTAGTGTGGTCTTGTTTGTATACATTTTGGTAAATGCCCAAAAGTGGGATTGCTGGGTCATAGGGGAGTTCTATGTGAAGTCTTTTGAGGAACCTCCATACTGCTTTCCAAAGTGGTTGAACAAGTTTACATTCCCACCAACAATGAAGTAAAGTTCCTTTCTGTCCACATCCCCTCCAGCATCTGTTGTTGTTAGAGTTCTTGATTTTTGCCATTCTAACTGGAGTGAGGTGATATCTCCATGTTGTTTTGATTTGTATTTCTTTCATGGCTAGGGATGTTGAACATTTCTTCATGTGTCTATTGGCCATCCTTCTTTCTTCTTCAGAGAAGTTTCTCTTTAAATCTTTCACCCACTTATTTATTGGGCAGTTGTTTCTTTGAGGATTTGTTGTTGGGGGGTTTAATTTTTTGAGTTCCAAGTATATTTTAGATATGAGACCCTTGTCAGTTGTATGGCTAGTAAAGATCTTCTCCCAATCCGTGGGTTTTCTATTGATCTTGCTAGCTATGAGGCTTCACAATTTTTAACAATGTCCTCGATGAGTTGATTTTTACTTTGGAGTGTTGGAGCATTTCCTGCAGTCTTCGGGTTCCCATGTGAGGGACGCAATGGATTCTCTTTAGAATCCCCTTCCCCAATCTTTTTAGCAAGATAACTTTCCCCTCACCAGTTTTCCTTCTCTGTCCAGAGGTTTATAGGCCATGGGAATTTTCTTTATCCACTGCAAGTCTTCTTGGGGGTACTGAGGCTCAGGAGGCAAAGCTCGTGGCCCTGGGTCTACTAGAGTCAGCTCTGGGCTGGAGGGCCAACTCCTTAGCTGCCTGATCGGCCAAGTTATTTCCTTTGGTTATAGAATCAGTTCCCTTTTGATAGCCAGGGCAGTGCATAATGGCAATATTTGCTGGTTCCCATCTGGCCGAGGCTTAAAATTTCTTGTTTGTTTTTAATAGATTTTCCCTCAGCTGTCAGCAGCCCCCTCTCTTGGGAAATGGCTCCATGGCCATGCACGTTGGCAAAAGCATACCGACTGTCTGTGTAAATGTTTAGTCTCTTCAATTTTCCCATTTGTAGGGCTTTTGTTAGTGCCACTAGCTCTGCTCTTTGTGCAGACATTCCCTGGGGGACTGCTTCTTCCCACACTATCTCAGTGTCCGTGATGATTGCTGTGCCTTCGTATCTTTTTCCATCTCAAATGAAACTGCTGCCCTCTGTGAACCATGTATGCTCAGCATGTGATAGTGGCGATTCCAAGTCTGGCCTCTTTTCCTTTACCCAGTCTCTCTTTTCACGCTCAATTTCATGTTTTCTGTCCTTCCTTTCCTGTTTTTGCCACGGCTACTAGATCCCTAATAGACCTCTCACCGAGAGTCAGATTCTACAGCTGTTTTATTTAAACAGGCTGCAGCTTGGGCCTCGTCTTCCACTCCGACACAGCGGAGCCCAGGAGGAGAGCCCTGAGCTAAGGATTTTCAGGTCTTATAAAGGCACACAACCGTGCAGTTTAGCCCCATTTGTTGCTTTGCTACAAACAAGCAACAAGTGGTCACTGCCTCAAAACTTTAACCTTTCAATACCAACATCAAATACAGTGAAAGCAGGGATTATACCATAGGGGAGGGACATAAAAAGCAACAAAGAAATCATCTTATAAATATGTTCGAAACAACCGCAGGAGAGAAAAAAAAAACATTTCTTCATGTATCTATTGACTATCCTTTCCTCTTCAGAGAAGTTTCTCTTTAAGTCGTTAGCCCACTTATTTATTGGGCAGTTGTTTCTTTGAAGATTTGGTTTTGGGGGATTTAATTTTTTAAGTTCTAGGTATATTTTAGATATGAGTCCCTTGTCTGTATAACCCATGCTTTCACTGTATTTGATGTTGGTATAATTTGTGGAGGGGAAGGGAAAAAACAAATCGTTTAACTAAGGATACATGTAGACTCATTGCAATAATGAGATGTACAATTCGTTATGTCAAAAAACGAACTTTACAACTTTGGTGAGGGGTGGGGGGAGTGTCGGGTGGGGAGAGGGGGGAGTATGGAAAGGGATGGGAAGTGGAAACAAAGAGGAGGCTACAATGCTTGATAAGAAATGTACTCGTTATCTTGCCCATGTTGTAATTCCTCTGTACGGTATTCTCATAATAAAAAAGAAAAGAAGAAACATTTGAATCCTTATCTTGGGGTTCCAATCCAGATGCCCCTCAATAGATGAATCGATCAAGAAAATGTGGTATGTATACACAATGGAAGTCTATGCCTCCATCAGAAACAATGACATTGCCCCATTAGTTAGGAAATAGAAATGCTTGCCAAAACTCATATTAAGTGAAGTAAGCCAGGCCCAAAGAAACATAGATCCTATGGTTTCCTTTATTTGCAACAACTAGTATATGTCTGAGACAAACAGAAACTGTCAGATAAGTTGATGTTAGGCAAAATGAAACATTTTAAATTTAGTCTGAAGATTGAGTGAATGCTTAGCATAGAGAAATGTCAAGCATTTGGGAATACACTTTTTGACATACACCAGAAACATTAATCCTCCAGAATGTGGGAATTAGATGCTTGCCCCGTGGAATTGGAAGTTTTAATGTACTAAACTATCCAAAGCTGTACAGAAACCTATGAGAGGCCCTTTGCTCAGTATATTCTCGAACCATCAGAGACTGTTTCAGCTCGCTTTCCTCAGCTTTCTTCAGAGCCTAGAAACCCTTTGAGCCAAAATGCAACTATTTTATGGGAACTCTTGCTGGAAATTTTACTGTATTCTTTTCCTTTTCTAAGCTTGTGTTTAGATCAGTGATCAAATGCTAATGCAAGCCTTTTATTGGAAAGGGCTGGTGAAATGCAAGCTGCTGTTCTAGTGTGGAAAAGCAAGGTGGGTTCAATTGCAGTTTTGACCTCTTACAACTGATTTGGGGGGAAAATGTCTGTCACTATTAGCTTTGGTCTTTGGAGATTTAGAGGGAGAATGTAGTATTTGCAGGATATTGGTAAATATCCTAGTAAGTAGCCAATTCTATTTAACACTTCAATTTACATACAGAAATGATGGAAATGACTTTACTATAAAGCAAGTTTAATTGATATAGTTAAAAATGAGATAGCAGAAATAAAGTAGAATAATCAATGAAGTAATTCTGTAGTTGAATGGAGATACTATAATGGTAAAACTCAAATGCTTATGGGTTGCAAATAGAAAATCTAAAGCAAATATTTTAATTTTTCACTTTGCTAACTTTATTTATGTTGGTGCTAATTCTAGGAATTGAACTTAAGGCCTGGGCTCTGTCCCTTAGCTTTTTCTTTTGCTTATGGTTAGTGCTCTACCACTTGAAGCCACAGCTTCACTTCTGGCTTTCTTAGAGATCATATAACTTTTGTGCCTCGGTTGGCTTTGAACTCTGATCCTCAAATTCCATTCTTACAAGTAGCTAGGACTACAGGAATAAGCCACCAGTACTCACCTTCAACTTGTTTTTTTGTTGTTTTGTTTTGTTTTGTTTTGTTGTTGTGGAGCTTGAGCTCTGGGTCTGGAGATAAGAGTCTCACTGATTTTCCTGCCCAGCCTGGCTTTGGACCACAATCCTCAGATCTCCGCCTCCTAAGTAGCTAAGATTACCAGTATAAGCCACCACCATCAGGTAAGACTCACTTTTTGTGGTTTTGGTTTTGATTGTTGTTTAATTGTTTCTGTAGTTTTCAGAGCTGAGGTCTGAACTTAAATCCTTGCACTTGCCAGATGAGTTCTCTTACACTGAGCAAGTCCCCAGGCCCTCCTGTTGTTTTTAATCAGCTAATGTGCAGTCAGTGCTGTCATGTGAACTTTGGATCCATGAGGAAGTGAAAGCCAAGAGATGTGCAGTTCATCCCTTGTTCATGCTGAAAACACTGGCAGAAGGACAGACCCACATGACTGAGTAATGACAATTTGGAGTTTCCGAGGGCTGCCAGCTATTCAACAAATAAAGGATTGATATCCATCCTATATAAAGGACTGAAATTAGACAGCAAAAAAACCCAGAAATAATCTAATTACATAGTTTTCAGAAGAAGAAAAAGATGGCTAATAAAGTCATGAGGAAATGTTCAACAGCCTTAGCTATAATAGAGAACATGTAAATTAAAACTGCAATAAGATTAAATCTACTTCAGTTGGAATGACAGCCACCAAGAAAATGTGGAAAGATGAATTAGAAAAGGAATCTTTATACTCTTTTGGTGGGAATGCAAACTAGTGCAACCACTATGGATATCAGTCTAGAAAGAGACCCTTCCAAAGACTCCATTATACCATTATGAGGCGTATGTCAGTAGAATATATCAATATACCTGAAAGATGCCAGCATAACTCATGTTTATTACAGCACTGTGCACAATAGCCAAATGATGGAATCAGACACCTGGAATCTTCTTGAACTGATAAAGAAGTAATATAGATGTACCATGGAATGTTACACAGCCATGAAGGAAAATGAAATCATGTCGCTCTCAGAAAAGTGGATATAATAGAGGACATCATAATGAACCAAGCTAAAAAATAAAAATAAAAAAAACACAAGGTACGTGATTTTTTCCGATATAGAAGCTAGGCCTAAAGAGCATATATATTCATAGACATGATTGTACCTTTGTGTATATGGGCAGATTTACAAATTGAGTCTACAGGACTGTTTAAGAGGGGAAGGGAAAGGGAAAAAGAGAGTGAATAATTTTGAGATACATTATAACTATATATGAAAATAACATGAAAAATGTTGATCAATGGAAAGTTGGGGGGAGAGAGAGAGGTTGAGGCAGAGAACTAGCAAGAAGGTTGGCTAACTAAGGGGAAAGAGAATGAATATGGTTAAGTAGATTTTTGTCAAAGTAAAACTGAAACTTTTTGAAATTGTTTTAAGAAGAGGGAGAAGGATAACATTGTGTGGAAATGTCACAACAAAATCTCCCCTTGTATAACTAATATATAATAATTTTTTTAAAGGAAGGGACCTGTTGCTCACATCTATACTCCTAGCTACTCAGGAGGTTGAGATCTGAGAATTAAAAGTTTGAAACCAGTTCAGGCAAATGAAACTGAGATAGATATTCGAATCTCTAGTTAAACAAGAAAAAAAAATAAAAAGCTGGACGTGAAAGTGTACCTCTAGTGATAGAGTGCCAGCCTTGAGAGAAAAAGCTGAGCGAGGGGAGAGAGAGAGAGAGAGAGAGAGAGAGAGAGAGAGAGAGAGAGAGAGAGAGAGAGAGAGAGAGAGAGAGAGAGAGAGAGAGAGAGAGAGAGAGAGAGACCCTGAATTCAAGACTCGGAACCCGTACAACAAAAGAAAAACAAAACTAAAGTAGAATTTAATCAAAGTTCATGGCAAAAAGAAACTGTGAGGTTAAAAAATTGTTATTAAATTTTTTGTCAGTCATGGGGCCTGTAACCTTAGCCTAGGCACTGTCCCTCAACTCTTCAGCTCATGGGTTGTACTCTACCACTTTAGCCACAACAACACTTCCAACTTTTTCTGCTTATGTGGTTCTGAGGAATTGAACCCAGGGCCTCATGCATGCAAGGCAAGCACTCTAACACTGATCCACCTTCCCAGCAACTGTTATTAATTATTAAAGAGTTGTATAGAAGGGTTACCATTTCATAAGCATGTAATGAATTTTTTCTTTGGGGGCAATTTCACCCCTTCCTTTGTTATCTCCGTTTCCCTCTCCCATCTCTACCTACAAATTGTATAGTACCACAGTTCATTTTCCTGTTAGTGTCTACTGAGTACCACTGCTGCATTTTTTCACCATTGGTTCTTCCATTGCTTTGCCTCCTATTACCCACCAAAGACAGTTAAAGGAAAAACAGGCAAAAAACAAGAAACAAAGACCAAAAAGAAAAAAGTAAAAACACCATCTTCATCAACAAGAGGAAAAAAAATATTAAAAAGTTGTTGCAATTTCCTGAAATTCCTGTTGATAAATATTATTTTATATGTTCACTGGCACAGAGGCATTCATTGCACCTTTGGGTCCCTTCCTTAAGAATACCTCTTTTAATTGTGAGTGTTTTTAAAAATTGAATGTTGTTTCTACATACTTAGAACAAAAAATATTTAAGTTGAGATGTATTTTATTAATGCAATATAATTTATATGTACTTTTAAACCTTAAAAAGCCATCATTGAAAAAATTTTTTCTGAACCAGGTTGTAAAAAATGCTGCATTCCATATGTGACTGTAAATTTTTTACAGCAGTGTTGGGAATTGAACTTGGCTTGTTATACCAAACACTCTGTCACTTAAGCCACAGCATTTTGTTGGTCTTCTACTGTAGTTCCAGGCCCAACATAGTCTTATTTTTGGGAAGTATTTTTAATACTTGTAGTTTAAGAATATTTATGGTTGAGGCTGGGAATGTGGCTTAGTGGTAGAGTGCTCACCTAGCTAGCATGAAGTCCTGTGTTGGATTCTTTAGTACCACATAAACAGAAAAGACCAGAAGTGGTGCTGTGTCTCAAGTGGCAGAGTGCTAGTAAAAGAAGCTCAGAAGCAGTGCTCAGGCCCTGAATTCAAGCTCCAGGACTGACCAAAAAAATAATATTTATGATGTCCTCTCTGTTTCCCTCTCTCTGTCTCTCTTTCTGTCTCTCATGTTGACCATGGTGCTTGAACTCAGGACCTGGATGCTTAAGACCAGTGCTTTACCTCTAGAGCCACCATTCTACTTCCTTTGTGGTGATTAACTGGAGTCTCACAAACCTTCCTGCCTGGACTAGCTTCAAATTGCAGTCCTCTGCTTCCTGAGTACTAGGATTACAGGTGTGAACACCTCAGTTTATGACTCCTTTAAGTAGCTGGAATTTTCTAAGATAAGAATTTTGATTTATTTATAGTCATTCTCCCTCCCCCTCTCTCTCTCTTGGTTGTAGGGCTTGAATTCAGGACGTAGGCTAGTGCATTAAAGCAAGTGCTTTACCACTTTGAGCCACAGCTCCATTTCCAGTTTTCTCGTGATTAACTGGAGATAAGACTCACACATACATTCCTACCTGGATGGCTTTGAACTGTGATTCTCAATCTCAGCCTTATGAGTAGCTAGGAGTATAGGCATGAGCCACTGTTGCCTGGCATATAGCCCATTCTTATTTTATGGAATTTTCTAGTGATAAAATTAATTTTCATATTCTGGAAATTTATATGGATGAAAAATTCATTTTACTGTGGCAACTGTATGTGCACATAACTCCTTGAAAAGCAAACACTTAAGAAATAAGACACTAAATTTGAGCTCAGTGACCCCCACTTGTAATTTCTAGAAACTTGGGAGGATCATGGTTTGAGGTTATCTGGGGGAAAAGACTGAATATCAACAAGCCAGACATGGGGATATACATCTGTAATCTCAGCTATGCAGAAAGCATAAGTAGGAAAATTTTGCTTCAGTGCAATGCTCTTAAGTTTAAAACTTAATAAAGCATTTTTTTAGAAAAAGAAGAAATGGGCCATTAAAATTTGCTTTTGCAATCTTATGGTTGTAAAAGCATTACTGTAAACGCATTCATATGACTGCAGAGGCTTTTGCTGTTTTTCAATGGCGTGGAGTTAATGGCCTTGAAGGAAGAGGACTCAGTGGAGGAGACCCTGTGTGTCCTGGATGAAGAGTCTCCAACTAAGTAGGGTGTTTCACGTATTTTCCTCATTAGGTTGTAATCTTTTCATACATCTTCTTAATGTTTTAATAAGGAGCAATCCAGCTCAAGCTATCTAATGAGTAATTTTTTTTAGCATAATCATCTTATTTGGGTTCTAAAACTTGCATTCCCATTTTTTTCTGTCTTAACAGTAGATAGCATTGTGTCTTGCATTATGACCATAGTCATTTTCAGTTTCCTTTTAAAAAATATTTTTGCTATCTTTAGGTAGTTGTACAAAGCAGTTGATGAATACAATGCGTCTTGATCAATGTTACCTTTTCAGCATTCTCCCCCAATTCTCCAAGCCACCCCTTCCTTTACTTATCTTAATTCTAGGTTATGTATGGAAAGTTTTGCAATTTACCAAAGCTGTTTTTGTGTACTCTGCATCTTGATTTGTGTCACATCTTCACACACACCCTTTTGACACACCCTTTCCTTTATTATGTCTCAATTCTGTGGCTTGGATTCTTGCCTGCATTCTCCAACCTTCCCCCTTCATCAACCCCTTCCTTCTCCTCCCCTCCCCCTTCCCTTCTTACTAGCACCCATTTCCTGGTTCTTATTTTGCTGGGCTTTGACTTAAAATCTACACAATTGCTAATGAGTGATTTTTTTAGGTACTGGGATTTGAACTGGAGCCTTGAGCTCTTGCTCAGCTTGCTGACAGCTAGTGCTGTACCTCCTGGTTTCTGGTGGTTATTTTGGAGATGGAGTCTAGTAGACTTTTTGCCTGGGCCAGCTTCAAACCGCAATCCTCTGTATCTGTCTTCTGAAGAGCTAACATGAAGCATGACCCACTTGTGTCTACTTCTAATGGGTTTTAATGAAATTAATGGGTTAAATTCAAATATTCTGTTGTTTACTCACCTCTTTCCATCAGTAGCTGTTCAACTCATTTTTTTCTGTTCCTGTTATCACCAAGTCCCTCTTTTCTCTCTTTACTTCTTGTTGCTTAGGTGCCTGGTCCGTATCTAGCAGGTTTATACCTTAAGTCCACTTTTCCTTTGGAGTTCGTATGATATCTCGCTTAGCCAAACCCCAGCAGGATGACTTCTCACAGTTGCCCTACGTGCCTGTACCCACAGGCAGGCACTGTAATCATTTGAAATCTCTGCAAGGCTTGACCCCCAGTATTCTAAAATGAGTCCTCAGTTCCACATAGCAATCTGTTTCAGGGTTTCACTTTTACCACCTTACAGCTTAGTCCTTCTTATCTACTCAGAACTCTGACACTACCCTTTCCCTTTCGCCCCACACCTCCTCTTTCATTCTCCCTGTGCAGCTTTGTGTCATAAACAAGGTGGGAGTCATCAGATGGGAACTTCACAGTTTTTTCCCTGTCAAAGGTACAAACCTGTCTATAGCCACTCATCTCCTAAGTTCCTGCCTTCCTGGTAAAAGCCCATCTTCTCACAGCTCTTACAGCTTTTGGTCTTCTCTCTCTACTTCATAGAAGCTTCATATGTCAGGTTTTTCCCTTCTGTATTCATCTCATTTCTCCCAGCTCTGGTCTTGGAATCAACAGTTTAAACACAGTCATTCTCATGCTGGTTCTGGGACTTGAACTCAGAGATTCGTGTTGTCACTTGGATTTTTGCTCATGACTGCTAGAGCCATGCCTCCAGTTTTGCTATTTTTGCTGGTTAATTGGAGATAAGAGTCTGAAGGATTTGTGTACCCAGGCTGGCTTCGAACTGTGGTTCTCAGATCTCAGCCTCCTGAGTAGCTAGGCTTACAGGTGTGAGCCACTGGTGCTTGGCACTCAGAAATCTGCTGACCCTTCTCTTGAGCCTCCATTCTCTCATGATTCCCTCTTTCTGAGTTGTGTGTACTCTTTCTTCATTTACATACCCCATCTTCATTCCTCACTTCACTCTTGCCCTCTTTGTGTTCTGGAAGCTGTCACCATGTCTCCTGATGTAATGGATGTTTCAACCTGAGTCTTCTTGGTCCTCAGAATCATTGGACTTTATTGATTTCTTAAACATGTCCTCTAACTGGCTTCTGATATCACAGTACTGGTTTTCCTTCTGTGTCTCAACATCTCCTTTAAAGGCTCATCCTTGCCTTGTAGGTCTTTTAAAATGCCATCTCTTTCAGCTTCTCTTCTTCTAGAGCCCGTTTGTGGGATCTTATGTATCCTGTGCCTTAAACTGTCAGGTGTATCTCCAGAATTATCTCTGAGTCCTTCCTTCAGTATAATTCTGGCCACCTCCCCTGATCCCATATATTCCTTGTACTCCACATCTCCAGGATTTAGCAAATTACTTTCATTACAAGCCTCTGAGCCTCCTCAGTTGTTTCCACAAAGTAGAAGCCTAGGAATAACCTATGGAACTCCCTTTGTGACTCCCTCTCCAAAATTCAATCCTTCCCTCTGTTCTGTGTGATTTGTACCATACCTCCAACAGCACAGTCATCTGGCTGTCACATGGCTCCCTGCATTTTCACCTTGTGTACCAAAGTGGCATTCAGACTGCTGTTCCCTCTACCTCACTGCATACCTCCCCCCAGTGATTTCCTGTTCTTTTTTAGTTTCTGACCTGACCTACACAGTCCTACATGGTCATGCCTCCATAGGACCCCCAGTTCCACCCTGGGTTCACCTCATGTCTCCTATTTTTAATCTCAGACATATACCTGTCCTCTCCTACTATCCTCACATCTGACATGCTTTCACAAGTATTGATTTCCTGTTCTCTATACTTCTTCCACTCATCTTCACCTTCAAACCATTAGAACTTTTAAGGAAGCGTCTCTAAAGAGCATAGACTTGGACGCAGAGTGCTGAGTACAAATTGTAGCTCCACCACTCACCAGACTGGAAAATTTATTTAATCTTTCTTCAGTTGTTCTGTTTTCTTCATCTGTAAAATGGTAATAATACAGTACTTATGCTACAGAGTTGTTTTAAGGAGTGTGTGTATGTGTAAGGGAGATAATGTACACATAATGCCTAGCATCTGGTTAGCACTATAGAAATATCACTGTGAATATAGATATAGATATAGATATAGATATAGATATAGAAATAACAATGTTATCACTGTGACTTATAAGAATAAAAAGGCCACAATGATTGGTGATTATCAGAAGAATTAATTTGCTATTCAAAGTTGATGGGAACCTGCTTTGTTCTCATAACTCCACATTTCTCCCATGATCACTCACCTCCCACCCCTCCCACCTCCGGGTCCTTCCTGGTTTTCAGGAGTACTTCATCCCTGACCCCATCTGAAGTGCAAGACCAAGGCCGGGCAATGATGGCTCACTCTTGTCATCCCAGTTATTTAGGAGGCTCAGATCTGAGGATCACAATTCAAAGCCAGCTCAGGCAGGAAAGTCCATGAAACTCTTATCTCCAATTAACCACCAGAAAACCGGAAGTGGCACTGTGGCTCAAGTGGTAGAGAAGTAGCCTTGAGCTGAAGGGCTGAGAGACAGCACCTAGGCCCAGAGTTAAAGCCCTATGACTGACAAAAGAAAAGCAAAGGGAAGTTCACGACTAGGGTGATACCTCAGTTAGAAAATCCCAAATGGAATATAAATTCCAAACAGAACAGTTTGGATAATAAATCCCCAATAGGACCAGATGAAGAATCTCCAAGAAGAGTATAACAACTCTTTCCTGATCTCTTCTTCCAGCCCAATCCTTTTATCTATCCAAAGACCTATATTAAGGACTTACTTCTCCCGTCTTGTCCCAAACTTCTTATATACCTAAGGATGGAATATGAAAGATTGACCACCCCCCTACTGTCCCAGGTGCATATGGACACCAAGCAAAACCCAGGTATGTGTGGACTTGATGTGCAGGCAGGGCAGTCTGACCCAAGCCTGGCCTCCAACATTCCACTGTGAGCTGATTGAATGTCCCCATCTCTCAGCCCTAATAGCCTTTTGATAACCTCCTTGATAACCTCTGCCCCCTGACTGAGACTCCACAAAAGTCCACCTCCAACCCCACCTCCTTGTAGCCTCCATTCCTCCAGGAAGTTTGGTTGCCCCTTATTGATTCTCAGTAAGTAGTCCTAGCCTGTCAAGATGGAGAGTCCACCACCATGCCATACCACCAGCCGACAAGGAGTGGGTGAGGCTGTAAGAGCTGTTATAAGTTTATATCAGCTTTTAAGATTTACTACATTCTTTTTTCTTTTCTTTTTTAAAGATTTTATTGTGAAAATATCATAGAGTGGTTACAATTACATGGGAAATGTAATGAGTACATTTCTTATCAAGCATTGTTGCCTCCTCCTTTGTTTCCCCTTCCTATCCCTTCCCATCTTGCCCCTCTTCCCGGCCAAAGTTGTAAAGTTAGTTTTGAACATAATGGCTTGTATATATCATTGTTGCAATGGGTCCACCTGTATCCCTATTTAAATGGGTTGTTTTTGCCTTCTCTTACACAATTCATACCAACATCAAATACAATGAAAGCAAGGGTTATTCCCTGTGGGCTGGTGGTATGGCATGGTGGTAGAACTCTTGTCTAGCATGCAAAAGTCCCTGAGTATTACAAAAAAAACAAACATAAGCCTCAATCCATTGTATCTGGCCAGAATATATTGAATTTTGCATGCCACTATAAGAAACAATTTTGTTTTAAGGTTGGAAATTGGTTATATTACCTAAATGATTAGCAGATATCCTTTTATTTATTACACATGATGTTCTCATTTCACTTCTTTTACTTGTATGTTTTGATATAAAATCAGAAATATGAAATATTCAGATGATGTGGGAGAGAAAGGATGTTTTAATTTGGCACTGATTGGAGTGGGAGGAGATTGAAATCAAGTGAATGCATGGCACATGTCAGTTTTCATAATAACCTAAACATCTCTCCAGTTTGTACAGAAATTTGACACTCAAGCATATCATAACTTTGCATAATACATATTTTCATTGACGACTTTCTTTCTGAGAATGACTAAACATGAAAATATAGTACTGACTTCTATCAAGGATCTTTCTATTTTACTTCTAAATTAAACTTCTGAAAAATTTTAAAGGCTAAAACTCATGAAAACCTGAGAAAAACTGAGTTCACTGTCACTGAATTATATACAAGGAAAGAAGAAACAACATTTTTAAGTATCAGACCTAAATAAATAGGATAACACAATAGATTTAAATTGTACAAAGGAAACCATTAAAAACAAAGACATCAGAGTAAGGAAAACAACTATAAAATTAATCTTTATTTCTTATTACTTTTTGTATATTAAATATTGTAAATATTTTTAAAAAGATGGAGAGTCCAACCTGCTCCTATCTCTTTTTCTATTTTTCTTAACAAAAACTACAAAATATGTTGGAAAAATAGGATTAATATTTAATATGATGAATTAAGCCATGAGTTGTCTAAAGAGATATAAATTTATATGAATGTTGGGAAATTATGTGAACTGGATACCTCTGGGAACACATAATATTCTTTCTGAACCAATGAACATTTATATATAGTTGGGTGATATAAGGGTGAGTAACAGAATGAATTATAACATCATCCTAACCTTCATATTTATGTAGATACTGTAGCATTCATAAAAGACTAATGATTGTGTGATCTATCTGAGAGATGGCAATCTCCATGAGGTCTAGTCAACAAATCTCTGCTGACTATAGCTGTTACTAAGCATCTAGTTGAACTCCTGGTGCTGCCCTATAGAGCAGCCATGTTGGACAACCATGCTGAGAAATCCTTGATTCTGTACTCCCTTGTCAAGCTTTTGAAAGTTGGAAAAACTATATTAAATGACAGTGACACTGGCTGATCTCAGTCTTGCCTAATACTGATTAACATTGCTGCTTTCAATAATATATAATGTGCACTTCTCAGTTATATAAATTCTAGATGGATACTGTTTTCTTTTTACTGACAATCACAGTTGCTCTTCTTTTTTGATGTTGCTTCCTTCGAGGAAGTTGAAATGTTCCTTGTCCCATATGTTCAATAATATGTGAGGATAACTGTCACTACTTGTATTTTGTTATAAAAAATAACATTTCCTAAGTATTACTGTGTGCCAACATCTTCTCTTTATAGAACTTCTGTGTATTAATTCACTGAACTCTGGGTTGCTCTGAGCAGTTAACTGTTAACTTTCTTACATGGAAGCACAGGGGTTAAACAACTTATTAGTAAGTACTCAGACAAAATTTGAGTCTAACAGTACATCAGACAGAGAATGGTAGGAATCGTTCATTGGCATTCAGATGATCATCCTGTTAGGGACTTCCCTTAGCTGGGCACAGGTTGCTCAGGGCTATAATCCTAGCTCCTCAGGAGGCTGAGATCTGAGGATTGAGATTCAAAGACAAGCCCAGGCAGGAAAAGTCCATGAGATGCTTATCTTGAAGTAACCACCAGAACTGAAAGTGGCAATTTGGTTCAAATTGGTAGAGCACTAGTTTGAGCAAAAATACTCAGGGTCAGCTCCCAGCCTCTGAATTCAAGCCCACAATGGACACACACAGAGAGAGAGAGAGAAAGAGAAAGAGAGAGAGAGAGAGAGAGAGAGAGAGAGAGAGAGAGAGAGAGAGAGAGAGAGAGAGAGAGAGAGAGAGAGAGAACTTCTCTTAAAAAGAGAAGATATCGGTTCTGTCATCTTGGGGATTGCCAGAAGGATCACTGATGATTTCCCTAGATAAGATTGATGGAACAACCACCTCATTCCTTCCCTTCATGAAAAGAAAATGTTGGGAATATGTTTCCTTCCTTGTTAGCTTGTACCAGGGTTTGAACTCAAGGATTCAGCTTGCTTGCTTGTCACTCTACCACTTAAGTCGTGCTTCCAACCTAGCTTTTTGTTGGTCATGGGGCTTGACCTCTGGGCCTAGGCGCTGTTCCTGAGCTCTTCAAGTCAAGGCGAGTGCTCTACCACTTGAGCCACAGTGCCACTTCCGGTTTTTTTACTGGTTATTTGGAGATGAGTCTAACATACGTTCCTCCCTGGGCTGGCTTTGAACCACGATCCTCAGATCTCAGCCTCCTGAGTAAGTAGGATTACGGGTATGTATCACCAGTGCCGGCCCAGCTAATCTTTTCCTGGTTATTTGTGAAATGGAATCTCGTATACTTGTTATTCACAAAAGCTCAATTTTCCTATATAGGACTGTAGTTATGAGCCACCGTGGCCTAGCTGAGTAAGTATTAATACAAGGTATCTATCTTCTATTGCATTTTGTTTCCAAGTGTATTCGTATAAACAGTGCAGATTTTGCATATTTATGTGTTAGGTGAAATTTGCTTGCCTCAGTCATATCTGGTTAGTAACTTTTGCTTAGTTCTAGGGCCCACTTTCTTTGGTTCACTGTTTTTTTCCTATATTCAGGTAGAAAGGTACCTTACTGAAAATGTGGATTTGTGGACGGGTGTTT
This sequence comes from Dipodomys merriami, assembly GCF_024711535.1. NCBI lineage: Eukaryota > Metazoa > Chordata > Mammalia > Rodentia > Heteromyidae > Dipodomys > Dipodomys merriami. The sequence continues at coordinate 323,890 of NW_027206161.1, forward strand.
TAGATATTCTCTTAGAATACCACAACTCTTTTTCTAAGCCCCATTACCCTCTTACTCCCTAAATCTCAGTGTAGTACAAAGGTGAAGGCTTTAGAGATACAATGCAGTATCCTTGTGGTACCCTGGAGCCCCTGCAAGGTCACCACACGGACCTCTGATGGGTCTTCGTGGGCTGGTCATGGGGACCTTCCAAGGACACACATTCAGAAGTTCCACTCCCCTTCTTGGGACCGGAAGTAATATGTGCCACATATACTTTCTATTTTCTAATGTTTTCCTTCAGTGATATAAACAGAACCAGAACATAGAAATATTATGTTTTATTACAACAATATATATTAACTATATTATTTCAACCTTTAAAACCATGTTAATATTTTGTATACAGTTGGTATTCTTTCTGTAATTCCTTATTTTTTATTTTTGAATGTAACTAAAGTAATATACTTTGTGCATATTTTATCATTCTAGTATAACTACATTTGCACTACTTACATGCAACTTTTTTCAAATTCTGATATTTAATACTGTGTTTTTGGATAACAACATTATTGTACTTTTATTTCAGTTTGCCATTATGGCCTTATAAATACAAACAATAAAACCTATTTTTGCTAGTATAGAGTTCAATGTCCTTTGGAAACTACAGACTCAGGATATAACATTGTGCATACACTAATGTGTATAACCTTATTTACAACTGCTCCATAAAATTAGTAGTTTAGATGGCAGCCTCTTCATGCCCACTAGGCATGCTGGGGCCTCTGGTGAAGTAGAAGCCTAACTGCAGCTCGCCCACCTTCTGCAATACCAGGGGACTGTGGGAGAAGAAGACATGCTGGTGGGCTAGGATGGTGCCACAGCACAGAGCCAGCCGCAGTCACTGGAAGCTCTACCTGGGCATAGGCGTACATGGCACGGTGCCCACTGAAGTACTCTAGCACCGGCCTGTAGGCCCAGGGCTTGAATGACCCTTCCTTGGGAAGGGTCATCATGCATTGCATGATGGGGCCTACTGAACCAAAGCCTTTCTCTAGATCTGCTTGTACATAGATAGCCTTCTTGGAGCAGGGGAAAACTCTGTTGTGCTGCAAGAAGAAAGACAGGCACAGAGGTGGTAACTCCAACTTGTGTACCCAAGTCACTGTGGAAGATTTCTTCCCTGCAACCTCCCACCGGATCAGTCTGTCCAGCTCCTTGTCCTTGGAATAGCAACCATTGACACTCATGTCAGGTACTAATGGCTCCTCTTTTGTGTTGGTTAATTGATATAAAGAGAGCCCCTCCCTCAGACAACAAAGTTATATTCTGGGTTTTGAAAACATTCTGTTTCTGAGCATTCCCAGTGTTTGGTTTTTGTATTCTTTCTTGTAAATTCTTGTGAAATTTGTATTTTAGGTGTTGAAGTGTGGGGAGGAGCAGCCAGATTATGAACATAGTTTCCTACAAGCCTTTTATCTAAAAAGGAAAACAGATTCCCCTCTAAAACTGCCTAACAGTCAATAAATTTGTGAGGGGAACAGGCTATTTTCTCCTAAGATCAAAATGTGCTAGTTTTATATGCATGCTTTATGTGTTCAAAATACAATTAAGTCATTCTCTATCATGGAAACGATTGGACAAACCTAAGAGTTAAGTGTCCTGGGAGCTAGAAGAAGGATTTTTGTGAGCTTTACCAATGCGGGGGGAGAGGTGAGAGGTGTTAAAATCAACACATTATTTTGTAGAATCAAAGTGGTAATACAAAATGAGAATGACAAAAAATCTCTGGTCTCATGTGTTGATCTCATGTGTTGCCCTTGATATGGCACATTTTGCCTTTCTGGCTGTGGTTAGGTCCACCTGCCCGGTGGATAAGTTGTCTTCAAGGCATCTTGATCCTGAAGAGGGACTTCGATTACCCAGTGGGAGTTGGAACCAGGCGAAGGACAGGACAAAGTCCACTTCCAGGGCATAGCTCCTTAGTTCCCCATGCAAATAGGATTAGCAGGGAAATTTCTCTGAATTTGACTCCAGAAAACAACCACTGAACCAAAAGGAATGACCGCCAAACACCTTTCCCCTTCCTCCAATCCCTCCTTCCTTGGTAAAGTGCAAAATAGTTTTACAGGTTTTGGCACTCACACAAATCACCAACCCTCACCTGATAAATTAGGTTGCAAGTGACTAAGTCATGTAAATGCATAAGGCCACACTCTTTACTCTGGACAACATCTTCAGGTTGTTTGATGCTTTAATTTTTTAAAATTCCTTTTTGTCATTTGTGGGGCTTGAACTCTGTGCCTGAGTGTTAACATGTTGCTGAACTCCTCAGATCAAGCGGAAGCATCTACCACTTGAGCCACAGCAACACTTCCTCCTTTCTGGTGGTTAATTGGAGATAAGAGTCTCACAGATTTTCCTGCCATGGTTTACTTTGAACCATGATTTTTTAAATTATATTTCTATATATTTCCGCTAATTTCAGGAGGCTTGGGTCTCCTTTCTCTTTTATTTTCTCCTGTATCTTTTCTTGTTTGGGAACAAATGTCATGGACTGTCCATCCATTCAAAACTAAGCTTATTTCATTAATTTAATAGAAAAGGAATCCAGCTTGCCTGCATCTCAGGGCAGCTTTGCATATAATGTTCATCTGATAATTCACATCAGTGAATTTTCAAATTCATGTTGATAATTTTTTGTAAACCATTCACTAAAAAGGTCCCAAAAAGCAATAATAAATAATAATGTTCTGATTTCTAACAAGGTTAAAAAAACAAGTATTTCAAGAAAACACATTCTAGTCTTCCCAGATTCCATGGTGAAGAAGTCCTTAACACTACCCCCTCCTTTCAAACTTGTAGCTTTATTCAGTTTTACTAGCTTTCATTTCGGTACTAGCACCAGTAATCTCCTTGTAGTATTTGACAGTGAAATTCCATTTGTTAATAGCTCAATTCATATTGACAATGGTAGACTCATGAGTTAACTATCATAGAACATAAAATATTGAATAGCATTAATTATATGCAACTATTCCATAAATTAATATAAGTACCACATATATGCATCTTCATCAATTTTTAAAATGCAAAAGTTACATATCTGTGTCATAAAATAAATCAGATCACTAGTATGAGACTAAGCTAAACCTATTTCATCATCCCCAATATTCTTTGTAAAATTTTCTCTTCTCATTAACTTTTACCTTAAGGCCTTCTTTTCCTAGCAACCGATGATATGTTGATGACTCTACATTTTAGTCACCTCCGTATAACCTTTTCCCTTTCCACCTGCAGTTAGTAGCTCATGTTAAATACCTGAGGAATAATTGCTCCCAATGTGCCTGCAAGATGCCAGGAGTACCAAAGTCGACTGGCTGTGCCCACTCTGCCCTTTTTTACTTAGGGAATGGAGTATCAGTGTCAGGGGTGTCAGGGAATCAGGTGGCGGGAGCCATGGTACTATGAATTATGGGTAATAGAACAGAGTAGCAGAAACTAGGATACCAGGGAAAGAAGAATTGTGAATATAATCATTGAGTTGCAATGACTGGGCGTAGGAAGCACATCTGGAGTTCACTGCTCCTGCGGCACTGAGCCCAGGACAGCCGGGGAGGTTCCAGCTCTAGATCAGGACCAGGCTTTGTGGACAAGACCAGATAGGGCATCTGGGGACCTGAGCGGTGGCCGTCTTGTGTGGGCTCGGAACTTCATTCGTGTAGTCTAGGTTTCTCCATGGAAAAGCGCATTCACTCCTGTGCCTCTCCTGTCTTTAGGATTCCTGCTATTCTCCTGCCTGCTGCCATGTCCAACTACAGGTGTCAACTTCTCCACACTGCTGAAAGGCCATCCCAGACATGCTCACAGGGCTTCCCATGCATACATGCAGAGCTCTGGGGTGCCATCCTCCAGCCAAACTGTACCCGCTGTTCAGCTTGGCCTAGGGGTCCACGAACTACAATCTTACACAGGAAGCCAGGGGTACACAAGGCCATCCTGCAGTCTCAGGAATCCTTTCCCTCCTGCTCAGGTGTGGGGTGGCTGTGAAGCCAACCACAACATCACATTTGATTATCTAAAAGGAAGAATAAAAAAGCTTCACTGTCCCAGAAACAACTGCCCCTAGGGTTCTTTGTGTACACGAGGTGTGTGTGTGTGTGTGTGTGTGTGTGTGTGTGTGTGTGTGTGTGTCTGTGTGTGTGTCTGTGTCTGTGTAATGTGAGAGAATCAAACACAGCTGAGGTTTGGGGTAAAACACTTCTTCCCTTCAGCATTGAGTTTTGGTATCTAGTGGTTGTCCCCCCCCCCCCAATTCTGAGTCAACGTTCTAAAGTTGTCTTTCTTTATAATTTTTTTTTTTGGGTCCGGTTGTGGGGCCTGAACTCTGGGCCTGGGCACTGTCCCACAGGTCTTCAGCTCAAGGCTAGCCTTCTACCACTTGAGCCACAGCGCCACTTCCGGCTTTTTTCTTTTTTCTTATGTGGTGCTGAGGAATCGAACCCAGGGCCTCAGGCATGCAAGGCAAGCGCTCTACCACTGAGCCACCTTCTCAGCCCCCCTTCTGTATACTTTTATCCTTTGATCTTTTGGATGTTCAGATTCCTATGGTCTGCTTGTGAACTGCACCATTTGCTTGTTGAAGGTGGTGCCTTTTAAAAAATTTATGAAGCCCTTTGATCACTTGAAATGCTGTTTTTACTGTGTAAGTGCATTTTACTTAGCCCAACTCTTGGGGCCATCCCTGTGACTGGTAATTCTGAGATTAGCTTAGGGCTAATATGAGATACTATCCTTTCAATCTATCTTTCTAGTGAAAGAAGTTGGGCGTCTTTATTGAAATAATTGCCTGGTTGTAAAAAAAAAAAACAGTGTTATAAATGTACAATCGCTTGATTTTAGTGAATTGTGCACTGTAGTGATAATTTTTTTTTACTAAGGTGAATAGTTGGAATGGGAAAAAAATCACAAATTCTAAAACTTAAAAATTGATCAAATAACAAAAAAAAAAAGAAAGTCACTGATTAGGAATGTATTACAAATGTAAATGTTTAATAAATAAATGAAATATTTGAAATTCTTATCCACAAAGGAAATATGTATCAAAAAGTCACTGAGATTCCATATTACACATCAGAATACTTATCACAACTCAAACAAATAAAAACAAATGCTGGAGAGGTTGAAATAAATCAGGAATATTTAGTTGTGTGGCATTATAAACTAGTGCAACCCATAAGCAGCTCAGAATGGAAGTTTACACAATGCCAAAAAAGACACATATTTTAATGACCTTTACAACAACTTGGATACATATTGAAGGAATATGATTCAACATGAATATCCATGTTCATGGCAGGAACATTCATAACAATCAATCTCTGCAGTCCACCTAGGTGTACCAGAAAGAGGGAATAAAGAAAATGTAATATTCATAGCTATAAACATATACTGGGATATAAGAGAAGTGAATGCTTCTACTATTTCATTTCAAAAATATTTTTGGATATACACAATCCTAATTTCACTTGGTTTTATGGCATTGTGTTTTTGCTTTGGTGAGGAACCTCCATAATGATTTTCAGAGCAGTTATAGCAGGTTAAAGATATCCTATAATATGTGGATGGTATACCAAAATTTAAATATATCAGTGAACACATACAGGACAATCATATATAGTTTATAATTTGAGGCAATGTTAAGAAGGCAACAATTGGGGGAAAAGACAATTTTAGAAGCTTAATAAGAAATTATCTTGAGAAGTTGAATAAAGAGGTACAAAATGAGATTCATCAAAAGCTGTTGAATGATAGAAGATGGAAGAAGGTTAGAAAAACAGATTCATCTGCATGGTCAATTCGACTGAAGTATATGCATATTTGGTGTACATTGATGAAACTCATTCCAAAACTGTGAGCTATTCTTTTGCATCTCTTGCATTTGAGGTAGAATAGGTCCAGGCTCAGCTCATGCCAAGAGGTAGATGCATTGTGACAACAAGTTCTGGTTTGTACTGAAGATCATCATATTGAAAAAAATAACTGAAATTAATGGCACCCTTCTAGACTTGCATCTATATTAACAGACAACTTCCTGGTTGCTCACTCTGTAGCTTCAATTCTTTAGTAGCAAGAACAATTCTAGGAGGTCTTTCCTTGCCATACTTTTTGAGGTTTCCACTGAAAATTGAATTTATTAGAATCTCAAACGTTTCCGTTTGGGGGTGGTGGATACTGATGGCTTATAACTACAATCCTACATATGCAGGAGACAGAGATCTGAGGATGGGGGTTCTAAGCTAGCCTGAGAAGAAGGTCTATGAGATTTCTCTCTAGTTACCCAACAAAAAATCAGAAGTGGTACTCTGTACCAAAGTTGGAGAGGGCTAGCTTTGAACCAAAGAGCTGAAGGACAGTACTCAGTCCCTGAGTTCATGCGCTGTGACCAACAAAAAGTAAGTTTCATTTTTTGACTATGGTTTCCTCTTCTAACTCACCATGTGCTTTATCAGGAAGTCTTGCTTAAGGTTCCTATGTCTCACTCAAGTAGATTTTGTCTGTCAACAATAACCAAGTCTACAAAGTCTACCTAGAGTACAATCAGCAAGTTTAAAACAAATATAATATTTTTTAAGTGTGGATGTGCAGACCTTTGACTAATTCTTACTTTAATGAAACTATGTTGGCCTTCCTTCCACTTGAACAATTGTGTGTAAAATAGATGTATCCCTGGATTTAATCGGTTCTTCCCAGAATCCATTTTTTCAAGATTGTTTTTCCATTGATGCAGAAAAGTTCCAAGTTGTGGCTACTATTATTTATTGTATTGCTAGTTTTAAGCATGGGAAAATAGATCAAAGGTATTTCAAACTTGATTTGTATGAAAAATGTTCATTCATTATCTAAATTCAAAAAACATAAATTACTAAATGCACTGTTTCTTTGGTGAAAAGAAGAGCATGCGGGTCAGAGATAGTCTTCCATGTAGGAGTCTTAGAGGATCTGACTATCTAGTGGTCTGGCTTTTAGTAGTAGGTTGCCATGATGGGTCTTTCCAACACTTCTAGTTTGGAAGTAGAGGCCTGGTGAAACAAACACATTTGTCTCTGACTTACTCTCTTTCAGGATGTCCAAGGCTGATATTGATTGTGAACGATAATAATTGTCCTCCTACCATTTCCTTCTAAGTAATTTAACTTATATTTGGGATTTTGAAACTTGTAGCAGCTTATATGTAACAGTCTCCTGTGGAGCGATTTAAGAGCGAACCTTCAGTATCTGTGTTACAGTATAGTGGTGTCATAACAGTTCCTTATATTTTATAATATAAGATAAATAAAAATGGTTTTCTTAGGAAATCTAGCTAAATTATGTATCATTAAACATTATGATAATAGTGTGTCAAAGTTTATAGATCACTTTATTTTCAAAAGAAAATCGAAGTAATCAGAATATTGATATTTTTGAAATGTATAAGGCATGTATATTTCCAAAGGCAATGTTACCCATATTTCCAGTTTCCTATTTTGTCATGTAGTTTATTAATTTTGTATTTTGTCCAAATTATAGCTTACTATATATTACTTGTGCTATAAGAAATGGAATACAAATTCAATTCTTGTGTTTGTTTTCAGTCATTTGTATTTATCATAAAGTTGTTGTGCAAAGAGGTTTCAATTCAATGAGTTTATTAGTATAATGCATCTTGATTAGTGTTACATTGATCTACCCCATCTTTCCCAACACTACCCATCCTCCAAGTTACCTGGTTCCATTTTTACATATGTATCATTAATATTATGATTGTATTTGCTATCCCTTCCTGTTTTCATTAATCTGCCCCATCTTAAACTTCTTCCCCAGCTGAACATGATTTCCTTTCTGCTACTTACTTTCTTGAACTCTTCGTTCTTGGTTATTTATTCAGAGAACCACCATCACTGTAATATTTCCATAAGCATACCGAATATTTGGCTTTTAAAGTTTATTTTGATTTCAACATGTACATAGGAGTTGACATTCAATACATGAGTACATGAGTACACTGGATCTTGATCAATGTCACCTCTTTCATAATTTTCCCCAATGCTCTCACTACCAACTTTTCCTCAATTTCTTCATTTTATGGGATATGCATTAAGTTAGATCATTGCATTTATCCCCACTTTATTGCTTCATATATCTATTTCTCCCTACCTTGATCCCAGCCCTACCACTGAGTACTTGATTCCTGGTGTTTATTTTGTTGGAAGGTTAGTTAGCTAGTCTAAGGAATTACATTATTTAAATTCTTCTCTGAACCAACCATATTTCAGTTCATAACTAGGTGTATACTTGGATTCCACCCCAAAGTGTGCATATTGTATTGATCCTGATCATGTCTACCTTCCTATATAACAGAAAGCATATCTCCCTGGGTTTGACTTTCTTCCCATATTTCACTTAACATGATTTCCCCCAATTTCTTTCCTTTCTTTGCAAATGATGTATTATCATTCTTTATAATGGATAAATAAAATTCCACTGTGCATGTTTATACACACATATGCATATTTATATGCATATAGCTATCATATTTTCCTGATCAACCTGTTTACTGAGTGGCATAGTCCATATCTAAATGCGATTTCTTGGAAAAAGACTTAGTATCATTTGCCTAATCTTGTGCATACAGTCTATTCTATAACAAAAATCATTCTATTAATTTCCTAATCTAGTCATTTACATTTCTATATATGTTGGCTCCTATAAATCACAGGGATTCATAATTGTGTATGATTCTGTTTTTAAGAGCAAGACTAAATGCTTGCTTGTATATAGTTGACACTTGCAAATAATTTATTATATAATTATATATACATACATATACATATATAATTTACATATTGACATACATATATATACATATAGTGTGTGTACATATATATATATATGTATATATATATATATTATCTATGTGCTAGTGCTAGGACTTAATTTCAGGTCCTTTTGCTTTTCTTTTTTGCTCAAGGTTGGCATTCCTCCATTTGAGCCAAAGATCCACCTTTAGCTTTTTGGTTCTTAGTTGAAGGTAAGGGTACCATAGTCCATTTCACCTTGTCTGTGAGTACCATGGTCCATTTTAGCGTGTCTGTCTTGAAACTATGATCCTCAACTTTCAGCCTTCTAAATAGTAAGTCAAGCACCACTAAAACCAACCCTATTCTATTTGAATTAAAAATTAATTTAAATAACAATAACTTGTAGTATTTTCTTTCTTTTCTTTCTTTTTCATTTTTATTGTGAAAATACTGTACAGAGGGTGTTACAATTACATGGGCAAGATAATAAGTACATTTCCAATCATGCATTGTAGCCTCCTCCTTTGTTTCCCTTTCCCATCCCTTCCCATCCTCCCCTCACCCCTCCCCCAATCCTAGTCTCCCCACCCATCAAAGTTGTAAAGTTCGTTTTTCCACATAACTACTTGTACATCTCATTGTTGCAATGAATCCACCTGTATACCTATTTAAACGATTTGTTTTTTCCCTTCCCCTCCACAAATTATACCAACCTCAAATACAGTGAAAGCAGGGGTTATACCATGAGGGAGGGACATACAAAGCAAGAAAAAAATAATCTTATAAATGTGTTAGAAACAATCACCTGAAAGAAAAAAACATTTGAATACATATCTTAGGGTTCATTTTCCTAACATCAACTTATCTGAACTTTTCTGCTTGACTCAGACATATACATTTTCAAATAAATATCTTTTCATTTAAACTAAATTACACTGCTTAATTTTTTTTCTTATTCCAACTTACCTACCAAGAAAGAAGAGGAAAAATTCAAAACTAAAGAACCTCTGAATCTAACAGTTCTCAAGCCTGCCAACCACAGTTTCTTTGCTGGGAAATAGAACAGGATGATGTTTTCTACAAGCAAAACAGCAGAAAATACTCTTTACTGAAGTAGCTGCAAATCTGATAAGGATGAGGACAAGCAAATTTATTCAGTAAGTACTACAATGTGTTTGCTGTGGTAGGCTGACTCTAGTGGATAAGTTTAGCCTATCTTAGAGGATGTTCATAATCATGTGGAGAATAATCAAAGGTGAATATGTAATTAGAGAGGTGTGATTTCTGGAAGATGAATGTTTATATTGTAGTTTGTATACTGTTGAAAATGAGACGGTTAAGATAGAGATGTTTATGTAATTTTTCTGCTTGTAAGACAAAGAATTATACTAGCAATACCTTTGAAAACTGATTTTAAAGTAAGTCCTTACAGTTTCTGTTCCAAAATAAAGTTTTACCCAATAAGTAGTTGTTTATTCTGAATTGGTTTAGACATGAAATATCAAAATATTATTGAACACTCAATAATAATGACTTAAGAACATGCCACGGATAATCACAGCTACTTAGTAGGTAGAGATCTGAAGATAGCTGTTTGAAGCTAGCCCAAACAGAAAATAACTCTGAGACTCATACAGACAATTAGCCAAGAAAAAAGTATGAAGTTTTCCTGGGGTTCAAGTTGTAAACTGCTAGCACTGAGCAAAAGGCTCAAGGAAAACACCAGGCCATAGTTCAAACCTCAGTACTGGCACAAAAATAACTTATGCACCTAAAACATACAAATATGTTTATTTAAATAAAGTCATTCCTTGTATCCTTCACAGTATAATAATAAAACAAATTTTATACATATATAATTTATAGTAGTAATAGAATATCAGTAATTATACTATACATATATCATTTATATATTATAATAACATTACATATATTATACATACATTATAGTAATAACAATACTATCCATTAAATTAATACATGTTTTAGAACAGTGAATAGATTTTTTTAGTACAACAAAGTACATATTCACAAAAAATATTCCTTTTGGATTATATATCACTAACAAACTATTCCATGTGCATTCAAGGTACTTAATGATAAAAGCCTGTGTTCATAAGCATAGGTGTCGTTGACATGGATTTGTTACTCCTTAAACTATTACACCAATTACTTCCACAAACATTGAAAGCTGTATGATGTTCATTCAGCTATATCTTTAGAAATTAAACCGATCTTTATTTGATACAAAGATCATTTGATACAAAGTCATTACCCATACCCTTTTCATTTAAAAATATTTATATTCTGTAGCAATTTTGTTGCCATTATAACCATAATGAAGAAGATAATGTGGCTTCATCTACTCCATAGTTCTTAAAAGGTAATGAATGTGACATTTACAAAATTGCCTCAGATATGCCTTGTGGAAAATTGGATTTGAATTATGGTCAGTCTTAGGTACTTGGGAAATTTGCTTGGCCTTGTTGGCTAGGTCTTTTTGAGTGATATATTGAATTCCTTTCCTAAATTGCAGAACTGTCATGAGCACTAAAACTACTCTAGTGCAGGTGCAGTGCTTGGAATGGTGTTTTGAATAAGTCCCAGATAAATCTGCTTCTCTCACCATGGTCACAGCATTCTTTCTGAAGGCCTTCAGAAATATTTACCCAATTGACGGTAATATCTGTGAAAATTTGTCTTTACTAAAAAAAATGTTCTATTCTTCACATGAAACAATGAAAGTAATGTTGGGGCTGTCCTGTGGCTTTTATTCTAAAGGAGTTTTGCCTAAATTTATTTACTATATTAGTGGTACCAGTAGCATTCTTTAGTGCTGCCCTTCATGTTTCTAGTCTGTGTTCCATCTGGAATACAATTGTAACTTAGTTTATAATCTTTGTTACCAGAATAAAAAAATACAAGTGTCTTTCCAATAACAAGACAATTTAGGCAAACATTGCATATTATATGCTTAATACTTTCCTGAAGTATATTTCTAATTTCTTTTAGACCCATAAAGGATAGCTCAGAACAGGGAAAGAGCATTGTAAGGAATAATAAAAAGTACTATTATGGTGGTCTTAATGACAAAGTGTAAGGAATATATAACAAAACTGATGGTAGGTTAATTTGCTCTTTTTGCTATTCTCTCCCCCTTCTTTGTAGAAAGGTTCTCACTATGAAGTGACAAATGATCTAGACGTTTCAAGCCTTGTCTCAGTGACAGAAGAGATGGGATTAAGGATATGTGCTGCTATGACTGCTTTTAAGGAAGTTCACAATAAAGCAATACTAACACATACAAAGAAACTTTTGTGAGCGATGTGTATTCACTTCCTCAATTGCCAAAATTAAATTCATATGTCAAAACATCAAATTATTTACATTACAATATATGCAGTTCAACTGGAATCACTAACACCTCCAAAAATCAAATGCAAACTAAAAGCTCGATCTCAAAAACCAACATCTAATCAGTATCTGAAATACAGGAAGATAAACAAAAAACCTAAATGAGTGAGACCTTTCACACTGGTAAGAGCATTGATAGCTGGATTTTAAACCAGGGCTTGAAATGATCAGATGTCATTAAATATGTGATTAAATTGCAGGATTGACCTTGATCTCAACATTGGAGGTACAATTCAAAGGCAGCTAAGGTTGCTGCAGTATTGTTGCTGCATATTCAGTGTGACCCTCCCTAATAATGGTAGTGTACAGAGTCAAAGCTAAGTCAGTAAAAGGTATAGGAAGTATTCTCCACTGAGAAAAATTGCAGGGGTGATCCTCCCTCTTGCATTGAGAATGTACAGCTCATCTCATTTTACTTTAGGCTCTAGCATATTTCTGATCTGAAGACAATTATAACACTTCTGTGTGCAATGAGTGTGAGCAGTGAGCAGGGTAGGTGTGTATTACTCTAATACACATAAAAACCTTAGAGGTATGGGATGACCCGACCCTCAAACTTCATTCTATGTTGTTGAGTTTCATGGAGAAATATTAATAATTAACCAATTCAGATTAATCTAAGTCTGATTCAGGCAACTGAGATAAGACTTTAGGGTCATTCACTCCAGTCAGTTTGTGACCTATGAAATAAATCATATTATTTCACAATGTATATATGTTTGTGAAAATTTATGCAAAACCACATACCAAATGTATAAAAGGGACACTTATCCATCTCTTATATTAGCAGAAGTAACAATACTCCAGAAATGTACTTCCTTGCTAGTGTATCACAGGATGACTGCTTTGGTGTCTTTCCAGATGCTCATATAATTTTATGTATCTTCTTTGGGAAAAAGTGTATCAACAGTTTGTTTAGAGGTGTTCATATCATTACTGTTGAGGATCTTCTTTGGAAAAAGAAAAGTTGGGAAAGTGTGTTTCCACAGTTTGTTTTGAGGTGTTCTGAATATCAGTACTGTCACTAACTGCAACAATAGAACAGCACAGATGATGGGATACCTGGACAAAGAACTGAGAAATCACAGAGAGGGATAGGAAAGAAGACACCTGGGGATCAGAAGGCTCATTGTTCTGGATCCCAAAATCCTTCTTAATATGCTTTATATTCATTTTATTACAGGGTTTTGGTCAGTGGTTACAGGTATGTGCACAAACTATGGCATAATCTAGTCATTAACATGAGGTATTGTTTGTATACATAGTTGTCACTGTGTATGTAACTCCCTTACTGTTAGGGTGCAGAAGGGAGCAATAATCATATCAACCGTAACACAGACAACAATATTATCTCCAAGGCCTTAATATTTTAGTGTCCTAACAGCTCTAACTTAAATAAATTTAAGGCAAAAAATTATGTGTCTGTCTTCACTTGACTGTTTGACCCTTCCAGGGCATAGCTTTCATTCTTCTGAGTGCTGTTTGAGATGGCTTTTCGATCTCTTATCCCTTTCCAGGTCTCATGACTCAACTGTAGAAATCCTCACATGTATTCTTACAGATGTATTATTTTGAAAATGATATTTTTATAGAATAGATTCACTTTATAAGCTTAATATTCCCTTTCTCTCCCTCTGCCTCTCTCTCCCTCTCCCACTTCCTTTCCTTCTCTCTCTCCTTCCCCCTCCCTCTATTCTCTGTAGTAAAGAGAGACTCCAAGCCTCAAATCTGTGTGTGTGTGTGTGTGTGTGTGTGTGTGTGTGTGTGTGTGTGTGTGTGTGTGTGTAGTAATGAGATTAGACTCCAAACCTCAAACTCTTGCTTGTTTTTTTCACTCATGACTGAAGCTATACTATTTGAGCCAAGGTTTCACTCTGCCTTTGTCTGCACAAGTGAACATAAATGTTTCATGGATTGCTACTGCAAAAGGCTGTGAACCTTGATCTTTCAATCTTAGCCTCCTGTTTATATAGGAATATTGATGGGATACTGGCATCCACCTTTATTATCAAGTGTTTTTGTTTTGTTTTGTTTCTTGCTGTTGTTTTTGTTCATTCAAAATCTGTAAGGAAAACAAATTATTCATAAACAGCACTCTTCAAATAAAATACGTATTGTTGAAAGATTACCTTAATTATGCTATTCTTCTGCATTACTTTTATTACTTGGTATGTACATTACTTAATTTGATTTCTTGAATTCTATTGTTTCACACAGTAGAGTCATATATATATATATACATATAATTTTCCTTGTCTTGGTTTATAATGTGTTAGTTTTTTCACAACAGTTTATTAAAGTTTATCTCTGTACTACTGAAGCAAGACCTTTATGATTATTCAATATCCTGTAATTCATAAGTTCATCTCTTCTTGTGGCACTATGTGGGTACCAGGTAGTTTCCTGTAATCACTCCACATGTTTTAGAAGTCACTGCCAGACACTTTTCTGACCATATATGAGTTCACTGTTCTGCCAAATATGCAAGGGCATCCTTTGTAATTCTCCTTTGATTTTCATTGTTGTAAATCCTATGATGGTCATGTTGATTTTCTCCCCTGTTGCTTTCATCACTGTATTTGGGAACTACTGATATATACTATTTTACTTCACTCCATTCTCCTTGTGACTTGGCCTGTACCCCTCTCAGAGCAGAGGGCCAGATATTGGGAATATTAAATTTAGTCTTTATTTCATAAATATATCTTTACTTTCTAGCAATACATTCATTGAGTTCATTCTGTACATTTAATATCTTGATAATGATTACTGTATTTTCGCTGCTTTGCCTGTTATTTGCCTTCAGGGAAGAACATAGCTCAGTACTGTACCCTAGGTAATTGAAGGGTCTCAATCATGCCTCAGTAGATGTTGTTCATTGGATAATCTTTACATCATGGTCTGCTTGCCTGATTTCTTTCCATTATTTTTCAATATAGACCTTTCTTCTGGAAAATATTTGTGGGCCTCATGAAGATCAATTCCTAGTGGAAGCAGTCATTAATTTTATTCCAAAATCATTTTATGGTGCCCTCTGAGTTTCTTCAGGGTCTGCATAGTAGTGCTTTATATTCTTGGATACGTTTTAAGTATTGGTGCATCCAATGATAATTGCTCAAGTCACCATTTGGATGATTGAAAAGAAAACCATACTGCAATCTCACCATATGACAATTTTCTAGTTTTAAATTCTTTTAGATTAAAATTAATGCTGGAAGATTGAACATTCTGTATATTTTATATTTTGCTAAGTATTTAGTTTTAGTTTAGGTTCAATATAGAAGCATAAAGTTAAATCATTATTATTTAATTGATTTTAGTATTTCTAAAATATTCAGAGGAAAAATTCTATTAATTCATAATTTGAGGACAATAGAGTGTCCATTATGACTAAATGAGACAGTTTATAGTTTTTGTGTTCCAAAGGTGGTGGTGGGGAATCAAGTCCAGTGCTTCATATGTCTTAATCTACTTTGTTCCCCTGAGCCTGATGAGATCTGTGGTTTTATTAGAAAAAGTTCACTAGGAAGGAATTACTTGGTTAGTTTATCCAGTATCTCTCTCATACATAAAAGTAATTTAATTCTACACTGACAGAAAATGGTAGTCTTATGTTGCATTTATTAGTACTAACTATTTTTTTCTCGCCCTTCTCTTCACTTTCAATGTATTACCAGTTTCCTATCCTCCCCTCCCAGGAAACTTGACTTGATCCACTGGAAACGCCCTTCCAGTCATCTTCTTCCTTAGAAAGCCCACCCTTAACTAACCTACTCTCTGGTAGTCCTTCTATGAATTCTCAAAGCCCTGACTGCAACCTGACCCCTTCCTGAAAGTCCTGCTCTGCTACAGGGAAATCCCTCTTCCACTCCACCCCTTCCTAGAAGTCTGTTCGGCACTACCAGAAACCAGTCCACATCCCTATCTCCTCCCTTTATGTACTGCCTTAGTTCACCAAGAATCCCTCCCTTATCCACTGGATACAACCCCCTAACTACCCTAGCCCCTCCCAGTCCGGCCCCTCCCATATAATTGTCCCTCCAAGCCCCTCTTTTCCTTTCATACCCTGTCCCCAACCAGGCTTCCGACTAGAGTTCCTCCCAGTTTCATCAGAAACCCCCTCTATTACTATCCTACTTCTCAAAGCCCAATACTGAACCTACCTCCTCCCACAAAGCCTACCATGCTACTCCAAAAACGTTCCACCTCCCTATACCTGCTCTTGAAACTCTGCCTTGCTAAACCTGAAGTTTCTCGCACAGCTCACCACCTCCCTGGAAAACTCCTGCTCCACCACATGCCTCCCCACCTCCCACATCCACTCCCTCTATGCCCTGCCTTGCTCCCCAGATAAACCTGCCTTCTGGGCTCCTCCCTCGGATCCACACTCTGCTCTATCAGATGTCCTGCCTATAATTATCCTGTACCCTTGAAACCCTTCCACTCCTTCCCAAAGCTCCACCTCCAGCTTGCCCCAATGCTTCAAGCCCTGCCCTGCTCCATCAGAAAACACCCATCACTCTATCCCATCTCTCAACACCCAAATTGCTCCACCTGAAACCACTGCACCAATTGGCTTCCCTCTGGAATCCTCGTCAGGCTCAATTGGAAATCCCTGTCCCTCCCTATTCCCTTCTTTTAAGGTTGCCTTGCCCTACTGGAAACCCAGCCACAGTAGGTTTGGTACTGCCTTGCAATACTGAAATACCCACCCAACTGTACTCCCTGTCTGCAAGTTGTGGCTGGATTTACTGAAAACCTCATCCTCACTAGTCTAGTCCATTGGATTCTCTCCCTGTTTACACAAAGCCCTCCTAATAAGGCTTGTCAACTACTACCACATCCTGCTCCATAGAAACATCACTTCCACCTTACCACATGCCTCAAAGTCCTACCATGCTCTACTAGAAACCCTACCCCTTACTAGCCCACTCCTTCTGAGCACCGCCCTTCCCTCTCAAAGCCACACCCCCAAAAAGCCTCTCACTGATAGCCCTGCCTTCCTCCACCAGAAACACTGCCTTCTGTCAGCCTCTTCCCTCAATTCCCCTCCCTGCTCCACGGGAAACCCCACCCTGCCTATCCCGTGAAGGCTCTCAGTGCTCCACCAGAAACCCTCCTCCCCTGTAGCCTTGTTCTTCCATTTCAAAGTCCTGTCTACAAATAACAAGCTCCCCTTTTGCCCTGCCTTCTTATACTGAAAAACAGGCCACCTGTCGGCCTTCTTCCTAAAGCCATGCCCTGTTCCCCTGGAAACCCCACCCCGAACAAGTATAGTCTTTCCGGTCCCCTCCTGCTGTCTCATAGCCCTACCCATACTGACCTCTACCCTCAAAGCCCTGCCCAGTTACACCACAGAACCTTTGTAAGTACCAGCTTCTCCCTTGAACCTGACAGGGCCCCACCAGGATCCCCACACAACCTTATCCAGGAAGGTCTCACCTAGTAACTGTTTTATTCCAAATGTGATTTTATATTGGTCATATAATTCACACTAATCAATAGGATAAAATAGCAGTGTTGCAAACAGGAAACATAAAAATGAGATAGCTATTAGATGTCTAAGTCCAGTTTGGGGTTTATGTAGGCTTCACACAAAATGTTTCTGCCAAATAAATAAATGATGGCATAATAGCTAAAAAGATTTAGTGTCATTATTAACATCTAACACATGCTGAGATTTTTATTTATACTTCGCTTTCTCCCTTTCTTTTTTCTCTCCCTCTTATTTTCCTCCCTCCCTCCTTTCTTTACTCTTTCTTCGTTCTTTTTCCTTTCCTTCTTTAGCACATGACTATGAAATTATTTTGTTTGCTAAACAACATTCCTTTTTTGATTTACTTTGCTCATAGGTTATCAGTTTTGCTGAGGGCCAAACAGAGTCTAAATTCCTCACCTCTGTCGGCGAATTTGAGGGATCAAAAGTGCATTCCAACATGCCTGGTTTTCGATGTTCAGATCTTATTACTTTCCTTGCTGACTGATGCTGAACAGTGATCATCTCAAATTCTATCTCTTCAGTTAATGATGTGAACTCCAGTAGCCTGCCCTCACTACAGATTGTCTAAATGAGTGATTGAAGGCAATTTGATTTTAATCTCTTTTTTGACATTCCTATGGCTTGAACTTTGGCTTGAACTAGGATGCTTTGGCTCAAGGCACTTGAGCGACAGTGACATTTTTGTTTTTTTCTGTGATGATTTGGTGACAAAAGACTCACAGACTTTCCTGCTCAGGCTGGGTTTGAACCACTATGCTCAGGTCTCAGCATTCAAATAACTACGATTACAGATGTCAGGCACTGTTGCATGCCTACAATTTGAGTTTAATCACTGGCATAAATATTAAAATAGGTTTGTTCCTGTTAAAATATAGGGTAAGTAAGTGTGAAAATATAGTTTCACTAATCAGATAATGTAAGGAGTTATTTTGCTGTTTGTCATTTTGAATGTAATTTTTGAAAACATACTTTATTTCTTGAAAATGAGATAAAAGACATTGAATTGCCTGATATGCTATCTCACATCTATGATCAATATTTGTTAGAAGTCAGAGATCTGCGGCATCACAATGTGAACATAGCCTCGCCAAAAATGTATGCATACCAATCTCAAAAACAAGTGAAGCATGAATACTCATACCATTAATCTCAGCAACATAAGAGGGATAGGTACCAGTGACATGGTCCATGCATTGCCTACATAAGAGCGATTGAAAGATAACCTAAAAGTACAAAAAGCAAGAGGCATGTAAAGATTAGTTATAAAACTAAATGCATGTAAAATTAAATGCATTTTAAAATGACATATTCATTCATTTTAATTATGAATTTAATTTTATAACTGTATTTCTCCACCCTTCATGTGCTCATTAATGTGCCTTTCAGCACTTGATTCAACTCCCACATATGAATACTCAATTCTGGGTGCTTATTTTGTTGGGCTGTGAGTTAGCTTTTCTAAAAAATTACAGTGTAGTTCTTAAAGAGAAACTTCTCTGAAGAGGAAAGAAGGATGGCCAGTAGACACATGAAGAAATGCTCAACCTCCCTAGCCATAAAAGAAATGCAAGTCAAAACAACATTGAGATACCACCTCACTCCAGATAGAATGGCTATAATCAAGAACTCTAATAACAACAGATGCTGGAGGGGATGTGGACAGAAGGGAACCTTACTGCATTATTGGTGGGAGTGTAAACTTGTTCAACCATCTTGCAAAGTAGTATGGAGGTTCCTCAAAAGACTCCACATAGAGCTCCCCTAAGACCCAGCAATCCCACTTTTAGTCACTTAACGAAATGACCACAAACAAGACCATACTAAAACTACCAACACAACTATGTTTATTGCAACATTATTTACCATAGCTAAGAAATGGAACCAACCAAGATGCCCACAGTAGATGAATGGTCAAGAAAATATGGTATATATACACAATAGAATTCTATGCCTCCTTCAGAAAGAAAGGCATTGCCCCATTTGTTAGGAAATGAAACGACTTGAACAAAATTATATTAAGTGAAATAAGCCAGGCCCAAAGAAACCTAGATCCCATGGTTTCCCTTATTTGCAATAACTAGTATATTTCTGAGACAAGCACAATAGCTCAGATAAGTTGATGTTAGGTGAAATGAACCCCAAGATAAGTGTTCAAATGGTTTTTCTTTCTTGCTATTGTTTCTATCATATTTATAACATGATTTATTTGTTGTTTCGTATGTTCCTCCCTCACGTTTGAACCCCTACTTTCATTCTATTTGATGTTGGTATAATTTGGGGAAGGGAAGGGAAAAAAACCAAATCATTTAAATAGGGATACAGGTGGACCCATTACAACAATGAGATGTAGAATTAGTTATGTTGAAATGAGAACTTTACAACTTTGGCTGGGGGGAGGGGCAGTGAGTGGGAGATGGGAAGGGATGGCAAGGGGAATTAAAGGAGGAGGCTACCGTGCTTGATAAGAAATATACTCATTACATTGCCCATGTAATTGTAACCCCTCTGTACGGTATTTTCACACACAAAAAAAGAATTATTGGTATAATTTGAAAATATATTTGAGTAATAAATAGAATAGAAAAAATATTAATTCACTTTTTTATCACTACATATCTTTTTGTCTAAATATAAATCCCAGACTTAAACTAAGGGCCTAGAATAAGCAAAATGGCTTCTAGATCATTTCTTTCCACAGAAGATGACAGCAGCAGAAGGAAAACTGGTCCACAACCTGCAGAAGGAAGAGAGAGTTTAATGTATCCTTAATTCTTAGGTTTCCATACTCAATGAGGAATCGTCAGTACAGAGGACAGTTTAAGGAACTAACAGTTCCTGTGCTGTTCCTCATAGGAAGCAGACACCAGTCTCCCATCATGCTTGAATGATTATCTTGGCTGTGTTCTGAGAGGGTCCAGGAGGACTCTGTCAAGGTCACTGGAGATTCAGAATTGCTCTCTAAGACAATGACATAGAGGAAAATGGTCACACGACCTCAGTCTGGGTTTTGTCAGGTTTAGATGATTCGTAACAGGCTCTGATGCCTTCTGACTAAGAATGTGAATGTATCATGAGGTTCCAGTACAAAAATTTATCATGACATGTGTTAGCTTGCACCATTTCCTAATGAAAGCCAACAAAATATAATGCCCTCTGGGCATATTCTCATCAATATTTATTAGTTTAAAAGTTATAAAATCAAGTTGATGATGAGGAAAAAACCCAGATAAAAACAAAATTTCAGGGGCATTTACAAAAATGTTGTTCTGTACATATCAAATATGACAAATTATTAAAACTTAATGAAGCTGCGTAAGTTATATTGATTTCTTTTGTTCTACTATTGCAAATTTCTTTTACATTTCAACTTCTTAATAAAAAGAAGCTAGGCCAAGCACTACCAGTGACTCACATCTAGCTGTAACTCTAGCTATTTAGAAGGATTTGACCTGAGGAAAGTGGATTTAAGTTACCCCAGGTAGGAAAATCTGTGAAACTTTAATCTCCAATTAACAGTTCAAATTCCAGAAGTGGAAGTTTGGTTCAAGTTGTAGAGTGTCAGCCTTGACTAAAAAAAGCTAAAGGTCAGCTCCTTGAGTTCAAGTCCCAGTATACACACACACACACACACACACACACACACACACACACACACACACACACACACACACACACACACACACAATCTACCTCAAAAATAACCAGTGACCAGGAAACAGAAACAAGATAATAATTTTCTTTATTTTCTTTCGTTTTTGCCCCCTCCTTTGTTTCCTCTTCCCACCCCTTCCCACCAGCCTCCCCTCTCCGTAAGCCTCCCCCCCACTGGCCAAAGTTGTAAATTTCGTTTTTCGACATAACGATTTGTACATCTCATTGTTGGAATGGGCCCACCTGTACACCTATTTAAACAATTGTTTTTTCCCTTCCCCTCCACAAATTATACCTACATCATATACAGTGAAAGCAGGGTTTATACCGTGAGGGAGGCACATACAAAGCAACAAAGAAATCATCTTATAAGTATGTTAGAATCAATTGCATGAAAGCAAAAACATTTGAATCCTTATCTTCAGGTTCATTTCACCTAACATCAACTTATCTCACCTTTTTGCTTGTCTTAGACATGTTTGTCATTTTTTTTTCATTTATTTCTCTTTGGGAAGGTAAAGGGGGCATAGAAATGGAGGCACAAAAGATGAACATATGGAACAGTGGTACTCAGTTGAGACTATGTTGAAAGTGCACTATGCAACTTGTTGGTGGGGAAGTGTGAAGACTCAGGGTCTATGTTGAGTGGGCAGAATGATGCAGGCTTCAGCCTCAGGATTATCTGAGGACTGTGTTTGGGATTAGGAAAGCTCTTGGTATGCCGGGCAGAGAAGGAAAATGTTTTCTCTCCCTATCTCAAAACACATATCATAGACTCCTGGGAGCTGAGGAAGTAGATCTTCTGGCTGCTTAAGCATAGATGAACAGCTGGTCAAGCATTTTCCTGAGATTGGAGAAGTGGTTTGAGCTTGTTCTAAAATAGTTTAGATAATAATATATCAAGATATTGTCTCATAGGTCAAATAAAAATGTATCTGTTGAAATTTTTTGTATGAATGTCTTCTGACCAAATCTTGGCAAAGATCATGCTTGCTTGTCTTTAAATACCCACTAATAATAAATCACAGCATGCAGTGGCAATTGTTCTTTGCACTCTGCATCCCCTATGTCCTTTTGATTTCACGACCCTTATCCAGGGACCCCAACGCACTAGACGTTGACAGGGAAGTAGAGGAAAACTGGAAGAGACGAAAGGAAAGGGTGATATTGTCCACAAAGAAATGCACTCATGGAAATAGATCTGTGGCTCAAAATGAGTGCGATTCTTCAGCGAAAGGGCTCAGGGACAGTGCCCATGCCCTGGGTTCAAGCCTCATGACTGACTATAACAAAAATAAAGACAAAAGAAATGTAGTCATTACCTCACTTATGTAACAAAGCTCTCTACATAATATTAATAAAATAATAATAATAAGGAAGTTAATTAAAAAAACAAACCAGTGGGAGAGAAAAACTGAGAGAGCAAGGAATGGGCTGATATTTCCAAAAAGAAATATACTCATACCTAAATTATATGACTATAACCTCTGTTTAAATCATCTTTATAATAACAATATAAAAGAAAAAAAACAGAAATAGTGCTGGAGGCATAACTCACATGGAATAAGTTCAGACTAATATGTAATAGCAAGTTCAAATCCCATTATCAATTTCCTCTTCAAAAATGGTTCTTCTCATCACTTTTATTTCCCTAGCTTATGAGAGGGGGTGTAAACAGTTAAAGAGTGAGGAATAAGTCATACATACAGGAGAAATTTAATCTATCAGGCAGAGAACAGTACCTGTAAAGAGCAGTACAAGCTAGAATACATGTTGACTAGAACACATGCTGACGCCATGATTTCTGAAATTAAAAAAAAAAAAAAACATAGTTGAATTTGAATACAGGCTGCACTGTATACTAGCTGTGGATGGAAAGTTAACTAAAGTCTCTGGACTTCAAATTCTTCATAGGTAAAGTGAGCATAACAATACTTATCTCACAGGATTATGAGACCTGGATGTCATCAAACATGGAGCAGGTTGTGTGTTAGTTGTGTGTGCAACACTCAAACACTGCTGGGGGGGGGAGTATAAAATGGCATGATGTTTACCATATTACTTAACAGTTATACAACAACTACTACAGGCTCACACCTGTAATCCTACTTAAAAAAGAGGCTGACAACTGAGGATCTTGTTTCTAAGTCAGCCTGGACAGAAAGTGGATGAGACTCATCTCCAATGACTTCTAAAAAGGCTGGAGGTGGAGCTTTGGTTCAAGTGGTAGAGTGCTAGACTTGAGCATAAACCTCAGGAACAGGGCTGAGAAGGTGGCTCAGTGGTAGAGCGCTTGCCTTGCATGCCTGAGGCCCTGGGTTCGATTCCTCAGCACCACATAAGCAAACAGAAAAAAGCCGGAAGTTGCGCTGTGGCTCAAGTGGTAGAGTGCTAGCCTTGAGCTGAAGATCTGAGGGACAGCGCCCAGGCCCAGAGTTCCGGCCCCACGACCGGACCCAAAAAAAAAAAAAAAAAAACCTCAGGAACAGTGCCCAGGCCCTGAGTTCAAGCCCTAGGGCCCGCACACACACACACACACACACACACACACACACACACACAAATTGTTGGCTTTGTGGACAAGGACTTGCTGGGTAGCTCAGGCTGCTCGTTAACTTAAATCCTCCTGGGTACTGGGATTACAGGTATGTCTAACATACTTGAATTCACTCAGAATTAAATTCATTCAAATTCATGATGATACTATGGCTTAAAGCTGTTCACACTAATTTTCAAGTATACAAAATATAAATAATATAGGTGGATATGGTACTATGCTACCACATGGTAATTCCAGCCATTACTCAGGAACCTGAAACAGAGAAGAATAAAGATTTGAGGTAAGTCTGGTCTACACTGTAGGACTTAGTCTCGCAAAGAAAGAAAATTTTATAAATATTAATCTCCTGTGAAATATACAATATGTTAAATTTATATAATGGAACAAATAGATCATTATAATGGAAATAAAATCTTGGCAGAAATTTTAAATACATACATATGTGTGTATATGTATTATATATTATATATTTAAATTTAAAGAAGAAAATTTTCAAGTGGTATTATCTGCATCTGTCAATCTGTCACCCACCTATTTACCAACAACAGTGATTTCTATTTAGTGTTCAAAAAATGCTGTGTTCTCACATAAGTACAAAAAAAGTTCAAAACCAAAAATTCAAAAGTTGCATTATCATATGTACAAAAGTACTTTATTCCCTACCATAAGGATTTGGAGAAAATATGCATTAAGTTAATGGCATGGAATACTGCTCAAGAATGGAAGTCTAAGAAAATGTAGATTTTGTGTGTGTGTGTGTGTGTGTGTGTGTGTGTTCCATGAGTAAATAATGGAGTCTGAAGTACACATATTACTCTTACTTAGTCTTTTTGCTCAAAGCTGCCATTCTACTACTTAAGCCACATTTCCACTTCTGGATTTTGATTTCTTTCTTTTTATTTGTGGGTCATGGGGCTTGAACTATGGTCTTGGGTGCTATCTCTCAGCTCTTCAGCTCAAGGCGAGCACTCTACTGCTTGAGCCACAGTGCCACTTCCAGTTTTGTAGTGATTTATTGGAGATAGTCTCGCAGACTTTCCTGTTCAGGCTAGCTTTAATTGTGATCCTCAGATCTCAGCCTCCTGAGTAGCAAGGGTTATAGGATTGAGTCCCCGGCACCAGCTTAGATTTTGGTTTCTTTCTTTCTTTCTTTCTTTCTTTCTTTCTTTCTTTCTTTCTTTCTTTCTTTCTTTCTTTCTTTCTTTCTTTCTTTCTTTCTTTCTTTCTTTCTTTCTTTCTTTCTTTCTTTCTTTCTTTCTTTCTTTCTTTTCTTTCTTTCTTTCTTTCTTTTTTGGGGGGTCCGGTAGTGGGGCCTGAATTCTGGGCCTGCACACTCTCACCTCTTCAGCTCAAGACTAGCTCTCTACAACGTGTGCCACAGCTCCACTTCTGGCTTCTTTCTTTTTGCTTATGTGGTGCTGAGGAATTGAATCCAGGGCCTCATGCCTGCAAGGAAAGCGCTCTACCACTGAGCCACCTTCCCAACCCAGATTTTAGTTTCTTAATTGGAGAAATATTGCAGATTATTTTGCATAGGCCGCTTTAAACCAGGATCCTCCATTTTTGGCCTCTACAGTAGCTAAGAGTTAAAACATGAACCAATGGTATACAACAACTATGTTAACGTTTTTGTAATGTTTGAATGAATTTTAAATTAAGACATATATGTTA
Organism: Dipodomys merriami; assembly: GCF_024711535.1. Classification (NCBI taxonomy): domain Eukaryota; kingdom Metazoa; phylum Chordata; class Mammalia; order Rodentia; family Heteromyidae; genus Dipodomys; species Dipodomys merriami. Next base: position 349,505 of record NW_027206161.1, read on the forward strand.
CTTTTGAAAATGGCAGGAAATAGTAATTAATGTTTAACAGAATTTAAAACATACATAGCTCAGAATGGCAAGTAGCTGGGAAGAGGATGGAATAAATAAAAAATTACTTATGACTGTTTTCAGACTGTGCATAGAAATGATTGAATTGTTGGAGAACAAAGATATCAGATAGTTAAGGTCCAGCTGGCTGCCATACACATGATGCCAGCTGCTACTTTTCACAAGATTGTGATGTTGCTGGTGACACAGCTCTGTTTCCAGTTGGGAGCCTGAAATATTTCTATTGATCTAGCAGGAGAAACACACCAGTACAAGAAATGTGATTACCAGTGCCGAATGCAAAAAGACATCCAGTCCAAGGAAGACAGAATAACTTTATTTCTGAAAGAATTCTCTTACAAAGAATCCTGAGCTGAATATGTTGGTGCATGTCTGATATCTCTGAAATTGAGAGGCTGACTTTTTTTATTGTGAAAATACAATATAGAGGAGTTACAATTAAATGGACAAGATAATGTGTATATTTCTTATCAAGCATTGTTGCCGCCTCCTTTGTTTCCCCTTCCCATCCCTTCCCATTTCCCATCCCTCCCATTGCTCCCCGCCCCCTGCCACCACCCCCCGGCCAAAGTTATAACCGCTGTTTTCACTGTATTTGATGTTGATATAGTTTGTGGAGGGGATGGGAAACAATAAATCATTTAAATAGAGAGGCTAATTTAGAAGTTAGCTTGAGACCACCCCAAGTTTTAGGTCAACAGGACACATAGAAAAACCCTATCTTAAAACAACAACAACAAAATAATTCCCAATGACTGGGAATGTGGTTAGTTTTAGAATGGTTGCCTAGCCTTCATGAAGCACTTGATTTGATTCCTCAGTATGACATAAACAGAAAAACTGGAAGTGGTGCTGTGGCTCAATTGGTAGTGTGCTAGCCTTGAGCAAAAGAAGCTCAGAGAGATTGCCCAGGCCCTGATTTCAAGCCCTAGGACTGGCAAAGTTTTTTTTTAAAGAACAAGTGCAAAATGCTGTTTGTTGGAATAAATATGCTGAAGAGTTCTTTGTGCTCAATAGCAAATTGTGTTGTTGGACATTCATAATGAACTTTGTTAGGAAAAAGTAAAATAAATTAAGGAAATAATATCTAGCATTGGACAGGACATGGTGAGATCTACAACTGATTGCTGCCTATGGTTACTTCATACAACTAACGTTACAGATACAATTGTCAGATTGTGATATTGTAAAGGTACAATCATGGGTTTTTGTCTTTTTCCAAATAATCTTACTGTTAGGAGCCAGTGGCTCACACTTGTAATCCTAGCTACTAGGGACGCTGAGAACTATGGGTCCATGAGACTCTTATCTCCAATTAAACGTTCAGAAAATGTGAAGTGTAATCTTGTTCAAGTGGTAGAGCACTAGCCATGAGCTCAAGAGCTGAGGGACAACGTGCAGACCCACAGTTCAAGCCCCACAACTAACAAAAACTAATAATATTAATAATAATAGTAATGATAATTTTAAAGTTACTATTAAGGTGTTATATATAAAGACTATCATTTCATAAGTTTGTTTCTTTGATAATAGAAACACAAATCCATTTCCATTGCCAAGAGCCAGGATTTGGCCATCTGCTTTCCACCTGATCTTTGGGTGTAGAAGCAATCTGTAATACAAAGGAAACCAAACCAATTCTGACTATAAATATTTTTTCTCTGCATATCTTAAAAAACCATGCTGTCAACATGAAATAAAAAATCCCAAAGTTTAAAACATTCTTCTAGACAAGTTAAATAATTACTAAGAACAAGTTATTTTAAGAATAATTTCAGAGATCTTGAACTCAGGGCCTGGGTTCAAATTCTGAGATTTATTACTCAAGAATAGTGCTGCCATGTTGAGCCACAGTGACACTTGTAATTTTCTCCTGGTTAATTGAAGAGAAGTGTCTCACTGACTTTCTTGTCCAACCTGGCTTTGAACTAGGATCTGGAGATCTCAGCCCTCTGAATAGGTAGAATTATAGGCATGAGCTACTGGCGCCTGGCTAGACTAATTGCTTAACTGAGAGATCAGTTAAAATTAAATGTTAATCATGTTTAACTTTGTAAAATAAAGTTAACTGAAATGCCTTCTACTAGAAATAAGGAATCAAATGTGCTCACTTTGTAGATGGGTTACAAAGTTCTTACCAAAAGCTACATACTTTCCTTGTGTTCTATCCTTCCAAAATTGTTTGCTTTCCGGAATCATGCCTTGTCTTTCCTTTCTGGTTTCTTTAGCTTATTTCATACATGCTCACAGCTTCTTCAGCTATCATTTACTCATGTGAAGAGCTTGTAAATATCTATTTTCAATCCAAACTCCTTGTATGCCCCTCTCATCCATATATTCAAGTGCCATAAATACTTGTGAAACAGTAATCTTATCTTTCCATTACTGGATATTAATGTGTAAGTAAAATTTAGGAAAATAATGGAATAACATCAATAAATATAATTGATGTTTGTAATAGTAGTGCTGATTATTTTCTGAGCAATTTAATATCAAGCTCAAGGAAAACAACGTTGTTGAATGCTGATATTGAGGTTTAAACTCGGGACCTTACCTTCTCACTCACGTGTTTTCCCTCAAGGGCGGTGTTTTGCCCTTGAACCACAGATTCCCTTCCAAATTCATTTTGGAGATTACTTAGAGATTTAAAAAACTCATCTTTCCTTCTTGGGCTGGATTAAAACCTGGATTCACAGATATCAGCTCTCTGAGTAGCTAGGATAATTATGTGTGCTAACAATGTCCAGTTTCAAGGAGAGGGCAAGGTACTGATTTCAAGCTCCAGGAACAGCACAAAATCAAAACCAAAAGTTATGACATATAAATATACTGATAAACTAGGAACCCAAACAAACCAAATGTGGGTATCTAGATGGGTGAAGGACTTAATAGCATTATCACTATTACCTTCTCTGGCATTTTGAAAAATCTGAAATTATGAGTTACACGCATAGCTTAGTTGATATAGTACTAGCTGAAGAGCAACAGCATCAAACACCAAATACAAGTCCCAGTCTCAGACTTTAAATAAAATCTGAAATAATTTGCTTCTAAATGAGAAATGACCATATGAAAACTGGAAAATTCGGGAAGACCGAATTTTAAATTTCAGTGATTACCATACAGACTTATCAGAGCATGTGTATCTTTATACTACATGAAGTGGGTTATATTAAGGGCTTAAAAACTGCACACATTTATACTGCTAAAAAAAGCACAACTTACCAGGACACTGGGAATTCACATCAATAATTCTAGCCTAGGGCTCTGCTACTTGAGCCACAAACTCCATTTCCAGCATTTTGGGTTTTTACTTGGAGATAGGAGTCTCACAGGTTTTCCTCCCATGGCTGGCTTTGAAACAAAATCCTCAGCTCTTTGCCTACTGAGTAGCTAGGATTTCAAGCTTAAACTGATACTCTTTTATTCCTCTCTTCTCTTCTCTTCTTCTTTTGCTCCTCTATGGATATTTAAGAATCACTTTGTTAAGTGGCTTAAAAACCCTGCTTTTGAACACAGCAGAGACAAATCAAGGAAAATAGAAGCTGTGTCTGAATAGATCAATAAATGGACATATATTTAAAAAGACTGATCAAAATACATAATAACAAAGCAGAGAAGAAACCAGTTGCCAATAACCAAAACAAATGAGTACTTTATCAGAAATCCTACAGTTGTAAAATTAAAAAGTGAAGTAATAAATAACTTCAGATGATTTATTCAAAGATGAAACTTATCAAGCCTACTTAAGGAAGAAAGAGACAAATGGAATCTATGCATATTTCATTATTTTACATTTAAATGCATTCCAATCAAGAAAACTCTAGGAATTAATAAATTTATTATTGATTTTTCCTAAAACTTTGAAGAGATCATTTTGATTCTACAAAATACTTCTTTAGAAAGTGAAGAAAGAGTAGTTGCCCTATTAAAGGTTCTTTAAAAATATACCTGGCTGAATTTTGTCTGGAATTATATTCCATGTCCTGAGCAATGAAGGGCAATTTTTTTCAGGACATTGAGTTGTCTAATCATTAAGTACTTGATTCTTCATTTACTCAGTCCTTGTTTTTTTTTATAACAGTTGCAAGCTTCCATAAAATCCATTTGGAGGGTTTTTACTCAAAGCAGAATGACATTACTGTAGACATCTCAGGATTTAGAGCAGTGAGTATGAAAGCCATGAACAGTTAACTTGTCTTTGAATAAGTTTTTAATACATAGAGCATAAGTAAGAAAGAACATTTTAGGTGACGAGTAAGGGAGGCCAGGAGGTGGTTGAGCACCTCCATAGGAAGACAAAAGCTTGGGATACACCCTGAGGTAGAATTGTCCTATTCTGTCCTGTCCTGTCAAGGTACTTGTCATGAATTGGGTGCCTGAATAGGGAGGGCTGGCACTGCTAGCATAGCAACATGAATATGGTCAGTTTGCCACCATCCATGGTCAGCAGCAGAAACCAGATGAAGTGGAGCAGGGATTATACAGAGGCTGACCCGTGCTTGATGGATGATGCTTCTGTGCATACATGATGAAGACCACAGTCGAGCTTTTGTTTTTCCAATAGAGAAACTGCAGCGCTGCCTGGGCCATAAGCATGTCCACTTGCCTTGGAAGCTGTGGGCTTCCTCAACCAGGAGTCCTCCACCAGGATGTTGGTGCAGCTCACACCGTCTGTGGAGGGTAGGAAGTAATATCAAGATTCCCAGGAGTTCTCTCTTTCCATAGGGTCAGTGCCCAAAGCGGATGGAGCCAGGAGTGTAACTGTTTCCAGGAACCCAAACGGGAACACTTCAGGGCTGTGGAGAAGTGGGGTCCATCAATCAAAACCCTAGCCAGACATCACATACACTTCTGCCTTCTTTGGGGACTCAAACACCAGCATGTACAGTGCTGCTGTGCTGTTGTGCTGGCCATGAGGGAAGAATAGCAGTATGCTCATGAGCACAGGAGCTCCTGGGCCTCAGAGGGCTTGCTCTGGGACATTTATCTGAAGAAGAGGGTCCAGTACTTCTGGTGTGCTGTGTCCTGTCCGCCCTTACCTTGCATGTGATTGTGGGCTTCATTGTGGGAGCTTTCCTGCTGCACCATCACTGCTGCCAATGTTGCCCAAATTCTATAAACTTTAGAAAGACTAGGTCAAAGCCTGAGAATATTAGCAGAAATTGGCTACCTCAAAGAAGAGGGTAGGGAAAAGGTAGATAAATGAAGGGAGGAAGGGGCAGAATGTAGTTGAGCTCATTGGGAGACAGTGAGTAAACAGAAGATGCTTCATGAAAGGAAATGTTCTCTTCTGACTCATGCAATTGTATTCCCTCTACACTACCTCTTTATCATAACTATAAACTAAATTAATTTTCTAAAAAGGAATTCATTTCATATTCTTCAAAACTACGAAAAATAAGGGAAGGGGTGTGTCAGAGGGGGGTGGGAATATTGTAGGGGTGGCATGGATTAATAGACACTGTATTCATAAACTGCTTTGTCACATGGCACCTCTTTTCTACAACTACTTAAAGATAATTGACAAATAAAAATAATAAAGGAATAGATGTAAATTAAGGTGAACACAGGAGAAAGAAATGGTTGATATATACTTCTGATATAAAATAGGGCTTCCTATTAGGTTAGGAAGGGTCCGAAAACTCTACTATTTTTGTAGTATTTCAGAATAAGAAGAGATTCATAAAGCATGGTTCATTATATTTGTCAAAAATAATTTAAATAGTTGTTAATAAGCCAACAACATTAAATTCCTATATTATCTACATGAATACATTTAATTTATGACCATGGTTTGACAGAAAAATCTAAGGAATTGTTTTATTTATCTTTTTGGTCGGTCATGGGGTTTCAATTGTGGGCCTGGGCACTACCCACCATCTCTTCAGCTCAAGGCAAGGACTCTACCACTTGAGCCACAAAGCTATTTCTGCTTTTCTGGTGATTAATTAGAAATGAGAGTCTCATGGAATTGCCTGTCTGGGCTGGCTTTGAAGCCGGATCCTTAGATCTCAGCAAATTGAGTAGCTAGTATTACATGCAAGAGCCACCGATGCCTGGCTAAAAATCTTAATTCCAATTAACCAGGAGAAAGCTAGAACTTGAGGCTTTGTTTAAAAGGTGGAATGAAGGCAAAAAGTGAAAAGCAAATACTAGCAGAGAGGTAGACAGAGAATGAGAGAGAAAGAGAGGGAGGGGAGAGACGTAGAGAGGGAGGGTAAGAGATGGAGGGAGAGAGAGGGAAAAATGTAAAAACCTGGGAAGAGACAGGCAAAAGAGGGTAATGAAAGTGAATATTATCAAAATATGTAGTATAAAAACATGAAAATATAATGGAGTCCATTATTTGTCTAATAATAATACAATATGTCTAATAGAAATTCAAGTTTGAAAGCCAATTTCTCAATTTATAAATTTTATTTACACAGTGATGAGGACGGATGTTAGCTACTGGGGAAGGTATTACTTACATTCAATTCTAAGGCCGCGACCACAATCCCTGAAGATGCTCCTACCCTAACCAGGCCAATGAAGAGCCAACTGCCAGTTTTAACAGCAAAAAATAGAGAAGTGTCATTCTGAGAACCAGAGGATTATAATGACCAGCCATCTGTGGCTCAAGCTTGTAATCCTAATTACTCAGGAGCCTGAGTTGTGAGGATCCATGTCAGAACAAGCAGGAAAGTCTCTGAGACACTAATCTCAAGTGAAACACCACAAATAGGAAATGGAGCTGTGGTTCAAATACAAAGTCTCCAGGACAGCACTCAGGCTCTGAATTCACTCACACACACACACACACACACACACACACACACACACACACACACACACACACACACACACACACACACAAAGTTAATTATGTATTAGAAAACTCAGTCATGTGTCAACATTTAATGTTCACAAATGTTAAGTCCCACTGAATTTCACATTCTCTTAAAGGGGACTATTTCCTTGGCAGAAGGTCCTACATTTTTAAAAAGAATTTATAGCCATACTTCTTTGGCAGTCTCTATCACAAATTAGAATGGTGGGGAAGGGTAGGGAATGGGAAACTATAGCCAATTTCCTTATGCTCCAATGATATTCTTACACTTCACTAGTGGAAAGACATTAGCAGTAATGAGATGTGTCTAAAATAAATTAAAACCATTGAAATTTCCACTGATCATGTACAGGCTGATTAATTAAGTACAATGTTTCATATATAGTGAACACCGCGGGTTGCTCGGTCAAGTGAGAAGAAACCTATATATGATATAATCGGTAAAATCTTATGTGAGTATGTTATACTCATGGACACTTGATGTTTGTATATGCATGGGAAAAGTTCTGGCAATATATATCTGGCAATGGTATTCTTTTGGGAACGGCATATATGATTGTGCAGATAGAGTGGGGAGAATAATTTAAACCCTAGATTTCAATTATGACAGTTATATACAACTAAGGTCTGTTACTTTAAAAATTAAAAAAGACTTACTAGCGTATGAAAAATTAAAAAAGACTTACTAGCGTATGAGATAAGAAAAATAGCACATATATCTGTAGTAATTTTTTCTCACTTTTTCCAAGGGATTTGATTATGACATTTTTGTATATTCAAACAATGTATCTTTATGAGACTCATCTCTCCATCACTCTCACACATCTTCAGCCTTTCTCAAGTCAATGTCAACATGCCTTGTTGTTTATTTTTCACACCTATTTAAAAACTATGTATTTTGAACATGTTTGCCTACTTTTGTAGTCTGTTTGTCCTTCTCACTTCCATTAAAACAATCACCTATGATAGTAGCTATTTTGCATTCCTATCTCTCATTTTATTTAAATTGCATGAAAATAGTATTTAAGAGATTTCACCATAAAAGTTTACAAACTCTTATTGAGTAATCTTAATGATATTGATGACCTCAGTCTCTCTTTCCCCAACTAGCCTACTCATCAATATTCAATAGATTTCGGTGAGTTTCCTTTTGTCAACATTGCCATGCACAGATGACAAATAAATTTATTTATCCTTCCCCAATCCTACTAATCCTCTTATAAATTCCTAAACGTACAGACAGATTCTATACATGAATTTATATATGATTCTCTATGTGTTTACACATGCTTATATTTTAGATTGTGCATTTACATATTATAGAAAACATGTGACCTTTATCCTTCTTAACCTGTTTACTTCACTCAGCCTGATAGTCTCCATTTCTATCCATTTACTTGCAAATGAAAACATTTCACCCATCTTAATGTATGGTGTGAATTAGAAGGGAAAGACCTGGCAGGGAATACACAATGGGAATCTGGCAACCTGCAATTATCATATAATGCCACGTGGCCAGAAAGATTGCTGGTGTGAGAGCAGATGGAGGGAAGTGAGAAATCAAGGAAGCCTCCAACATGTCCAAATGTGCCAGAAGACCTCTTAACCAGGACAAAGAATCTGGGGTGATAAGGGAAGAAATAGCCAAAAATTTTGAGCAGGGAAAGGAGATGAGATAACTGGGAGCCACCTGCCACAGCGAAGTCAGGTAACATGAAGAATGGAGCTGACACAGATTTGGCAAAGTTTAAGGTACTGGGGTCTTTGACAAAGCCATTGAAGGCTATCAGATAATTGTTGATTGAATATAAGATAGTGAAAGAATACAATTATAAAGTAGAGAGTGGAAAATTATTATTGTATTTCAAGTTCCTTGGGTACCATTGTTATACACTTGCTTACTAAGAAATTATCATAACATTGAAAAAAGAAGCCAAAATAGAAACTGGTAAATCAACTGGCTGCGAAAGTTAGTATTTCAAACATATTTTTGTCTTCTAAAATCCCATACAAGTGTAACAGTCTTACAAGGGAACATGGGAAACAGCTTCTGCTTTTGTGAGTACAGAAAACAATTCTCCAAGCCCACCAAGCTTGTCACACCAAAGACTGGGTTCTCAAAACCCATGAGGAGATATTGTCATTAGAATCTTCTATATAGGAGGCTCAATGCAAATTATTTATTTTTGTATTGATCTTTTGCTAACGGACCTTAAAAAAAGAAAAGTAAAGCCTAATTCTGTTACAAAGAACAAGATCTCCCAGCCAAGAGAGCCAGGCTCATATTCTTTCTAACTGCCTGCTGATTAGTCATTGGTGGTACTTTTGTCCTGACATAACACTTCTCTCTATGAGGTGTTATCCTGCTTTGAGAAGGCAAATCCTTGGTAGAATCATGATTAACTTGAGGACAAGGAGACATTCGTTAAACTTTTCTTTAGTGGTATTGTAAAGACACAATGAGAGTATTATGGTGCAAGACCATTCAAGGAAATACTTTTTAACCAAGTAACCATCTCACTCAGTATTGGCTAGGTGTAATGGCATGAATCTGTCATTCCAGTTTATATGGGAGGCATAACTAGCAGAGCTAGTTTTCTGGGGTGTTGCCCAGGAAAAACCTACAAGAACCTATGCACAACATAAGTATTATTAAAAGGGCTGTCAGTTCAGTTCTTCCCTAACAAGTTTAATTTCATATGTGACAAATCTAGGTACACTCTTCCACAGTGAATTTATAGAATGACCCAGGCTCAAGTGTGGACTGAGTTTCCACATCTTCCTCCCTCAGTAGCCTCACACACTCCAGCACACACATGGGATTGAGCTGGGCAGCTTCCTCTGCTGCTGGCAGGGGTTAAGGCTTTGTGCCATCAACAAATTAGTACACATACAAACACCCAAAGAGTATTCTGTTTTCCACTCTGCTTCTATCCATCCAGTACTCTGCTGCTATGCCCCTTCAAGGTTCAGAAAATTCTGGTCCCTCCTCTTGGACATCCTCACATTTGATCTACCTAGAAAACACCTGTTCCACTTCCAGAATCCTCACAGGACTCTACCTGTATAAGTCCTCTTCTGTATCACTGTACTCAAAGCCCAAGATAATATTTCACACTATTCTTTACCTGTGTACTTCCTAACAGTCTTCTTGTCCTGGCCTGGAAAATGGTGTAATTAGTTTACAATGCATCTCACTGCACTTCTAAATAACGCACTTATCTAGAGCAGGATATTCTTTCTACAGATATCTTCCAATATAGAACAATACTTTGTAAACACTGGGCACGGCATCAAACTACTGGCAGTTGAGTAGAAGTGTGTACTAATTACAGAGCATCCATGCTATGTGTGATGCCACTCAAGAAGTTGAACTAGAACATCATGGGTTCAAGATCAGCCTGGGCTAAAATATGTCTCAAAAATAAAAGGACAATCTTGCTATAGTAAAGGAATTACTTTGAGGAATAACACATCTAAATGAAAATCTAAAAGGACAAAACAAGTAACACACATCACCCCATCAATGCTCCACAGCTTACTCACTACCCACCATGAGAGATTTCTACCATCCAGGAATAAATCTTTCATTACAGCACAAAACAGAAACAAAAATACCCCAGAATAATTCTTGAAACCAATTTTCCCTTAAACACAGTTCTTATACATGGGATGAACCACTTTTAGGCACAGAACTACCAATAAAAAGGGGGAAAATGAAATATATAAAAATTTAAAAATTACAATTAGTGTAGTGTCTCAAACCTATAAAATAGTTACTTGGAAAGCAGAGTTCAAGGTTGCATAGGGAACAATTATCAAGATCCCCTTCTCAGCTGGAATTTTAGCTTAGTGGTAGAATGCTTGCCTAGCATGCATGAAGCCCTGGGTTTGATTCATCAGTACAACCTAAACAGAAAAGGCGGCAAAAGTGGTAGAACACTAAACTTGAGCAAAAAAAAAAAAAAAAAAAGAAATTAAGGGACAGTGCTCAACCGTGAGTTCAATCCCCACAACTGGCAAAAAAAGTCCCATTCACAATCAATAAGTAAGTACTAGTTCTTCCAGGTATGTAGGTATGTATGAGAGGCATTCTAACACTGCATTCTTTTTTTTATGTGTGTGATAATGAGTACATTTCTTATCAAGCATTGTAGCCTCCTCCTTTGTTTCCCCTTCACATCCTTTCCCATCCTTCCCCATGCCCCCCACCCAATCCTCCCCGCCACCCCCCGCCGCACCAAATTTGTAAGTTTTGTTTTCGACATAACGACTTGTACATCTCATTGCTGCAATGGGTCCACCTGTATCCCTATTAAAACGATTTGTTTTTCCCCTTCCCCTCCACAAAATATACCGACATGAAATACAGTGAAAGCAGGGTTTATACTGTGGGGGAAGGACATACAAAGCAACAAAGAAATAATCTTATAAATGTATTAGAAACAATCACATGAAAGAGAAAAAAAACATTTGAATACATATCTTAGGGTTCATTTCCCTAACATCACCTTATCTGAACTTTTCTGCTTGACTCAGTCATATACTAGATATTGCAAATAATGGAAACCATGGGACCTATGTTCCTTTGGGCTTGGCTTACTTCACTTAAGATAATTTGTCCAAGCCTTTCCATTTCCTAACAAATGCGGCAATGCCATTCTTTGTAACGGAGACAGAGAATTCCACTGTGTATATATGCCACATTTTCTTGATCCACTCATCTACTGACAGGCAGCTGGGTTGGTTGCATATCTTACCCATAGTAAATAATGCTGCAATAAACATAGTCGTGCTGGTAGCTTTAGTGTGGTCTTGTGTGTCAGCATTTGGGTAAATGCCCAAAAGTGGGATTGCTGGGAAATAGGGGAGCTCTATGTGGCGGAACCTCCATACTGCTTTCCAAAGTGGTTGAACAAGTTTACACTCCCACCAACAATGCAGTAAGGTTCACTTCTGTCGACATCTGCTCCAGCATCTGTTGTTATTAAAGTTCTTGGTTTTAGCCATTCTAACTGGAGTGAGGTGGTATCTCAATGTTGTTTGGATTTGCATTTCTTTTATGGCTAGGGAGGTTGAGCATTTCTTCATGTGTCTATTGGCCATCCTTCTATCCTCTTCAGAGAAGTTTCTGTTTAAGTCTTTAGCCCACTTGTTTATTGGGCAGTTGTTTCTTTGAAGATTTCTTATTGTGATATTTAATTTTTTTAGATCAAGATATATTTTAGATATGAGACCATTGTCCGTTGTACAGCTAGTGAAGATATTCTCCCAATCCGTGGGCTTTATCTTGCTCTTTCTAGCTATGTCCTTTGCCATGCAGAAGCTCTGCAATTTCATGCAATCCCATTTGTCCAACCTTTCTTTGCTTTGTTGTGTTTCTGGGTCTTTATTAAGAAACTTTCGGAGATGCTGGAGGGGATGTGGACAGAAGGGAACCTTACTTCATTGTTGGTGGGAGTGTAAACTTGTTCAACCACTTTGGAAAGCAGTATGGAGGTTCCTCAAAAGACTTCACATAGAACTCCCCTATGACCCAGCAATCCCACTTTTGGGCCTTTACCCAAATATTTACAAACAAGACCACACTAAAGCTACCAGCACAACTATGTTTATTGCAGCATTATTTACCATAGCTAAGATATGGAACCAACCCAGATGCCTCTCAGTAGATGAATGGATCAAGATAATGTGGTATATATACACAATGGAATTCTCTGCCTCCATCAGAAAGAATAACATTGCCCAGTTTGTTAGGAAATGGAAAGGCTTGGAAAAAATTATATTAAGTGAAGTAAGCCAAGCCCAAAGAAATATAGGTCCCATGGTTTTCCTCATTTGCAATATTTAGTATATGTATTAGTCAAGCAGAAAAGGTTCAGATAATGTGATGTTAGGAAAATGAACCCTTAGATATGTAATTAAATGTTTTTTTTCTTTGATGCATTTGTTTCTAATGCATTTATAAGATTATTTCTTTGGTGCTTTGTATGTCCCTCCCCCACAGTATAACCCCTGCTTTCACTATATTTGATGTTGGTATAATTTGTGGAGGAGAAGGGGAAAAACAAGTCATTTAAGGATACAGGTGGATCCGTTGCAACAATAAGTATAAGTTGTCATATAGAAAACGAGCTTTACAACTTTGGTGGGGGGGGAACGATTGCGTGGGAGGGACGGGGGAAGCAGGGAAGGGATGTGAAGGGTAAACAAAGGAAGAGGCTGCAAGGCTTGATGAGAAATGTACTCATTTTCTTGCCCATATAATTGTAACCCCTCTGTACAATATGTTCACAATAAAATAATAAAACTGAATAGCTTATATTCAAAGAATTAACGTGAATGCTTTTAAAACAAATTTAAAATGAATAAATCTGTCAAAGTGAAAAAAAAAAAGAAAAGAAAATTTCAGCTCATGCCAAGGTGACCTAGGGTTTCTCCTATTCCATCCTTAATGTTTTCAGAGTCTAGCACTGCATTCTAACACAACTTAGGGAACCCATGATATTCGTTCAAAGTAACTGCTAAAATCAGGGCCAGCTGTCTAACACTTGTCAAACAGTGCAAGTAAATGAGTTTAATATATTTACACAGTGCATGTGTACATACCTAGAGTCCTACAACAAGAAAGATATTCTGATAATTATATGGTACATATGCTGCCTCTTTCTACTATTTCGTCTTCCTAGAGTAATACCATATGCACAGCAATGGGTGCAAGATGAACGCACCACCTTCTAGGAGATGTGTGGACTGATCATAGAAACAAAAACATGTATATTTTCTCTTGATGTACATATTATGAAAATATATGCATGCTCATATGTGTCTAAAGGTTGAGTATATTTTGTAGCTATATGACTCCGTATGTTACATAAGCACTGAGAAATGTAAGGAAGGACTGACTAAAGGTTACCTCAGAAAAATTACTGAGACAGGCCTCTGGACTCATTATTTTTTCTGTTTAATTGGAGATAGAATCTTACAGACTTTTCTACTTTATGGAGCTTCAAACTACAATCTCCCATGTCTCAGACTCCTAAGTAGCTAGAGTTACAGGCATGCCAGATTGGAGATGTAGCTTTAGTGGGGAAGCATCATCCTTGAGAGAAAAAGCTAATGAAGTGAATAAGGGCTTGAATTCAAGCACTGGTATGGGGTATATGAGCTCACACATGCATACAAACACACATTAACAAGAATGAAACTCTGGTGTCCCAGCTATATCTGTATACTTTAAATCACCTGTAGATTGTGGCTTAATAATCTAATAATACAAAAATTAATCCTCAAGCTCTCTCCTCTTTATCACATTAGGTGTCTTAATTACCTTATTAGGGTTTTTTTCCTTTTCTTTTTTTCTTTGTGTGTGTGTGTGTGTGTGTGTGTGTGTGTGTGTGTGTGTGTCTGTGTGTCTGTGTCTGTGTGTCTGTGTGTCTGTGTGTGTCTGTGTGTGTGTGTGTGTGTGTGTGTGTGTGTGTATGTGTGTTATACACACACTCTGGTGTACATATAACAATACTTAGACTTGAACACTGTGAATTGGCAAGATGCTTTTGCTTCTTCTCTCAAGGCTGTTGATCTACCCCTTGAAGTACAGAACCACTTCCATCTCTTTTCGGGAGAGAAGTGTCCCATTCATTTTCTAGGCCAAGCAGGGCTCAATCAGAGGTCTTTATATCTCACCCTCATGAGTATATTTGTTCTTATGTGCTAAACTCATCAGGCAATAGTCTTAGTTAAAATTAAAAACAAATCTGGGACAGTACTTAGGCCTTGATTAATGCCCTAGGACCAGCACAAAAAATAAATGCAATTTCTTGTGATAATTAGTCTTCACTTATTGCTATTTCTAGGATTATCATCTATGTCAAGGGTCTCTGGAATGTGACTTCCTCCATAGGTAAGGGATCATTCTAAATCAATCAGTCAAAAGTAACCATAAATCCTCCATATATTACCTTTGTAATGTCAATTACATTTGTTAAGATTTAATTAATGCTATGACATTTTTAGACCTCAAACATCACTAAGGAATTTTTTTAGAAAATATATTTCTATCTCTATTAGTATTCTACCCACTGTGACACTGAAGAAGTGAAATCATACACTACCCAACTTAAAGGCCTACACCAAGAAACAATTAGGTGGCCGACATTGATACAGGAAAGTTGTACCCTGCATATTCTCCTAAGTCAATTAATAATAAAACATGGACATAGGCCAGCCTGTGTTGTAGTTGAATATCTTGTCTCAAGAACAAAAAGTGAGGCCTGAGAACGTGGCTTGGTGGGAGATTGCTTGCCTAGCAGCCATGAAGCCCTGAGTTTGATTCCTCAGTAAGATATAAACAGAAAAGGCTAGAAGTACATTGTGGCTCAAGTGGAAGAGTGCTCGCCTTAAGTAAACGAAGCTCAGGAAAATGACCAGACCCTGAGTTCAATCCCCAAGACTGGTTAAAAATAGGTGAATACAGGAAGCAGGGAGAAGAGGTGCAGAGCTATTTATCGGAGCCTACATTTTCCCAGCCTTCATGACCTTTCATCTTGTGATTTGTTTTCATTCTATTCAGTGGTCAACAAACTAGTTTCCACTGAGTCTCTGAATCTTGTGTTATTGAATGTTAGGAATCTTAATTTTGGTATTGGGGATTTTGCTAAATGGAAGAGCACTTGCCTGACAACTGCCAGTCCCTGAATTTGTTCTCAGGTCTGAAAATAAAAATTCTTTAATCTTATTTAATTTGTGACTTACTTCACAGAAGAAATAAATGAATTCACTCATTCATAGAATCACAAATTGATACATTTTCTGGGCTCATTTGAGAAAATTTACCATGAAAAAGCATAACATAAGTTACACACTTATGGTTCACACTTGTAATCCAAGCCACTCAGGAGGCTGACATTGGAGGATTATGGTTTGACGCCAGATGGTGCAAAAAACTCCATGAGTCTCTTATCTCAACCAGTAAAAAGCAACTGGCAAAAAAAAAAAACCCGTAGCTGTGACTCAAGATGTAGAATGCTAGCCAAGAGGTCCAAAGCTACAGGGCAGAACCCAGTCACTTAGTTCATGTCCCAGAAGAACTGGCAGGAAAAAAAAAGAACTCAAATTCAAAACCGCTTTATTAGGTTCAAAATAGTTCATAATCATTGAGAAAAATTTGCCATTTTGAGCCAAAAAAACAATCATTTTTCTACTAATGACACAGAATAAAACATTTTACTTCTTAATTAGTGTTAAATCATGTAGGATTTCACTGTGTGGAAAGGTATCTTTTCTAATGATAGCAGAAAATTTCAGCATCACTTCATGTATTATATCCCAGGACTGTAAAACATATAAAGTTAGATTTGGGAGTGATGGAAAGATGGTGGAGGAGAAGCTGGAGGCAAAACAAGCTCTCACATAGACAACAGTTTTAGAGTTCCAGTGAACAGTCCTAAGCCAGAGAATCATACCAAGTGTGCCATCAGAGGACAGAGAGTTAGGCCAGAGAGGGAAAATCCAGGGAAGGAGACAGATCGGAGCTCTTGAAAGCAGCTGCCACTGCGGCAGCAGCGGCGGCAGCGGCAGCAGTGGCAGTACCTCCATTCCTGAAACAGAGAGAGGCTGGGACGAAAGAGCCAGATGCGGCAGGCGAGCGGATTTTACTCAACACCAGCAAGAACCGACAAGGAGCAGACATCTTCATGCTGCAGTTCGCAGACCAGAGACAACCCAGGAACCAAGACTCGGCTTGAGTAGAAGCCTAACATCCTCACTCCTTCTCAGGGAGCAGAAGAGGGAAGGCCACCCCCCCCCCCATCTTGGATACTGATAAAGCTCAGCAGAGCTGCTAGCTCCAACTCAGGCCTTGGAATAAAACTAGCCTCATTTAGCAGGTCACAAGAACTTAATGGCGGTGTGACCTGCCAGACTCAGCTCCACCCAGGGAAAAGTCACTCAGTTCAGGCACCAGCCCTAGTAGTGGCTTTCTTCACTGTGTAATAAGAGCCAGAGGCTGCCCCTCCCTTTAGCAGCCCCTACATCAGTAAAAAGAAACCCCGAGAGTGGCTCCAGGCTGGGCTCTGTGAGTTTCTCACAAACTAGCCCCCAGGAAAAACTACTGTTTGCTGAAAGGCCTCAACTCAACCCAGAACCTAGCCTCATCACAGCATCTCCAAACTTGAGGAAAAAGCCATCTTCCTCTTTTGTGATAATCAAAGCAGATCTCCCTACCATTGAACTAACCTGGGAGGAGGATCGCAACATCCTGGGTAAAGCAGAGCATTTTTCTGCCTGTCCAAAAAAACTGACTTAAGAAACCAACCAAGCCACAGGACCACAAGCAGACCAGAGATTCCAACCAGAGGCTGATTACAGACACAAGGGAGATACAGGATTTTTCCCAACCCTTCCAAAAAAATCAAATAACTTTTCTTGTCCTCTTCTTTTTTTTTTAATACTTTTACAAAATTTTTTTTTCTTTTCTAAAACTTTTTAAATTTTAATTTTTACCTCTTTATGAAAATTTTTTTTCTAGTAATTTTTCCCCCTTATAATCTTTATTTTTGGGATACATGCGTGTGTGCGTATTTCTTTCTTTTTTTTTTAAATTCTTTTGTTTTTTGCTTAGCTTCACTGAACTTCTGATCTTTTTTTTCTTTCGTCCTCATCCTTATCACCTTTTCCTCTCTTTTGTTCTTCTTTATGGGACTTAATTGTTGTTCTGCACATCCTCAGATAAACCCGTAATTGATTATTAGAAGCTATCTATCCCTCATTGTGTACACACTTAATCCACAAATTTATTACTCAATTCAAAACTTCTGAGATTTAAATTCCTTAAAAGCAGTACTACCTCTTTATACCTATATAATATTTTAGTATTTTTTAAGATTTCACATCTCCTTTATATCCCTCCCCTGCTCTCATTATATTCACGTTCTTTGAATAATTTGTTCTCGATTCTGCATATTATTCATTTTTATTTTTCTATTTTTTCTGGTCTTTTTTATTCTTTCTCTTTCTTCTTGTTTTCTCTCTCTCTACTTTCATCCTATCCAATCAATTTCCAGCTTTGAGACTAGGACTTAGTTAAGGTAACTCTCGCTATAGCTTCCCACATCACTCTATTCCTATTTTGTAACAACATCTCTCCCTAGCCCTAATAATTTCTGGTTTACCAAATTCTTCTTTGCGGTTCATAGCCCATTAATATATAGTTGTTTGATGTTGAATAGAGGTATCTGTTGAACTATATTGTATCTGCAGACTATTGACTGTGCAAATTCAGACTTTGGTTGATGCTTGCCTTAAGTTACTGTTCTAGCACAAAGTTGGTGTTACTTTCATCCCAAATGGGCAGAGTAAGCCGGAAAACCACAAGAAAAATGGCAAGTTCGAGTATTTCCACACCCACTCATGATAATCAGGGGACAGAACAGATAATGAATAATCCAGAGGAGAGTTCCCAAATAGCTCTACAAAAACTGCTGGCAAACATGATAAATGAAAAGATTGAGAACATACAAAGAACTCTGTATGAGCATGATAGGGAGAGAGAGAGGGCAAACAAAAGGTCAATGCAAGAAAAGATTGAAAACCTAAAAAAGGCTCCGTATGAGTGTGATAGGGAGAGAGAGGAGGCAAACAATAGGTCAATGCAGAAAAAGATTGAAAACCTACAAAGGACTCTATGAGTGTGAGAGGGAGAGAGAGGAGGCAATCCAAAGGTTTATACAGGAATATCATGAGAGTGAGGAAGCTACTCAAAAACTGATACAGGATTTGCATGAGCAGCTTGAGAATACTTAAAGAGAAAGGCAGAAATGGCATGCACAGGCTGAGAACACTCAATGAGAACTACAAGAATGGCATGAACGGGAGGAAGCTAACCAAAGAGAAAACAGGAGTTGAGAGACCAGGATGAGAATACACAAAGATCACTAAAGGCATTCATGGAATCCATTAAGAAAGAGCTGAAGGAAATTAGGGAGACCACAAAGTGAATGCTGAATGGAACCCAACAGAAGGAATGGGAGTCCAAGGAAACCATAACCAATCAACTAAGTGATTGGAGAACAAATACTGAACACCAAATTAAGGAAGTAAAGAAGTTCATACAAGATCTAAAACAAACTTCAACAAAGAATTTGAAGCGATAAAAGCTGACCAACTAGAAGGAAAAGAAATAAAAAACAAAGTAGAAAGTCTTGACAGCAGGTTAGACCATGCAGAAGATCAAATCTTGGGGATTGAAGATAGCCTAGATATTATAGAGAAAGAACATGCAACCATCCAAGACAAGTCCAAGAAATATGATAGATCTATCCAACACTTGGAAGACACCATCAGAAAGCCTAATATAAGGATAATGGGTGTAGAGGAGCACGTAGAAACAGAAGTTAATGGTCTAGGGAATTTCTTTAACAGGATCCTAGCAGAGAACTTCCCAAACATACAAAAAGATAGGCCTATTCAGATACAAGAAGCATTTAGAACCCCAAATAGACCAGACCAGAATAGGGCATCCCACCGTCACATAATAATCCACACAGGATCAACTCAGACCAAGGAAAAGATCCTTAAAGTTGTCAGGGAGAAAAGGTTAATCACCTACAAAGGGAAACCAATTAGAATCACCTCAGAATTCTCAGCAGAGACAATCAAAGCAAGAAGAGCCTGGAATGAAATATGCCATGCCCTAAAAACAAACAACTATCAACCAAGAATACTGTACCCAGCTAAACTCTCCTTCATAACTGAAGGCCAAATAAAAACCTTCCATACCACAGAAAAATTGAAACAATACATCTCCACCAAACCAGCCCTACAAAAGATTCTTAAAGAAGTCCTACACATAGAAAACCAACAAAACCACAATAAAGGCCAAGAAACCGCACCCAAACTGAGAAGCCAATAACCATAGGAAGAACCCAGTTTTTGCAGCCCCCAAGAAGGTGGATAACATGGCAGGAACTCCCAAATACCTCTCAGTCCTATCTCTTAACGTTAACGGACTGAACTCTCCAATTAAGCGAGATAGAGTGTCTAGTTGGATTAAAAAACAAGACCCTTCTATCTGCTGCCTGCAAGAGTCACATCTTGCCCATAAAAACAAACACATTTTCAATGTTAAAAGCTGGAACAAAATCTACCAAGCAAACGGCTCTCATAAACAGACAGGAGTTGCAATCCTAATCAGATAAAATAGACTTCAAATTAAAACTCGTGAGAAGAGATAAAGAAGGTCGCTACAAACTAATTAAAGGATCTCTCCTTCAGGAGGATATTGCAATTCTAAATATCTATTCGCCAAACAATGGAGCACCCAAATTAATCAAAGAAACACTACTTTCCCTCAAATCCCATATAGATCCAAAGATATTAATTGTTGGGGATTTTAACACACCATTCACCCCACTAGATAGATCAACTCGGCAAAAACTCAACAGAGAGACCGCAGATCAAAACAGCTGCAGAGATGAACTAGACTTAACAGACATTTACCGAACATTTCACCCAGCAGCATCAGAATACACGTTTTTCTCAGCAGCACATGGAACATTTTGTAAAATAGACCACATTTTAGGCCACAAAGCAAACTAGTCTAAATTCAGAAACATTGAAATTATACCTTGCATTCTCTCTGACCACAAAGGAATAAAATTAGAACTCAAAACCAAAAGCCAACAAAGAAAGTCCGGTATCATATGGAGGCTGGAAAACACAATGCTGAATCATGAGTGGGTCATGGAAGAGATTAGAAAGGAAATTCAAATGTCCATGCTATTCAACAAAAGTGAACACACAAATTACCAGCTCCTCTGGGACACAGCAAAGGCAGTACTCAGAGGCAAGTTTATAGCTCTGAGCTCCTACATCAACAAATTGGAGAGATATGAAACCAAAAATTTAATGAGACATCTGAACCTCCTTGAAAAAGAGCAGCAACATAAACCACAATCCAGTAGATGGAAAGAAATAATTAAAATTAAATCACAATTAAATGCATTAGAATCCAAAAAAAGTATAGAAAGAATCAACAAAAAAAAAGAGTTGGTTCTTCGAAAAACTCAACAAAATTGACAGACCCTTAGCAAATCTTATCAGTAAAAGAAGAGAACACACTCAGAGATGAGATTGGAAACATCACCACGGAAACAACCAAGACTCAGAACATTATGAGGGAATACATCTCAAAACTTTATGCTAATAAGTTTGAGAACTTGACAGAAATGGACCTTTTCCTAGCAAATATTGACATGCCAAAACTAAACCAAGATGAGTTAAACCATCTTAACAGGCCCATATCAAGCATTGAAATAGAAACAGCATTAAGAGACCTCCCAGCTAAGAAAAGTCCAGGACCAGATGGTTTTACAGCGAAATTTTACAAGGCCTTCAAAGCAGAGCTTACACCAATACTCCTCCAACTCTTAAATGAAATTGAAATAGAAAGCTCACTACCGAACACATTCTATGAAGCAATCATATCCCTCATCCCAAAACCAGGCAGGCACTCATCAAAGAAAGAGAACTATAGACCCATTTCTTTGATGAATATTGATGCAAAACTTCTCAACAAAATTTTGGCCAATCGACTTCAACAATTCATCCAAAAAATCATACACCACGATCAAACAGGATTCATTTCAGGGATGCAAAGCTGGTTCAATATACGCAAATCAATTAATATTATTCATCACATCAACAGGAGCAAGAATAAGAAATACATGGGTATCTCAATAGATGCAGAAAAAGCATTCGACAAGATCCAACACTCCTTTATGATGAAGGTTTTGGAAAAATTAGGAATCCATGGAACATTACTCAATACAATAAAGGCTGTATCTGACAAACCTACAGCCAGCAATATACTTAATGGTGAAAAACTAAAGCCATTTCCTCTGAACTCAGGAACAAGACAAGGATGCCCACTCTCTCCACTTCACTTCAATCTAGTATTAGAATGCCTAGCTACAGCAATAAGACAAGATGCAGACATAAAGGGGATCCAAATAGGGAAAGAAGAAATAAATCACTCCCTCTTTGCAGATTACATGATCTTTTATTTAAAGAATCCCATAGAATCCACTCCCAAATTATTCAAGCTGATTCAAAACTTTGGCAAAGTAGCAGGGTATAAAATTCACCCCCCAAAATCAATGAATTGTCTGTATGCCAACAATGAGAAAAGTGTTGCCGAAACTAGGAAAGTAACTCCATCTGAAATACCCCTCAAAAAATAAAATACCTTTGAATTAACTTAACCAAAGAAGTGAAGGACCTCTATGATGAACACTTTAAATTCATGAATAGGGAAATCAAAAGAGAACTTAGAAAATGGCAAAACTTCCAAAGCTCCTGGATTGTAAAGATTAACATCATGAAAATGGCAATACTTCCCAAGGCTATCTACAAATTCAACGCAATACCTATAAAAATTCCAACCTAATTCTTCAAGGAAATGGAAGAGGCAATCCAAAAATTCATATGGAACAACAAAAGACTCGAATAGCAAAAACTCTCCTCAACAGAAAGAACACTGCTGGAGGAATATCAATATCAAATTTCAAACTCTACTATAAAGCCATAGTAATCAAAACAGCTTGGTATTGGCATAAGAACATGTAGAGAGCTGCGAGAGGCCGCACCTGGAAGATGGCGCCGGCTTACGCCCTCCGCCTTCCCGATGGCGAGTGCTCTCTGTGGTAAACAACTCCTTATATGGCTAAGGAAAGAATCTGGCTTGCTTCCACGCACCTGAACCTATTGGTGGTTCCCACGTGGCGTATCAGGGTTGGCTACCCAGTGGGTACTTAAAGCTGTGGGGAATTCTCCCCGGGGTTGGGGGTCAGAAGATTACTAAAAGGTCCTGAATAAACTGCAGAGAGACGAGTTCGGTGTCGCATCTTCCTTGCTGGTCGAGGCAGTAGCGACACGTGGTGGCCCGTACGGGGAACTCAGCCATAACCCCAACGAGGACTCAGAACTCTCTGTGGTCAGGGTGGTGCACCGGTAAGTTCCCAGGTAAAAGGGGGAATGCACGACAAGCACAGGGGTAAGTTCCGAGGTAAAGGGGGAATCCGCGACAAGAGCGGGGGGATTTTTGCTCTTCTCTGTAGATAAAGAGAGAGCAAGAACCCGGGGCTAGTCAGTAGAGTAGCCAAAAGTTAAAGTAAAAGTTTGTTTACCAGCTTTAAATGTTTAAAACATGGGCGCTTCTTCTTCGCACCCAATTTTTTTTGGCTCTCAATGAGCTACTGCACTCAAAAAAGTTAAAAATAAAAAAGAGTACTTTAGAGAGATTTTTGAATGAATGTGACATCGTTGCCCCGTGGTTCGCTGTCTCCGGAAGCCTCACGGTGGCCTCTTGGGAGAAACTAGGGAGGGACCTAGATTTTGCCTCTGAACAAGGAATGCTTAAGAGCGGAGTGAGACCAATATGGAAACTGATAAGAGGCTGTCTCAAGGACCAGCGTTGCAGTGAGGCGGTAGAGAATGGTCAGGCCGCCCTAGAAATGCTGCAGGAAGAAAGATCGGAAAGGGCAGACAGCGAAAAGGAGGAGAGCCCATAGTTTTCCTTATTTGCAATATCTAGTATAGGTATGAGTCAAGCGGAAAAGGTCAGATAATTTGATGTTAGGAAAATGAACCCTTAAATATGTATTTTAATGTTTTCGTTTCTTTCATGCATGTGTTTCTAATGCATTTATAAGATTATTTCTTTGTTGCTTTGTATGTCCCTCTCCCACAGTGTAACCCCCGCTTTAACTATATTTGATGTCAGTATAACATGTGGAGGAGATGGGGACAAACAAGTCGTTTAAGGATAAAGGTGGACCTGTTGCAACAATGAGAAGTACAAAATGTCATGTCAAAACCAGCTTTACAATGTCGGTGTGGGGGGGGAGGGGGGTAAAATTGGGTGGGGGGAGGGGGGAGGCTGGGAAGGGAGGTGAAGGGTAAACAAAGGAGGAGGCTGCAATGCTTGGTAAGAAATGTATGCATTATCCTGCCCATGTAATTGTAGCCCCTCTGTACAGTATGTTCTCAAATAAAATAAAATAAAATTAAAAAAAAAAGAAAGAAAGAAAAGGAGGAGAGCAGAGGTGGGTTATAGCCCGATTTTGCCGAACTAGAGACCTCTGAGTCTACAGACTCAGAGGAACTACAATCACTCATAGAACAAATAGAAAAAACAAAGATAAGAAAGAGGAGGAAAGGGAAGGAGAGAGAGGACCCAGATAAAGATGAATGCACGCCCTCCATGCACCGCCCCACACCTTCGGCCCCTCCGCTCTATGCGGAGGACTCAGGAAGTGGCAGCCCCAGCTGTTCTTTCAGCCCAGGCGTGTGGAAAGCGGTCAGAACCGAGTCACATCTAGCGTGCCAATATTTCAGGATCCACAGGGACAGCGGTATCATGAACCCTTAGATTTTAAGGTTATAAAATTTTAGCTGAGTCTGTGTGGACATACGGAATCACAGCCTCCTTTACTGTAGCCCAGGTGGAGGCCCTAAACAGACATTGCATGACACCCGGTGATTGGAGTGGGCTCGCACGAGCTTGTTTGAGCCCAGGTCAGTATTTAGATTGGAAGGCCTTTTTGATTGAATTTGCTAGTGAAGAGGCTGTGGCCAATCAGGCTGGGGGAAACCCAGCTTGGGACAGAGATATGCTGCTTGGACAGGGGAGATTCGCCAATCAGCAGATAGGCTACTGGGTTCAAGTTTATGAACAAATCAATAAAATTGGCATAAAGGCATGGAAGGCCTTACCAAATAAAGGCGAGGTGAGTGGCAATCTCACCAAAATCCTGCAGGGCTCTATGGAGCCGTTTTCGGACTTTGTTGCCTGTATGGTTGAGGCCGCTGGCAGAATTTTTGGTGACCCAGACGCAGCCATGCCATTAATTAAACAGCTTGTTTATGAGCAGTGCACTAAGGAATGCAGAGCCGCCATAACCCCATATAGGAATAGGGGACTAGAAGCATGGATGAAAGTTTGCAGAGAGCTAGGTGGACCACTAACTAATGCTGGATTAGCTGCTGCTGTGGTGCAATTAACCCAGAAGAAGCAGGGCTGGGAAGGTGGCTCATTGGTAGAGCACTTGCCTTGCATGCATGAGGCCCTGGGTTCGATTCCTCAGCACCACATAAGCAAAAAGAAAAAAGCCAGAAGTGGTGCTGTGGCTCAAGTGGTAGAGTGCTGGCCTTGAGCTGAAGAGCTGAGGGACAGTGCCCAGGCCCAGAGTTCAGGCCCAGGAAAAAACCTATTTAAAAAACGCTGCAAATTTGTCTAAACAGTTGTCTAGTTATCTTTTAGGTAATTGAACTGGGGAGTTCGACAGCCTGATGGAACAGCTCAGGGTTGCCATCGTCATGGTGAACTTGACCTGAGTGGATGCCGGATTGGCGGAGGGCTTATCTTCATGGATCTCCGCTGCTATGAATCATCTTAAGGAATGGGCGGGTTTAGGAGCCCTGACAGGCCTTCTGGTGTTAGCCTCCTTGGTATGCCTGTGGTGCATTTGCCAAATTAGAGGTTCTCAGCGTCGCAGTGCAGCCATGATTATCCAAGCCTTTACAGTCATTGGAGCAGGTCAGTCCCCCCAAGCGTGGCTTGCCACCCTAAAACAATGAACACAGATTGCAAAGCCAAAGTACTGCAGTCGAGAGGCATGAGTTTTGCCCTCGAGGAGAGCATGTTTGATTGCACACGGGTTCGATTCGCCTTTTCCCGTCCTTGTGAAAAACGAATCAATGGACAGGCTGAGTCATCCCTAGAGAAGGTACCCTCTGGGAGAAGGCTTGTATGCAGTCCTTGCATTGGACAACAGGGATCAGACCTCTGTTCTCATCTGTGTTCTTTAAACAAAAAAGGGGGAACTGTAGAGAGCTGCGAGAGGCCGCACCTGGAAGATGGCGCCGGCTTACACCCTCCGCCTTCCCGATGGCGAGTGCTCTCTATGGTAAACAACTCCTTATATGGCTAAGGCAAAGAATCTGGCTTGCTTCCGCGCACCTGAACCTATTGGTGGTTCCCACGTGGCGTATCAGGGTTGGCTACCCAGCGGGTACTTAAGGCTTTGGGGAATTCTCCCCGGGGTTGGGGGTCAGAAGATTACTAAAAGGTCCTGAATAAACTGCAGAAAGAAGAGTTCGGTGTCGCGTCTTCCTTGCTGGTTGAGGCGGTAGCGACAAGAACAGACCCCAGGACCAATGGAATAGAATTGAAAACCCAGAAATGAACCCACAGACCTATCGCCATTTAATCTTTGATAAGGGAGCTAAAACAATAGAATGGAGGAAAGACAGCCTCTTCAGTAAATGGTGCTGGCAAAATTGGTTAACTACATGTAGAAAACTAAAGCTAGATCCTTATATATCACCCTGCACCAGAATCAACTCCAAATGGATTAAAGCCCTCGAAGTCAAAGCAGACACTCTGAAAACATTACATGATGGAATATGAGAAACCCTAGGTCTTCTTGGCTCAGTCTGAAATTTTCTGTATAGAGACCTGGAAACACAACAAACAAATAAAAGTTGGACAAATGGGATTGCATGAAGTTGCAGAGCTTCTGCATGGCAAACGACATAGCTAGCAAGATCAATAGAAAGCCCACAGATTGGGAGAAGATCTTTACTAGCCATACAATGGACAAGGGTCTCATATCTAAAATATATGTGGAACTCAAAAAATTAAATCCCCCAACAACAAATCCTCAAAGAAACAACTGCCCAATAAATAAGTGGGCTAAAGACTTGAAGAGAAACTTCTCTGAAGAAAGAAGGATGGCCAATAGACACATGAAGAAATGCTCAACGTTCCTAGCCATAAAAGAAATGCAAATCAAAACAACATTGAGATACCACCTCACGCCATTTAGAATGGCTATAATCATGCATTCTAACAACAACAGATGCTGTAGAAGATGTGGGCAGAAGAGATCCTTACTTCATTGTTTGTGGGAGTGTAAACTTGTTCAACCACTTTGGAAAGTAGTATGGAGGTTCCTCAAAAGACTTCACATAGACCTCCCCTATGACCCACCATTCCCACTTTTGGGCCTTTACCCAAATGTTTATAAACAAGACCACACTAAAGCTACCAGCACAACTATGTTTATTGCGGCATTATTTATCATAGCTAAGATATTGAACCAACCCAGATGCCCATCAGTATATGAATGGATCAATATAATGTGGTATATATACACAATGGAATTCTATGCTTCCATCAGAAAGACTGACATTTCCCCATTTGTTAGGAAATGGAAAGGCTTGGAAAAAATTATAAGTGAAGTAAGCCAGGCCCAAAGAAACAGGTCCCATGGTTTCCCTTGTTTGCAATATCTAGTATATGTATTTCAAGCAGAAAAGTTCAGATAATGTGATGTTAGGAAAACGAACCCTTAGATATGTATTTAAATGTTTTTTCTTTAATGCATTTGTTTCTAATGCATTTATAAGATTATTTCTTTGTAGCTTTGTATGTCTCTCCCCCACAGTATAACCTCTGCTTTCACTGTATTTGATGTCGTTATAATTTGTGGAGGAGATGGGGAAAAACGAGTCGTTTAAGGATACAGTTTGACCATATGCAACTATGAGAAGTACAAGTTGTCATGTCAAAAACAAACTTTACAACTTTGGTGTGGAGGGGCAGGGGGGGAATGGTTGGGCGGGCGGAGGGAGGCTGGGAAGGGATGTGAAGGGTAAACAAAGGAGGAGGCTGTAATGCTTGATAAGAAATGTACTCATTATCTTGCCCATGTAATTGTAACCCCTCTGTACAGTATGTTCACAAAAAATTAAAATTCAAAAAAAAAGTTAGATTTGTGCTCCATGGACTAAATTTCATGACTTATCAAAGAGTATCTTCACAGTACTTAAAGTATTTATATACTCAACATTGAACCTTTTTCCATTCTGTATTATTAATGAGAAAAACATAAATGTTCGTAAGGCTTGCCTTTTCATTGGAAAATTCACAATAATGAATTTTCTAAACTTTCCTTTCTTTTATACAGCAAATAAAACTAAGTATGGTGTGCAGAGAAGTAAGTTAATGTCACCTCTATAATGCTTGGACCTGCTTAATCATCTCACGTATCTGCAGCTCTGTCTTCTTTCAGGCATCTTTTTAGGCCAATTGATCTTCTCCTTAGTGCCCAGGTTAGGTAGCTCAGCAACTTCCCTCCAGTCTCCAAGGATACTTCATGGCTGTTTCATCATTGCAGAAAATAGATTTGTCTATTCTACAAAAAAATAAATGTGATTGGGTTAAGTCTCTACTGACGTAAGATTTTATTTTACATTAGTCTATATTTCCTTCAGGGAATTCCCTAAATGTTTAATTAATGGAAGGAAGGTGCTGGGAAAGAGTGAGGGAACAGAAGACACTGTACAAACAGAAATGTATTTATTACCTGACTCATTTAATTGTAATCCCTCTGTACATGTTCTTTATAATACTAATAAAGTAAATTAATAAAAAATGTTCAATTAGACCAACCTGGTCAGAATGTAGACATGTCCAACTAGTCACCTAACAAAACTAATGCTTTACACACACTAAGAAGACAGTAAACTCCCAAATAAAGTGTACTTAAATCATTTGCAAGGCCACTCCAGCCCAGCCGCCACCACCACGCTGGGTCCTTTTTCCAAGATGGGGCACCAAGGACACTGCCTCCTGGGCTTCAATGCAGCTGCTATGAGGGTCTGTGGGGCACAGCCTTTCCAGCACCGAAGCTGCAGAGTGAGGCCAAGTCAGTACAGCTTGTTGTGGTACACAATGCTGCTGCAGTTGAAAGGGTGGCAGGCTGCACCTGAGGCCTCTGGTGCCAAGCATCCATCTCAGGCTTGAGTCATTGGGAAGCCCCGCGCCGGCAGGGCAGCTAACATGCTGTGAACCTCCAACTAGCAGTGAGTGCTCCTTGGGCTCAGGGCCAGCAGCAGCAGAGACTGGGACGGCGAAGCCTCAGGGACCCAGGAGCCTTGGCCCACTGTTCCATGCCTCGCCCCTGCTGACGTCTCCTGTGGACTGGCCCATGGACCCTGCTCAGCATCTGTGAGCACCAGATGCTGCTCATCAGCAGCCTGAGTCCCACACTGCCAGCTGAGCTCCAGCAGCTGAGCACCCCTGGACTGGTTTCTCCACCAGGTCAAGGGCCTCAGGGAGACAGCCAGTGACTGTGCTCATGCCCTACCTCCTCCACCAGGCCTACATGAATTTCAGGCAGCCGCAGGATGAGCCAGATGCCCGGAAGCAAGTCCTGGCCGGCCAGCAGCTGCCCTATAACCCCAGGCTCAAGGCAGAGCCAATGCACCTGCTCTGCAGAGGCAATGGCAGTGATGGAAGCCACGGAGCTGCAGCAGAAGCACCGCTGCCTCCAGGCCATCCTCAGCTGCCTAGGGGCACCCACACCATCAACCCCCGGGGCTGCCCACTCAGGCTGCCCATATAAGCAGTGCTCATTTTCTTCTGTGTCTTCCCTTACTCTGCCAAATCCCCGCGGGTGCCACTGCCTCCTCTGCCAACTTTGCCCTGGACACTCAGCTGCCATAGAGTCCCCTCATAGAGTTCATAAGGGTTGACGGCACTTCTGCGGACAGCCCCCAGTAAAGAATCAAGGATCACAGTGACAGTATGCAGAAAAAGGTATTCCACACATATTTTGATAGACTATGAAATCAGAAAAAAGCAAAAATTATCAAATTTAACAAAAGAGATTAACCAGGCACCAATGGCTCACAGCTTTTATCCAAGCTCTTCAGAAGGCTGATAGCTGAGGATCAAGATTGGAAGCCAGCTTGGGCAGGAAAGTCCCTGAGATTCTTATCTCCAATTATCTACAAACAACAACAACAGCAACAGCAGCACCAGCAACAAAACCCCACAAGCAAAGCTGTGTCTCAAAATGATAAAGTGTTAGCCTTGAGCATAAAGCAATGCCAGGGCTCCAGCAGTATCTGCAAAGCCTGACAAGCTCGACTCCCCCAGGATAGCTCACACCCTCAGAGGACGTTGTGAGGAGGAATCGATCTCTGGGGTACACTTCAACTACCAAAATTTACATGCTCACTAGCACCAAGCAGGTACCACTTATAGCTCAACAACTCATTTCTAGCTCTTTCTCACCACACTTGGGTGGGAAGGTGAGGGAGCTATGGAGTAGCAGGATGCACCATTTTGGTTGAGGAGGGGGATATCTGATATCAGACCCACAGATCTCACCTGGATAGACTAGAACTCTCCAGAAGAAGGCCAAGGTCGACAGATAGAGTCATTCTCTAACAAGTGTAGAAGGGGGAATATTGAGTCTGAGGACTCCATAGTGCCCAACTTTGGGATTGGTGGCAGCGACTACCCCCTGCTGTGGTGACTAAGTGGTAGCATCTGGTTTGCTAGCCTATGAACAGCAGACGTGAAGGGGGGATGGATAGGGGTTGGGCCTGGGCAACTCCCTTTTGCTGAGTTGTTGCTGCTACCACCATTTGGACATGCCAGGGCTTGGAGCAAGGCTGCTTGAACTGTGGGCTGACTGGCTCTGAAGAAGCAGAAGCAGAAGTGCTTTGTGCAGGCGGTGGCTCCATTACTGGTGGCTCTGGTCTTCCTGCCCAATGTGGGGCTGTGGGCTCTGCACTGTAGGCTGCAGCCTGATGGAACCCTGAGGGGCCGGGAGCCAGACAGCTGAGTGCCTAGGTATGGTGTAGACAGAATGTTGCACCCCAGTCTCCCACCCTGGTGTGGGTTTACTCCAAACCTGTGACTCCTTCTCCTTCCTCCTCATCTGGTAGGTGTCCTCAGTGGCAGCACCTGAGCAGTCTGTGCTTCTTCCTACTTTTCTCCCAGGTGGGGTCAATTGAGGTTGTGAGCATAGGGATTTGTCCACTCAGTAGAGTCAGAATAGAACCCAGGTCCCTTGGTGCCCCAGTATGGGACCCTTATTTCTACTTTTCATACTTTACAATCAGTTCTTTCTGTTGCCCTCTCCTGTCCCCTGACCTCATCCAGCATTCTCTTTCTGGGGAGTACCCTGTCTGCACATGCCTGTGTCCCAGGATGTGATGCCTCCTGTAGGACTAGTGCCCTCATCATCTCTGCTTTCCTGCCTCACCTCCACCTACTTATCCTTGTGTCTCTACTCAGGTCAGTCCCTTTCCCATTTAACCATTTGCACAGGGAGCCCAGGATTCCCCGCTCCTTCTCCCAATTCACTGTTATCCATCCTATCTGTTTTTTAGGTATTGTTGATTCCTTGGGGAGTGAGTGCAAAGATCCTCTTGGAAATGTAGGTCCCTTGGATGGGGTGAAATGTGAATTTCTGGTTCTTGAGGAACTTGCCACCTTTGACTCTCCAGTAGTACAGACATATCCTGGTGGAGAGATTGCCCAAAATATCCCCTAGAGGAGTTCCCTAAGGGTGAAATGACACATGCCTTCCTTCCCTGCTATGAACCGATGGCACGTGGCATTTTTTTATATTCCAAACTGTGATCATATTTGTTTCTGCCTCTTTGAAACGTACTCATGTACCTGAATATGTTTATGTGCATTTGGACTAAATTATCAATATTTCTTTGTGTGTGTGTGTGTGTGTGTGTGTGTGTGTGTGTGTGTGTGTGTGTCTGTGTGTCTGTGTGTGTCTGTGTGTCTGTGTGTGTGTAGGTATGTGTTCAGATCTTTGGTCTTAAACTAAGGGCCTGTGTTCTGTCTTTTAGTTTTCACTCTTGGCCAGTGCTCTACCACGTGATCCACAGCTCTACTTCTGGCATTTTGATGATTCATCGGAGTTAAGAGTTGTAGAGTGGGCTGGGAAGGTGGCTCAGTGGTAGAGCGTTTGCCTTGCATGCCTGAGGCCCTGGGTTTGATTCCTCAGCACCACATAAGCAAAAAAAAGGAAAAAAGCCGGAAGTGGCACTGTGGCTCAAGTGGTAGAGCGCTAGCCCTGAGCTGAAGAGCTGAGGGACAGCGCCCAGACCCAGAGTTCAGGCCTCTCGACTGGACCCCCCCCCAAAAAAAAACCAAAAATAAAATGTACAGACTTTCCTGCAAGGGATGCTTTAGAAACAAGATTCTGAGATCTCTTCATCCTGAGTAGGCAGGATGGAACTCAGGACCTTGTACTTGCCAGGGAAATGCTCCTCCCTGAGCTAAATCCTTAAACCAAGCTCATATTATTGATTGGCTGGTTTTTGCTCACAATTGGTGCTCTTTTTCGTGAGCCACATCTCTCTTTGTGGATATTTTTGTTTTGTTTTTTCAGTTTTCTGTTTTTTTGGTTGGGCATGGGGCTTGAACTCTCAGCTTGGGCACTGTCCCTGTGCTCTTCAGCTCAAAGCGAGCACTTCACTGCTTGATCCACAGTGCCACTTCTGGTTTTCTCCTGATTTATTGGAGATTAGAGTCTCATGGATTTTCCTGCCCTGGCTGGCTTTGTACCGTGGTCCTTTGATCTCAGCCTCCTGAGTAGTTAGAATTACAGGCATGAGCCACTGGTGCCGGGCTCCTTCCATGTTTTGTTTTTCTCTTTTTCCTTGTTAATTAATGATAAGAGACTCAGATTTGCTTACCCAGGCTGGCTTGGAAGTGCAATCCTCTCATCTCAAACCTCATGACTGAATCATAGCTGTGAGCCACCAGTACCTCCCTTGGATTTGTCATTTTTGACAAATGCCAAATGTGTCTGTTGACATGGCCTGATCATTGAACATTGCTAAGAACCCAAGGCAAATTTCAGGAGAATGACAAAGATGTAGAAACCATTTGGTGACGACTCACACATACCATTACATAAGGTAAGTTAAAGACTTTCTTCCCAGAAAAACACAACTCTTACCTACGTAAAAGATAAGGTGTTTAAGTGCCTCTTCATATTTATCTAAAATAGTATACACATTGAAAGGAACTCCACGATATGGATATGCTTCTCATGCATGAGAAGCAAGCACTCTATCATGGAGCCACCTTCCTAGGCCAATAAACAAAAGACTTATAAGTGTCAGCTGGGCACTGTTGGCTGATATTTGTAATACTAGCTACTCAGGAGGCTAGAAGCTGGGGATTATGGTTCAAGCCAGCCTGAGCAGGTAAATATGTGAGAATGCTAACCAATTAACCACCCAAAATACCAGAAATCGAGCTGTGGCTCAAGTGGTAAAATCCTAGCCTTGAGTAAAAATAGCGAAGGGACAGGGTCCAGCCCCTGAGTTCAAGTCCCACTCTGCACTACCAGGTTAAAAATTTTAAAAAATGATAAAGGAACTTATCTTCTATGGGACTAAAACACTTGTGAGTAGTTGCTGACATACACGCCTGCCTTCCTACACCATGGGACACATGCAACATGATAGACTTAAACATTTCTATTCATTTCAAGGTTAGGTACAATCTAGCCGGGCGCTGGTGGCTCACGCCTGTAATCCTAGCTACTCAGGAGGCTGAGATCTGAGGATCGCGGTTCAAAGCTAGCCCGGGCAGGAGAAACCGTGAGACTCCTATCTCCAATAAACCACCAGAAAACCGGAAGTGGCACTGTAGCTCAAGTGGTAGAGTGCTCGCCTTGAGCTGAAGAGCTGAGGGACAGCGCTCAGGCCCAGAGATCAAGCCCCACAATCAACCAAAAAAAAAAAAAAAAAAAAGGTTAGGTACAATCACATGATTACAACATATGTAGAAACTACATCAGAGTGAAGCTTAAGTTGATTTCCTTTGCCAGTGATCTTAGAAGTTTGTCAGAGCAGAGTGTCCTTCACAGGAAGAAAAGAAGCTCCTACTGACTCAACTTAAACTCATGTTGTGAGTAGAAATACTGCTGGGCTGTTTGTTAATGCAGCGTTACTTGGCTGGTTTTGACTCATCCTGGTTCCTTGAAGGCAGAGCCCCATCTGGTTGCATTTTGGGGGCCTCAGAGGAGGTCACCATGAAATAGTAACTGAAGAATATCACCAACTCCCCTTCATGAAAACCTTATTATAGTTTGAAGCCAGTGGTTTATATGTGTAATCCTAGCTACTCAGGAGGCTAGCAACCTGATGGTTGTGGTTCAATGCCAGCACTCCAATTAAACATCAAAAAATCTGGAATTGGACCAGTGTCCCAAGTGGTAGTGTGCCTGCCTTGAGCAAAAAAGCTCAGGGACAGCCCTAGGAATGGTACACACACACACAGACACAGACACAGACACACACACACACACACACACACACACACACACACACACACAAACACACATATACCACTTATTATTAGCTCGTCTAATGCTCCGAACAACCATATCCCTCAGTTATCCTTATTTCCATATTACAGAGGAAGAAAATTCCTGGACAATCAGTGACACCAGACCCTAAATCCAATCCCCTGCCTCAGTACCTTTCATTGGAAAAAAAACCTGTGGCCCAAAAGACAGACTACATGCATTCTGTGGTGTGTGTGTGTGTGTGTGTGTGTGTGTGTGTGTGTGTGTGTATGTGCACGTGCGTGCGTGCATGCACACACCAATCCTAGGGTTTGAACTTTGAGTCTGGGTGCTGTCCCTTAGCTTTTATTCTCAAGTTTGGCACACTATACCACTTGAGCCACAGCTCCATTTCTTGGTCGTTAGTTTTTCATTGGAGATAAGAGTCTCACAGACTTTTATGCCCAGGCTGGCTTTGAATCATGGTCCTTAGATCACAGCCTTCTCAGTAACTAGGAGTCTACATGTGAACCATTGGTATCAGGCATGGATTCTTCACCCTTATGGGTAAACCTGTCTTACCTAGTTTTCCTCAGTATGAATTAGTTTCAATAATGTTTGATCCTAGGCCAGTTGAGACATATATTGTCCATATTACAGTGTCTGGCTGGTGTTTCAGTACAGCAATTCCTGCTCTGCCTGAGATGAAAGTTCTTGAGAAGGACAACTAAGCCAGGTGTTGGTGACTCACACCTTTAATCCTAGCTGGTGAAGAGGCTGAGATCTGAGGACTGTGGTTCAAAGTCAGCATGGGCAGGAAAGACTGTAAGACTCTAGAAGTGGGACTGTGGTCCAAGTGGTAGAATTTTAGCCTTGAATGAAGAGCTCAAAAACAGTGCCCAGGTACTCAGTGCAGTCCCTAGGACAAACACAAAATGAAAGAAAGAGAAAGAAAAAAGAAAAGGAGTGGGGGCAGGAGGAGAAAG
Source organism: Dipodomys merriami (assembly GCF_024711535.1). Lineage (NCBI taxonomy): Eukaryota > Metazoa > Chordata > Mammalia > Rodentia > Heteromyidae > Dipodomys > Dipodomys merriami. The sequence continues at coordinate 384,565 of NW_027206161.1, forward strand.
AAGGAGGGAGGGAAGAATTATGGAATTAGTGGCTCAGTTATGTAATCCTAGCAAGAAAACCAGTAGTGGAACTGTATCTCAAAATAGTAGAGAGCTAGCTTTGAGCAAAAAGCTCAGGGACAGACCCTGTATTCAATAACAAAGACTGACAAAAAAGAGAGGGAGAGGATAGAAGGGGAAAGGGAGGGAAAAAGGGAGGGAAGGAATGAACTAGTTCAAGAGTTGAGTGAAATAAAATCTGCTAGGTATCTGGGAACCTACAGAGAACCAGGAGGCACAGTTTTTTAACAACACATCCTTGGCTGGTGCTAAAGATGAGATTCCCCCTACAGGGCCCATCCTGCGCTTTAGTTCAGGCCTATTGAATGCTCCCTGGGCTGTGGGAAGGAAGAGCTAGCCTTTGCTTCACTTGTAAAGACTAGGAAACCAAGGACATCAAGGACCTCTCATAGCAAGAAGAGGAAGACATGGGTATCCATTCCCTGGAATCTGATCCTTTCTGTGACATGCCCACTCTGATCCTTCTCCTATCCTATTATCTTCTGGTAGCCTGGAAAGATGTAAAAATCACCTAAATCACCAGGAAAAGAAAGGAAACTCCCTCAATGGCTATAGGTGGGTCTCTCTACCCCATTTGCCAGTCCTAGTCCAGCACAGACTGCCAGAACCGTGATTAGTAGACTAAACAACTTTGTGGACCACCCCCCCCCTCTCTCGTTCTATTTTCTGGGGGAACCTTCAAAGACCGAGTATAGATAGAATGGGCTGCTATGTCCCCATTGGCACCAATAGTATTTAGCCATTTTCCTTAAAATCACAGCCAGAGCACCAATGATTAAAGTCAAAATCAAATCTGGGAGCAACTCATAACATGTAGAGCTAGGATATTTTTCATTGCTGGGGGCCTCTTGTGACCTCAAAGGGAGCCAGTGAGATAGGGGCAAGGATGAGGCTGCCTTGGGACTTCTCTCTGTGTCCTGTACCTTATAAGGATTCTCAAATCAAGGTCGGGCCAAATAATAATGACAAATAATAAATATTGATTACTAACAACTGTTGTATTGAGAGATGAAGGTTACATTTATTTTATTTTTACTCCATCAAATGTCCATACCCTCCCCATAGAGTATTTATTATTATTAATGTGCTTACTTAATCTTCATTTCACATATCAGAAAATGGTATTCAGAGAGATTAAGCCACTGACTAGAGCCACACAGCTCAAAATCAAAATAGTATGACGATAAGAATACTATCTGAGGCAGGTGCTGGTATCTCTTGCTTGTAATCTTAGTTACTTAGTAGGCTGAGGTCTGAGGATCACGGTTTACAGCCATGATCTCTGATTAACCACTAAAATGCCTGCAATGGAGCTGTAGGACAAGTTGTAGAGTGCTACTTTTGAGTGAAAGAGCTAAGGGATAGTGCCCAGATCTTGAGTTCAAGCTCTAGTACTGGCACCAAACAACAACAATAAAAATGGCTCATAACCATCACCTAAGACTATCTCCCACACACCAAAAAAAACCCAGACCCGAAGGTGTGGCTCAAGTGGTAAAGTACTAGTCTCAAGCAGAATAAGCTAGGGGAAAGTGTCTACACTTTAATTTCAACCCCTCCCCACTATAAACTTGTGTGTATATGTATATGTATACGTATATGTATATGTATATATAATGTGTCCACACATATATACACATGCATGAAAGTATACATACATGTGTATATGCTGATTGGGGGATATCAGGCCTGATAGCTCAAGCAAGAGAAAAATTTTGCATCATTCAGCCTGTAGATGGAGACTCAGAATTTCTATACTGCAGCTAAGTGGCAGAATTTGAGTATGCTCAAATTCTGAAATTCATCAAATCATTGGATAAAGTCCATTCTATTTAGGAAGGGCAATCATCATTTTTGCTTTGCTTTGTTTTGGTTTTGGTTTTTGGCAGTCCTGGAGGGTGAACTCAGGGCCTGGTCACTGTCAATGAGCTTCTTTGGCTCCAGGACAGTGCTCTACCACTTGAGCCACAGCGTCACTTCTAGCTTTTTGTTCATGTGGTAGTGAGGAATCAAACCCAGGGCTTCATGCATGCTAGGCAAGCACTCTAACACTAAGCCACATTCCCAGCCCGTAATAAATCTTTACTCAACGTTAAAAATTATTTAAATCTATTTGTTTATATTTACCCATGTGATTAAAGTGGTAATCACCTTCAAAAATATTTTCATAGCAATATTTACACTAATGTTTGACTAAAAAATGAAGCACTACATGCTAGCAGAAATAATGTGTTAAAATAGACCATCTCTAGCCATGTGTTGTTGGCTCAAGGCTGTAATTCTAGCTATTCAAGAAGTTTAGAGCTGAGGATTGAAGTTTTATGAGACTCATTTCCAATTAACTACCTTAGAAAACTAATGTGAATTTATGGTAGAAATGGCAAAAGATGCCAGGGATATTGCCCAGGACCTGAGTACAAGCAATAACACTGGGGTGTGCATGAGCATGAACACACACACACACACAAACACACACACACACACACACACACACACACACGCACATAGACATACACACCATGACCATCACTATCATTAGAATATCATGACTCCACTCACAGGAGATCTGCAACAGTCAAATTGTGAGAAAGGAAGTAGAATGGTAGGTTTCCTGAGACTGGGGAAATGGATTGATGGATGGTGCTGTTTAATAAGTGCTTAATTTCAGGTTGGATTCTGAGAAAGTTCTAGAGGTTGGTATCAGTGAGGTTGCATGAAAATGTGAATAAACTTAAATCTACTGAAGTGTACAATTATAACTGGTTCATATGACACATTTTATGCTCTGGTTATTTTCCCAGGATGAGAGAACAGATAACAGTGCAGTCAGAGGGGGCCTGGACATGAAAAGATAGGAGGAGGCGAGGCCTCTTTTAGTGTTCACTCATTCAGTTTCTCACCAACAAACATCTGCTGTTGGGCCATTTGTGCTGGACTTATGCCAGGTTGAAGAAAAAGCAGTGAGTGGCTGTCTGTCACTGGTGCTCTATCATTTCAGCCACATCTGTACTTCTGGCTTTTGTACGTTAATTGGAGATAAAACTCTCAGATTTAGCTGCCTAGGCTGGCTTTGAACTTCAATCCTCAGATTTCAGCCTCAATGTACTATGTTAAACAAATGATTGGAACTTGCTCTTTGTTGTTGTTGGTTTTGGTTGTCAGGCTAGAACTTAGGGCCCAAGCACTGTACCTCAGTTCTTCTGCTTAAGGCTAGCATTCTACCAGTTTGAATTATTACACTACTTTTGGTTTTCTGGTGATTAATTGGAAATAAAGTTTCACAGACGTTACTGCTCAGACTGCCTTGAACCTTGATCCTCTGATCTCAGCCTCTTTAGTACTTAGGATTGCAGCTGAGCCAATTACACATTGCTGTGAATTGCTCCTTCATGAATGAAGGGGTTCTGATTATCTCCATTTTCCAGATACAGAAACACAGGAAACAATTTGAAATTACTTGTATGTGATGTCAAACGTTAGTAAATGCTGGAGCTGGGACTTTTCTCCTGGACTTTCCAATTGCAAAACTCACCTTCAAATAATACTCCATTAGTGTGTGGCTTTTGTTATCCCCTACCCTCACATTCCTGTAACAAGGAATCAAGAATGCCCAGAGGTGTGACTAAGTACATGGCTGTCTAGTGAGGAGAGTGCCTGGGTCTGAGTCTGATCTTCACTACTGAAATTGGATTGAAATGTTTGTTTGACCAGGATTTAAGTTTTGTGATGCTGGCCCTGGCAAATCATTAGTTCTCTTCCAGTGTCCTGGTTTTTAAGACTAAGATAATGATTACCTATCTCATAGGTTTATTACCAAGTTCACAAAGAAAAAGGTGGGTTGGTGCCTAGCATACAGTCAGCAACCCATTGACGTCAACTCTTTATTTCATTGAGTAAAGATGGCAGCCTATGGCTGGTTGTCCAGTTCAGTGGTAAAGCCTATACTTATTTAGCATGGTGTAGAGGAGGAAGGTTGTGAGGGGAGAGGAGGAAGAACCAAGAAGAAGGAAGAGGGGGTGGAATGTGGTCAGGCACAAGCAGCTCAAGCCTGTAATCCTAGCTACTTAGGAGGCTAAGATTTGTGGATGGTGGATTAACCCAGTCTGGCCAGGAAAGTGTATGAGACTCTTAATTCTAATAAAGTACTTAGAAAAAGCTAGAAATGGCATTGTTCCTCAAGGGGTAGAGCACTACCCTTGACTGAGCAAATTAGGCTCAGGGACAGTGCTTACAACTGAGCTCCAGTTCTAGGCAGGGCTCAATCAATCAATCAATCAATCAATCAATCAAGAAGTAGAAGTGGAAAATTCGGTTGTGTGTTAATCATGAATTTTTTTTGCTATGACAAAATACTTGACAGAAATATCTTAGGAATTTATTTTGCTCAGTGTCATAGATTTCAGGCAGTCATGGCAGAGCAGAATATGGTGGACATGGAGAAGGGGAAGGAGTAAGAGAGGGAGAAGGAGTGCTTCCATGGGGGGATTCTCTTTTCTCCTCTTTAATTCCATATGGAAAGCCAGCTTATGGGACTGTGCCACCCATGTGCAGGAGGCGTATCTGCTTCAGTTAGTCTGCTTGGAAACCCCCCAAACACACCCAGAGTTAGGTGGGTGCATCTAAACACAATCAAATCAATCTCAATTAAGTTTATCCTCAAGATTAACCATCACAGTTGCTAACTTAATTTACCTCCAAATTTACCTTCCTTGTTCTCTCACAACCCAAGGAACATTTATCATTCTTGTTTTTTTTCACTTTTAGACTATTGTGTGTGTGTGTGTACTTTAATTGGAAAAAAATTGAATATAAAACAGATTATTCCATTGGGACCTTAGAAAACCATTTTATCAGTCCTATCTCCATTTCCACTAGACCCTGTAAGTTTCCACTTAAGCAATATCATTTCAAATATTTTCTCATCCAATATGAAGAAATCTTCCATTCAGTGTCATGTAGTATTGTAGGATTAGAGGACCGAAAAACACATTTAAGAAATAGGCCATGGAGCTTATCTCACAATAGCAAAAGTTAAGGGACCATTATACGTTCTCTGGCATATGAAATTCCAAAATCAGACATGTTCTACTCAGACTTGTTGTCCCTGGAGTGACTCAAACCTGCACATCTGAGTTAGGGTAGAAAGAAAGAGTGCAGCAGTGGTTTAGTAGTGGTGATTGTGATAAAATGCATGCAGCATACCCCAATGTTTAAAAAATATAACAACTACCAATTATAGTCTGGAAGTAACCTAAGGATAGACAGCAAATGAAGAAAATACTAAAGGTTAGTAAGATATCTGAGTTTTTAGAGAGCTTTTATGTTTATGTTTAAAGAACATAATTTTTTAAAACACAACACGTATATCCTCCCTCTTCAAAGGACAGAAATTCCACAGAGCAGTTGGAGAGAGGCACAGAGGCCTCTCGTCCGTTTAGTTATAATTGTACATATTTCTGCCTTACAAGGTTGGGAACAAGTATCTCTCATCTTAGGCTCCCATATTTCTCTCATAAACAAGACAACAATAAGCTAATATTAGTGGAACTTCTCAGTGTGCTGAAGGCCAAAGAAGCAGCACCTTGCTAGGCAAACCCTGAAAAGCCTGTGGACATACTCATGTTTGGTCCTTGGAACAGCTCTATAGAAAAGTAAACTTTTCTATAATAGTCTAACTTAGTGGAACCAGAGAAATAAATGAGTTCTGTCCACAGTTGTTATTCTTTGTTACTTTACACATTCTATTTGATTAACAATGATCAGATATGCAAATAGTCAGTAAGTGTGACCACAATGGAAAAGCATATCTATTGGGAGAGAAGCCCGATTTCAGATTTAATAGACAGATTTTAAGGACTATACTACTACTACTAGTACTACTACTAGTACTACTACTACTACTACTACTACTACTACTGCTACTACTACTAAACAGGAAATAGAGCTATTGGAAGATAACCCCAGTGGCAGAGGGAGAGAAAATGGTTTAAAATGTACATTTATAAAGTTCATGTAGACTCATATGCTGGTGGCTCATGCTTGTAATACTAGCTTGTCAGTAGGATAGGATCTGAAGACCAGGGATTAAAATCAAGCTGGATAGTAAAATCCAAAATAATCTCTAATAAAGTGATCAAAATAATGGAATTAAGTGGTAGAGAACAACTCCAGAGGGGGAAAAAAAAGGTAAAAGACACTTCAAACAGGAACAAAAGAAAGTGTTAACAGTTATATATGTAGGATTTCATATATGACATTTTCATATATGCTTATAATGTATTCTATTTGGTACATCTCCCTCCCTTCATCATGATGTAAAATAGTTTGGACATGTTTCATTATTTTATTCTCATACAAGTAACAATGTTGACCATGTTTATTCTCTTCATTCAAAATTCTTTAAAAGCATTTACAAAAACAATATAATGAAGTAGGTTAAAATTATATTAGGAAGGAGAGTGGATGAGGAAGTATGATTGATTGAGGTCAATGAAATAAATTATATTCTTGCATTAAACTGTGACCACGAGGCTACCCTATGTACTGAAAATATGTTAATGAAAATATCTGTTTTTCAAAAAGAACAGTTGATAACCAATATCCTACCTAATGGTGAAAATTCCTATACCAATCTCCTAAAATCAGCAACAAGATATCCTTATCTACTGTTACCATTTGTAAGTTGAAGGAAATGGAGTTGCAAGGAAAATCAATTTGACAATAGAAATGTCCATTTCTGTGTAGATAGGAAAGAGTGTAATTATCTTTTGTGAAGATAACATTATCTTTTATTTATGTCATCCTGGGCCTAGAACCCAGGGATTGTGTTCTGTCCCTGAGCTTTCTACTCAAAGCTAGATTTCTACCCCTTGAACTGCAGCTCCACCCCTGGTTTTTTTTATGGGTAACGGGAGTAAGAGTCTCAGGAGTCTCATATACTTCTTTGCAGGGACTGGCTTCCAACTACAATCCTCAGAAATCAGCCTCCTGAGCAGCGAAGATTACAGGCAGCAACCACTGGCTCCCAAACCTCACCTTATTTTTTATTTAGAAAATTACAAGAATTAACTAAAATTATTATGTTCAATAACTGAGTTCAATATATATATATATATATATATATATATATATATATATATATATATATTAGAACAGGTGAAATTGGTCAAGGAATCAGTTTAGTGTCAGTAAACCTTTTGAAGATGCGATGGAAGATATTCTAAATTTTAAGGAAAAAAAACAGAGCAATTTACAGTCAGCAAATCATACCTGGTAAGCAAAAACAGAAGCAAAAGCAATGTAATCTCATAACCACAATTACATTATCATAACTAAGAATTAAAATGTGAAATTATGTAATTCTCCCCAATATATTTCCATTATCTGATTGGTCTCACAATGTTTCAAGAGGCAAATTGTGATTTTAAAGTAGAAACTCATGTTAGCTGACACAGTTAGGAGATAAATTTCCCTATGCATCAAGGAACTCCTCAGACTTAGAGTCTGACACTGGTCCAACCTATGTAAGACCAACTTCCTCTAGGGTAGCCTATCACATTGTGGGAATTGTAGTGTCCATTGAAGCACAGATGCTTTGAAAGGGTTGGGATTTTTTTTTTGGAAGTATGGGGTGGCAGAACCTACTTAATGTGCGCCTCTTCACCCACCATTGTTTTCACTCTGTAAATTCGTTTCTTTCCCTCGTTGCTGCTGGAAATGCTATGAAGTACAGTTTTGCCCTTCATAGTTGGAGTAGCGAGGCAGGTGCCCAGCCAGTCTTCAGTGGACCTTGACAACTGTAACTTGAAGGAATCTCAGGCTCTGGAAATAATGTGAGGTGAGAACCCTAAGATGGGTGTAGGACCTGAGTCTACACTCCATGTGTCACTCCTTTCTGGGGTTAATGATTTGCAGTTCATGAGTTTGCATTGCCAGTAGACTATGTGCATGCAGACAACTGAAAATGACTCTTGAAGTTCTGAGAGTAAGTTGAATGGTTCTCCAGACTAAGAGAGCCAAGAGCTTTGTTTAAACTCCATGACCAAGAGATTCTGTTGTTAACCCATGTGAATTTATTCACTTTGCCCAGCTGTAACATGAGCATGGTAACAATTCTAGTGATGTTGTGAATTGTGTGTCTGCCTGGAGTCTTCTTATATTGCAATTTTATTTTGGTATTCTGTGTTGTTTCTCCTACAGGTGTGTCTTTTCTGCTCCTGCCTTGTTTGCCTTCTTAGTGCTCCTTGATTGAGTACATACATGATTGTACACGACCTTGTGACTACAGACAGTTGTACATATTATGGTAGTGTGTGCTTTTTCTGTATTTGTAGCAATGAAGCCTACCAGTGTTGGAAGGGGGCACCCCATGAAAAGGAATTAACCTCCTCAAAGGACAGACCTCGTCAATTCTGACAAATCCTAATGAGAAGATGCAGAAAGTCACAGGAAGGGGGAAATATTTTTAGCTTTTCTTACCTTAAGCAAAAATTGGTTCTACTTCCCAAACACAAAATTCCTCTAACGTTCTCAATCATTTCGTGTTGCTGGAAGATTTAGACCAACTTTTAGGAGTGGAGGAGAACTGGGTTTAAGAATAAGCCAGAGACTATCAGCGGGAACATGAGGCTGTGGTTTGGTGTACAGGAGTAATGGTCACAAATGATAGTATCTGCCTATTTACTAATCCTTAATCCTATTCTCACTATCATTTCTGGAATGTGATCTCTCAAACTAATCCTGATCGTGCCATATATAGAATTACTAATTGTAGAGCACATGGGCAGCAAAGATGGCACTGAGAGGGAGTTGGTGGGCAGAGCCCAATTTGCTTTATGTTCTGTGCGTAACCAGCCTGTGGAAGCTTAGGTGCATGATAGGGTATGACCTTGACAGTGATTGGTTTCTCTTCCTCCCCTCCCATGCCACCTGGTCTTTTTTGCTTTAAAAACTGCTTGCTCTGTGTTAATAAACGAGGTTTCCTCACTTGAGTTGACTCCTTGCTGTGTCTGATTGTCTCCCGAGCTAAGGGAGGCTGGAGAACCAGCTAGTGGGGGACTTAACATTCCTTGGACCCCGTCCGTCTTTTGTGGGACAGACGAATACCCGACATCTGGCGCCACAAGTAGGGCACAAAAGGAAAAGACACCGGTCAAGGCAAAACAGTCTCTCAGGGTAAGTGAAACCCTTACTATGGGTAATGCTATCTCACAGAAGAAGGAGGAGGAGGCAACATTAGGCCTAGAAGGAGTAAAGTAGGACTTGGGATGTGAGAAGGAAAAGGAATGGGTCAAATTGGAGGGAGAATGCACTGAGACATGCACAGTGGAAGTCAAAACGAGGGTGAAAGTTACCCCCTCTGACTCAGGTCCCCCTGATAGTCGTAGGCTCCCTCCCTATTCCCCCGATTGGGTGGGGGGGAATAGGGTAAGACACCCTACAGGACATGCGAGAGGGACCTGCAAGACTTGGACTCCTACCAATGATCCATGTAGGAGCTGAGGGCTGGGGAAGTAACCTACTCAGAGGCCTACCCTGGAAAGGAAGGGCCACCTGGGGGCCTGGAGCCTAGGCCACAGGATTTACATCCCCAAGTGTATCTGGTCAATCTGGCACCAGGAGCAAACAGGCCCTTGGAATGATATCCATGGGAAGCTAAGGATCTTAAAGAGCTCTACAAGGCAGTGGTGGAGGATGACCCGAACTCTCCTTGGGCCCAGACCCTGTTACAGGACATTGCTTATCACCCATGTGTCCATAAGGACTGGCTGGATGTAGCCAAAGCTGTTCTCACCAGTTCTCAGTTGATTTAATGGTGTGCTTTCTTTAAGGAGGAATGTAGAGTGCGAGTGGAGAATAACTGGCAGCCTCAACCCGCAATACCTTTTACTTATGCCATGTTAACAGGGACTGGAGAAGGGTACTCCACTGGTGTCCAACAGGCCACAATACCTGGCCCATACTGTGACCAGGTGAGGCAGGCAGGACTTGCCAGATGGTACAAACTGGATGATGGGCCCACTGAGACCCCCATAGCAGGAGTGAGGCAAAAACCTGGTGAGCCTCTAGCTGAGTTTATAGAATGAGTCCAACAGAGCATTCACTGCAGGCTACCAGCAGGGAACCTCTGAGATCAGTTTGTAAAGCTGCTGGTCTGGGAAGGGATGAATGCAGACCACCGCATGTCCTGCGCAGGATTGAGAAAGAGTTCCCTGAGCAGATGGGTGGTGGCCTCCCAGAATGTGGACAGCAACAGCACCAGTCCCAATCATTAGCTTTAGCTTTACATGCTCAGACATCTGAAATGACTGAGGCTATTACCCAGGCGCTGGCAGCCCAGGGCCAAGGGACCCAAAGACCATCTGGGAGGGGTCTCTTATGGGCAGGAGGGGCAATTTAAGAGGGACTGTTTACAACAATCCCCCTCCAACCGGCCCGGTGGGGGGACCAAACCGCCCCCTACACGCTGCCCCAGGTGCAGGAAGGGATACCTTTTGAAAAAGGATTGTTGATCCAAGTTTGATTTAGATGAGAAGCCTTTAAACTAGGGCAGGGGCATCCTCTAGCCCTGTTTACTCAAGGAGTAACCCCCTCTGCTGCGAGGCACAGGCAGCCTCGCAGCAGGACGACCCAAGTCCTTCCCCCTAGTGGAAGGACTAAGCCCTAAAATAAGTATTCTCATAGGAGGAAAGAGGTTTCACTGCTTAATTGACACGGGGGGAAATCAAACCATACTCAGGGAGGAGGAAGTGCCCTTGGATTGGAAGCTTGTACCTGGGCCCCCTATTTTGGGGGTAGGGGGCAACTCCCAGTCCAAAGAGATGGTTGCCCTTATGAAATGGACTAACCCAGATGTAGAACAGGGAAAGATATGCCCTTTAGTAGCAAACAGCCTCACTGCCAATTTACTAGGGCAAGACATGCTAAGACAAATGGATGCTGTGCTCATTATGGACCATCAAGCTTCCTATGATGATATCCTGGATGGGGAAGAAGCACAAAGGCTTAAACAGGATCTAGAGGGAGTTAAGAAAAAGGATTTTTTAAATTTCATAATTACAGAGAAGAACATAGGGGAACTGCTTGGGTGCACCCCCAATCCTAAAGGCCACTGTTCCCCGAGTACCTCCCATCAGTTGGAAGCCTGGAAGCCCTGTCTGGGTGGAACAGTGGCCATTGACCAAACCTAAACTTGTAGCCATCCACCCTTTGGTGGAAGAACAAGTAAACTTTGGGCATATAGCCCCTTCTATGAATCCTTGGAACACACCTGTATTTGTTATTCAAAAAGTCTCCAGGGCTTGCCATATGCTCCAAGATCTACTTAAGGTAAATGAAAGGATGGAGCTAGGAGGAACGCTCCCAAGAGGCATGCCCTGGACTCCTGCTATACCTTCAGAATAGACATTGGTTGTGATTGATATTAAAGATTGCTTTTTTTTTTTCTGTCCCCGTGCTTCCAGATGACTGCAAGAAGTTTTCTTTTTCCATCCCTTCTCTTAAATTTTTCCAGCCTGATCAGAGGTTCAAATAAATGGTGCTGCCACAGGGAATGTCCAATAGCCCAGCCTTTTGCCAACAATACTTGGCCACACTTTTAGGGCCTGTTCTGGGTTCAGATACCTCCCTTGCCTATGCCTACATGGATGATATAATTCTTGGACACCAAGACCTGAGCCGCCTGGAGGGCCTTCTGGCCCAGGTTCTTGCCATATTTAAAAGGGGAGGGAGTTTACCATAGCCCTCACTGAAATTCAAAAGTTACCTCCTGTTAAGGTGCTTGGAACCCACTTTACCTTGACTCAGGCCAGACCCCTTAAGCCTTTGCTGGATATTCTAGCCTCTCTAACCTTAACCCAACTTCAGAGTCTTTTAGGGGAAATCAATTGGCTGTTACCATGGGTTCCTGTCCCTAAAGATAGTCTTGTGCCCTTATTTGCTCTACTAAAAGACAGGCCGCCCCAAGAAGTTATTACAATTATAGATATCCATTGGGCAATATTTTTGCAGTTCCAAAAAGCCCTGGATAAATGTTCCCTAATGAGGTATTTTATTTTTGAGCCCATTTTCCCTTTGGTTGTTTGCAGGTGTTACATTGATTTCTGCAGTTTTAACTGAAACAGGGGAGCCATTAGAGTGCGTTCACACTCCCCTTGGGGGCACACCTCAGGTGTACTCTCAGGCAGACCAACTTGCAGATGCTATTGTCAAGGGAAGGACCCAAGCCCAAAGGCATTATGACCTTGACCCTCACTTCATTGTTTTTCCTTTTCAGATGGCAGATGTTGAGTGGCTCGCTCGAGCCAATGCTCGTCTTGCTCTCTCCTTGGAGGGGTTTCTAGGCCAAATTGACTGCCATTATGGGCCATCCAAATGGACTGTCATGTTATGTCGACTTCCCCTCAAAATACCATCTCTATTTTCTCCTATATCTATTCGTGGCACCCTCCATGTTTTTACTGATGAAGGAAAAGCAGGCTCTCTGTATGCAGACTTTGAGGAACAACAAAAGACCCCAAGCCAACAAAGATTTCAGCCTTCTTAAGGGTCAGTACAATATAAAGAAATGCTAGCCATAATGATGGCCCTCAGGACATTCAAAAGCCCTTTAATTTGTATTCTGATAGCCTATATATGATTAACTTGCTCCCTCGTATTCCCCAGGCACACATTAAGCTGGATGAAAACCCTATTTCCCCTCTTATGGTTACCCTTATGAGCCTATTAGAAGAGCGGGGAGCCCCTATTCATATTCAACATTTGAGAGAGCATTCAAAATTTCCTGGGTTTTTATCCCTAGGCAATAATTTGGTAGACCAGTTAGCTACTGGCCCACAACCATTAAAGTTACAAGAGGCTACCTGTTTGCATGATTTAACCCACATTAATTGGAGAGGTTTTCAGCATAGATTTCCTCAGATTTCTGTAAAGGACATAAAACGGATAGTACATACCTGTACAACATGCCAGCCCTTCTTAAAAGTATCCTCATTACAACCACCAGGGTTAAATCCCAGAGGCCTTAAACCTAATGTCCTCTGGCAAAGGGATGTTACTCATTTCCTAGCCTTTGGTAAGTTTAAATATACATTTGTCTCTATAGATACCTACTTAGGAGCATGCTGGGCCACAGCACATACAGGAGAAATAACTAAATATTCATAAGCACATTTTCTTCAATGCTTTGCCACCTTGGGTCTACCAGCACAAGTTAAAACCGATAATGGACACTGTTTTGTTAGTAAAGCAATGTCAGATTTTTTGACAAATGGCATATTAATCATACTACAGGAATTTCCTAAATTCCCCAAGGCCAAGCAATTATAGAAAGAAATCACCAGTGTCTTAAGGATCAATTATTAAAACAAATAAGGGGAGTTAGCCCCCATATACAGATACAGATAGATTTGTTTACCATTAATATTTTCAATTTTTCAAAAGGGGCAACTGAATCCAGATTTCAGAAGCACTGGGAACAACTAAACCCTAAGCCCCATCTGAAAGTCAGGTGGAAGGACCCCCTGACACAACAATGGAGAGGTCCTGACCACGCCATGGGCAGGAGATTTGGATGTGTTTTTCCCAAAGGGGAGACAGTCCCCATTTGGATCCCTGCCAGGAACCTTAAGTTTTTACCCATTTCCTCTGTACAGGAGGATACCCAAGGATAAACTAACTAACAAGGAAAGAAAAAGGGCTATGGTGGCCAAGGCTTGTATTTAAAAGAGGAAAGCCAGAAAGATAATTACTAACCATCCCCAAGGGCAACCAGACCTTGAGAATCTCTTGTGTTCTCTAACAATTGCAGATGGTGATACTCCAGCTGTTGGCTCTCCTGACCCTCCCAGTCTGGGATATGGCCCTACGGAATCTGCATCAACCTCAAAGGGTGACCTGGGCAGTGATTAGTGGTGGCAATGCAGAAATCATCAAATATCTTGTCTTTAGATCTTTTTCAACCCCACAGGCAAATAGCCAGATTAGAACAGGCCCCACCTCTGGATTCTGAAGAGGCAGACTGCTATTCCATCCTTGACTAATGTTAAAGGACTGCTAAAGACATTGCTTGGCCTGGTAATGCATTTGCTGATGGTTTTTCTATGCTTTCCTTGCATGATACGTGCACTGCAAAACTCTTATGAGCTTAGCCAAACATTTACATAAGATCAAGCTCCAAGTGAATGAATTTCCCCCTAGAGGAATCACGGCCAGAGATGGGTAAGAGGGGGTGTCAGTCTGACCAACGTAAGACAGGGCCTTCCGCTTCACTCTGAAGAAGTTCCCGATGACGGGTAAGGCAGACAATGTGATCCACCCAACCTAATACAGGGGGGTTCGCTTCTTTAAACAAAGACAGGGGAGATGTTGGGAGCCATTGGGAGCTGACAGTAAAGCTCAAAGGTCATCTTGACCCTGTGCTCGGTTAAAGGCATGTACAAGGAACTGGCTCATTTTAAAGACACCATGTGCCCAGGATTGGTTTGCTATGTCTTCAGTTTGTTTTAAATGTTCCGTGTTTTTCTGGAATATAGTAGAATGGCCTGAGTGTGGGAGCCCACGAGGATTCACCATGCTGCATGTGTGGAACTCCCAATACCCAGGCTGCTCCTATGTTCTGAAGAGAACAACCTTACAAGATACTGACTTTTATATGTGCCCAGGAATTAATTGAACTGCTTCAGGCATTTCTAACGGTGGTGAGACTGATGTTTATTATTGTTCTAGGTAAGGATGTGAGATAACTAGGACGGGCTCTTGGATCATGAACAAGGGCCCTCCCTATCCTTGTCTGGCAAACCTCGACCCCCAGACTTGCCTTGAACCTCCTGAGTGGCCAATGCTATCCTTATCAATGTAATCCTGTTAAAATAACCTTGACAAAGTAGGGGAAAAGATAACTAACTGGGAGGTGGGTCTGCCATTAAAACAAAAAAGGCAGAATCTGTAGAGCACATGGGTAGCAAAGATGGTGCTGAGAAGGAATTGAGTGGGCAGAGCCCAATTTGCTGTATTTTCTGTGCATAACCAGCCCATGGAAGCTTAGGTGCATGATAGGGTATGACCTTGACAGTGATTGGTTCCTCTTCCTCCCCTCCAATGCCAGCTGCTCATTTTTGCTTTAAAAACTACTTGTACTGTGTTAATAAATGAGTTTTCCTGCTTGAGTTGACTCCCCGCTGCTAAGGGAGGCTGGGGAATGGGCTAGCGGCCACAGTTACCTTTCCTTGGACTCCGTCCATCTTTTGTGGGCCAGATGAAGACCCGAGAATTAATGCTAGATCTATTATGTTGGTTTTTCCTGCCTGTTCTGGAGGTGTTGGTCAGGGATCTCTGGTCTTATAAAAAGTTACTGAAGAAAATTTGAAGTAATGTATTTTGCTCAAGGTTGTATGTGTTTTACATATTCTGAAGTTTTACCTAATGTTATCCTTCTTGTCACAATCTGCTCAAAGAAGTATTTCACTTTGGAAATTCCTTTTGGGAATTGAAGTCAGTGAAGCATAAGCACTCCTTTCAAATATCTTATAGAAACATGTTCAACCAATTTTTATCTTCTGCACTTCCTTTTGTGTTTGCAACTTTTAAATTGTTACTAACAGGGTTACACTCCACTTGGTTTATTTGTTATGGACAAATGCCAATTTCTCCAGTATAATAATGAGCCTGCTTTACACCATTTAAAATGAGACTTCCTAAACACGTATTCTGAAACAATTGGTAAAATATATTTTAATACAATCCAATGCCACTTTTTCTGTGCTAGTCCTCCTTCTTAAATTTAATGCCTGGACACTGACCATGAGCTTCTTTTGCCAAATGCTAATGCTCTACCAGTTAAGTCACATCTCTACTGACAACTATTTTTGGTAATTTATTGGAGATCAGAGTCTCCCAGACATTCCTCCCACAGCTGTCTTCAATCTATGATCCTAAGGTCTCAGACATTTGGGTAACTTGGATTAAGCAACCATAGCCCAGTTACAATGCCAACTTTTAAATAAAGATTATATTTTAATAAAATAATCTGAAATAGAAAATTTTGAAATTTTAAGGAGGTATGTTCAATCACTAGTATATATGAAAATAGTCCAAATCACAAAACAAAAATAAAATATCCCACCTTGAAATCTATAATACTCCTGACCTCAAGCATTATGAATATGGACACAGCTTACAATAAATTCCTTTAAATTATTTTTCTGTTTTTATTTTCTTTTTTGCCAGTATTTGGCCAGAATTGTGGGTCAGGGGGCTATCTCTCAGCTGTTCAGTTCTAGGCTAGTGCTCTACCACTTGAGACACAGTACCACTTCTGGCTTTTTCTGCTAATGTGGCGCTAAGGAATCAAACCCAAGGCCTCATGCATGCAAGGCCAGCACTCTAAAACTGAGCCACTTTCCCAGCCCTCTTTCTAAATTTTTTGAAGAAACATCGTGGTGATGTAGAAAAACCCAATATTAATGTGTAAACATTGCTTTTAAATGATTCATATTGTCTTTCCTAACACAATCAACCTAACTGATGTGTACAGAGTAGATTTTCAGTTTTGGTAAATGTCAATGTAAAGTTCATTTAATTTTATATTATGAGTTTCCATTCCACAATATTGTATTTTAAAATATACAGAATTGTGGATAATAGCTTTTCCTGTGTAATAAAACAACTGAAAATATAAAATGACAAAGCTATTTATTTGTTTTAATTTTATGTATCTAGATTCTGGGGTGTCCTCACCTTAGTATTTTGTGCTAGTATTGTTTAAGTAACATATTAGACTTTAGTGTTCTCCTTCCTTGGATGTAGGTGGCTAATTGGCATTGTGTCACTCCGATTACTAGTATTTTAAGGTGTGTCTTTATTAAATCGTGTATATCCAGCAAGATCGCCATAGTTTTTCATATCAATGTTTAGGAAAGTGACGGACTTCTCAAACTGGTGTTTATATCTTTTTTACTGATGTCCATTTGGACAAAGCAGGTTAAATGGCAAATTGCGCAGCATTGCACAAGGTTGTTCTGAGTATTTGTATACAGAAAAATATTTGTATACTTGACAACCATAATTGAAATTATAACAAGAAATATCTATTAGATGCATTTTTCCTGTATGAGTTTGGTGAACAGATATGGAATATTCACATACATTGTTCTATGGTTATTAATTTTGTTGATGAATGAGGTAGAGCACAAATTCTAAATTGAGTCCTTAGGATAGTTTTGCATTAATAAAATGTACTTCATACATCCCTAAGTGTATTTCAGTAATAACTAATTGTACTAAAGTTGGGATGTGTTTTTTCTTTCAATTATTCATTTATTTTGTGGGAACATTATTTTTAAAAATCCTATATGTATATTAACCTAGAAATTAATTGCTTTTATCCTATCTACCAACTAATAGATTGTGGATTCACCTTTAGAGAAGAGTTTAATGCTCTACTTGACACAGAAAAAATTCTTTTCCCCAGAAGGCTTTATGATTTTCCAGCTCATTTAGAATATTTTCAACAGGAAAATCTGGGGCTAAATCACAGAGGTTCTTTCCTGACTACCTCATTTGCCAATCTCCCAGCCATGCTTCCAGAATCTTCTGATCATTGTCAACATCAAGAAAGAATGAAAGGATCTCTGGTGAGGTGTTTTTTTTTTTTTATTTCTCATGTTTTTACATTGCATTTTATGTCCCTAAGGGTGTCCAGGCTTGAAAAGGACAAAAACAATTTCAGCTTTAGGAACATGTTTCTAAATCAGATAAAGATGACTTGTAGATTAAGTAATTATAAAATCTTATATTCTAAGTTGAGTGCAGATCTATTTCCATTTGTGTCTTGTTATTCTGATATGAGAAAAGGTGGTAACATTTGTTATGTGATTCAATGACACCAAGTAGGTGACTTCTGGAAGGTGAAGATTCACTAGCAGCTTGTCAGAGATCACATCCTCATGAGCAACACTGAACTATCTTAATGAAGTTTTACAAGAGTTGCTTAAATAATGTGATCCCATACAATTTTGGATGTGGTAGGGGACTGAGAAAGGTGTGTGTACTTAAATTACTGTCCTTACATAGTTTTTGGATTGTTCCATGGTCCTTAGCTTACCTGATTCTTAGCCTATGTTTGATAATATAATCTGTGGCCTTTCTAGAAATCTGTCTGTCTGATTCTAAGGTATCTTTACAAGACTATTTTTCTATGGTTTTCTCTGTTCATTCTGTTTCCTGCTTATTAGATTTCTTTACGTCCTTCTTTCTAATTTGTTTCTTTTTCTCTCTGTCTCTTTCTCTCATTTCCTCTTCTCTCCAATTATCTCTTCGTTTTTTCTTCAAATGCTCTATTTGGGAACCAGTTTTTCTTATTGATCAATTTCCTTTGCTGATATGTCTCTTAAAATGGACATTTCTCTTACCATTGTAGAGGAAAATTGTTGTTAACCATAATCCGACATAGTTATATATTAATCTGGAGCCAAAGAAAATCAGACAAACACATATATAAAGAAAAAGAGATTGCTGGGTCATAGGGGAGCTCTATGTGGAGTCTTTTGAGCACCAATCCCACTTTTGGGTATTTACCAAAATGTTCACAAACAAAACCACACTAAAGGTACCAGCACGACTATGTTTATTGCAGCATTATTTACCATAGCTAAAATAGGGAACCAACCCAGATGCCCCTCAGTAGATGAATGGATCAAGAAAATGTTGTATATATACACAATGGAATTCTATGCTGCCATCAGAAAGAATGACATTGCCCCATTTGTTAGGAAATGGAAAGACTTGGAAAAAATTATATTAAGTGAAGTAAGCCAGGCCCAAAGAAACATAGGTCCTATGGTTTCCCTTATTTGCAATATATAGTATATGTCTGAGTCAAGCAGAAAAGGCCAGATAAGTTGATGTTAGGGAAATGAACCTTAAGATATGTATTCAAATGTTTTTTTTCTTTCATGCAATTGTTTCTAACACATTTATTAGATTATTTCTTTGTTGCTTTGTATGTCCCTCCCCCATGATATAACCCCTACTTTCACTGTATTTGATGTTGGTATAATTTGTGTAGGGGAAGGGAAAAAACAAATCGTTTAAATAGGGATACAAGTGTACCTATTGCAACAATGAGATGCACAAGTCATTATGTCGAAAAAGAATTTTACAACTTTTTTGGGCTGGGAGGAGGTTTGGTTGGGGGGGCGGAGGGAGGATGGGAAGGGGAAACAAATGAAGAGGCTACAATGCTTTATAAGAGTGTACACATTATCTTGCCCATATAATTATAACCCCTCTGTACAGCATTTTCACAATAAAAAAGCAGAAAAAGCAAAAAAAATAAATATAAAAGAGAGATATAGTGAAACCTGGGTTCCCAAGGCTAAGTAGCACTTGGTCCTTGAGTCTCTACAATCAAACATTTTTTCTTGAATTTACATAGAGCAAGTAACCATGGATACATGAAAAAAATAAAGCATCTAGCTAGGTACGAGTTACTCACACCCATAATCCTAGCTAATCAGGAGGCAAAGATATGAGGATTGCAGTTCAAAGCCAGCAGGATCAAGAAAGTCATTGAGATACTCATCTCAAATTAATCACCAGAAAACTGAAGTGGTGCTATGGCTCAATTGGTAAAACAATAGCCTTGAATTGAAGATCTCAGGAACAGTACTGAGGCCTAGAGTTCAAGCGTCATGACCAAGAAAATAAATAAAGCATCTATATTAATATTACCATCAGAGCCGAAACAGAGTTTGTGAGAAACACTTTTTTCCCTTGTTTTGAGAGAGGAGACTGCAACCAGACAATGTCTAGACCTGATATACACATCACCTTTGCCTTCAAGGTCAACAGCACTGAAAATTCAGCATTTCCAGCACTAAGGAAGGAGTGTGACACTCCAGTCTCTTAACTCTCTCAAGAATTGTCTGTTTTAACCCTTCTGTGGCCAGCTCTCAGCATTCTGAGATGTCAGGGTGGACTTGCCACCTCATAGCATTTCCACTTTTAGCTCAACTTCAGAGTTCTCTGCAGACAGTTAATAGCAACAAAAAGATTTTCCTGACTCTATTTTCTTTTTTTGGCCTAACCTCATTTGATGTGATACGGTTTCAAATTAAATATTGTATTTTCTTTCTAATAAATTTAACTGTTGTTCTAACTGCTGTAGATTTTCTTCAAAGGAAGTAGTTTAGGCTAGCACATTGCATGGAGGAATTTTTTTCAAATGACTTTAATTGTTATAACAGAGGTGATATACAGAGAGTTTCCAATTATGTGAGTCAGTTAATGAGTATATTTCCTTTCATACACTGTCTTCCATTCCCTCATTCTCTCCCAGTTATTCCCTTGCATCTATACACATGAGTTATATAGTTTACTTCATCAATGTCTAATGACCTCCACTACTACACTTTTCCACCCTATTTGCCTTGAGTTCTACAGCTTTCCCTGTGATGTGCAGACTACTAAAGAAGGAATACAATTCTGAATTTAGGACAGAATGGTTATAGTAAAAGAGACCTATCTCAGCCATTCAGAGATTAGAAATGTGGAGAAATATCTTCAGTTATGTAGGTCAAACATGGAAGAGAATGTGGCAAGCCCAAAGCCAAATGCCAAAGGGAGAGAAATTTAACAAAATATCCTGAAGTTGAAACAAGTTTTAAAAGGGAGAGCTGGGCTTAATGGGAATAGGGCAGAAGAATGGAGATGGAAATGTTTGACTAATACAGTCATAACCCTCAATGTACATATGTGAGAATATAAATAGGAAACTTGAAGGGAAAATGGGATTGGGGTAAGTGAAGGAAGAAAAATGGAAAGTGTGAAAATGATCCAGATGCATTGTACATTGAAATGCACATGTACACTCTCTTCAACACTGACATGATGAAACGAAATCCCTTTGCACAACTAGCTAAAAATTAAGTTTTTGAAGTTTTAATATTGAGAGCAGAAGCATAAGCATTTAGAGATAAATTAGAGGATTGCATCGACATATTCTTGAGGCTTGTGCTCCTTTCAATATACAAAAATTAATGTGTCAAATCTGCTGCAAATGTAAATTTTATTTTGTAAATTCGTTTTGCAAATTACTTAGAATATACAGAACCAAATAACACTATTCCTTCCCTTCCAATAAAAAAGTCTTATTGACCTTTAGGTTGCTCAGTTGTTTCTAAATATCTTAAAGTAATGCATTTGAACTAATTTCATTCTACATTTAATTTTAAATTTTAACTCACTAAATTCTTTTAAAATCCTCTCACTTTGATACAGGTCTGGATAGATAACTGATGTGGGTAGAATCAAAATTACATATATGCTTACCTAATTTTCTCTCTTCTGGGCCATAGAATACAGATGGTCCTTGTTAGGAAAATGGAGGCGAGTGGAAAAGGAATAGGATGGACTTGATCATCAACAAACAAGGACTGTTTATTGATGAACAGTGAGGGGCACAGCCTTTCCAGTGGGTTTGGAGGTTGTGTGAGGGAGCTGGGACAGGATCAGGGTTTTTATAAAAGATCTGAGCAAGGAGGTAGAGGTTAATGAAGTTCCTAGGTCAAGAAAGGTGTGGGCCTTTCAGTTGGGACCACAATGGGATGTGTACAGCTGGGCTTAGGTGGATTGCCCTTCCTGTAATTCAAAGGAGTTCACAAATACCCGGGATTTAGGGTCGGGGTCAATTCATCATATTCCATCTTGATAGAATGTTAGGGCCAAGAGGTGAGAGGCAAGTTCTTCATATAGGGTCTTTGAGACATAAAAAGAATTGTGATGAGTGGGAGTATCATGGAGTTATGAGAACAAAGCAGATTCCCATCATTTGTAAACCTGAAGGAGTATAAAATGTGGAGGGGCATCATGGTCTTTTCTGGCTATTTCCTGCTGGCATGAGGGTTTAAAGGAGTCACTGGGGCTGGGGTCTTTCAGGTCTGTGTTGGATCCAGGGCAGTGTCAGCAAAGCCTCTGGTTGCCTACAGTAATAGGATGGCCTTGACTTGGTCCCAGATCCTGAGTGAGGACTGTTATCCTGTTAGAGAGTAACTTGAAAATGATGAGATCAGTCAAAAGGCTGACAAGGTGGCAGGACTAGTTCATATGAGTGACACAGTAAAACAAACCCTGGGCACAAGCCATAAATGTTCCATTTGTATCATGAGCCCATAACCAGTCAGAAGTTAGGCCTGGATTGGAGAAGTTAAGGGCCTGGTGTGAGACCTTGATCATTTCCTATCAATAGCAGGTAACAAAGGCAAGAATGTAAATTCCTGTCCAGTTAGAAGTTAGACAGATACAGACAGTAGATGGACAAGCTTCTCAACTTGTGTCTATTGACCGCTTGGCTCTGGTTAATTTTGAAAAGGTAGGCACGAAGTGGCTGATGTGACATCATCTCCTCTTATTCTTTTCCACCTTGTCCTGGACGTGTAGGTGCTTGTGGCTTAGATATAGGCTTTGAACTCAAGGCCTGAGGGAATTCCCTGAGCACTTCAGCTCAAAGCTAGCACTTTGAGTCACAAGCTCACTTTTAGCCTTTGGATCGTTAATTTTTGAGCCTGCTTCCAGCCTGGCTCTTTGCTGATTATAGAGTCTCAGAGGGATTTTTCTGCCCAGGCTGGCTTTGAACTGCAATATTTGCCACAAAAATCTTTTATTATTTCCAATTAAAGCAACCAGAAATTAATAGGAACAAGTAGAGCTTACATGCATCCTGTCAAGAATTGATCAACAAATACTTGCCAGAACTCTACAATGACAAAACTCAATTGATGGGATGAGAGTTTGAGCACAGCTTGGATGCCTGGAAAACCTGATAACCAATTTTACAAGAGGCTGTCCTGGCCTACACATGTTTTAACACCATAACAATGCAGCTGGCTTTCTCAGGTCAGGCTTGGAAAAGTTTCCAGAGAGTTTTACAGGAGTCTTAGTTTTTGTAAATCTAAAGCAGTCTTTTACCAAGAATCAGCTGTGTGTGATGGAGTCAGTCAGAAGTCCAATCTACCATGGTGGAGGTAGGATAGTCCAAGCAAGATCTTGGCCAGAATCTGTCCCTCGGATGAATTGTCAGATCTCCTGTTTGTTGCTTACAAATTTATACAAAGATTGGTTAAGACACTTGACTTTAGATGGACATAGAGAATGACATGATAGTTTTAATGTAAATCACAGCCAACAATTACATACAAACTTTTACTCATAAACTGTCTTTTAAGGCATATTCATACCATCTTCCACATACTCAAATTTTCTGACAGAAACAAATATGTGGAACAAACATTTTTAGAAAATTCTTACCTCCTTACCGGTGTTTATCCTCACAGCTGGCTAGGAGCTGAACTGGGTCTCACTACTTTTACTACTACCCTTGAAAAAGATGTTTTCTTATAACAAACAGCACATTTGTTGAGAAATATCACTACCAAGAATTATAAGAAGATAATTTTTACACAGTTTTTATGTATTATAATGAGATTATGTTGAACGTGCTCTCTGTCTCTCTCTCTGTCTGTCTCTGTCTCTGTCTCTGTCTCTGTCTCTGTCTCTCTCTCTCTCTCACACACAAACACACACTTAAACAAACGTTTTAAGGCACGTAGGTTTTTAAAAAAATGAAAATCGGCCATAAGATTTTTTGGAATTCCAATGGCAAAGTGGTATTGTTTTGACCAATATGATAAAAAACCATGTGTTCAAGGCAATACCAAACAAAATGCAAGGCAAATTTTGACAAACAGAATTTCCACCTTTAAACAAACATTGACAACAAGAGAAGGAACCCTTTAAATCAATTTTGGTGATGAGGTGGTTTAGTATTTTAAATTGAACATTTTAACCATTAGAACAGTGAAGAGTAGAGAGGAGATAAGTTGGTGGAAGTGTGGGGGTTGAAGAAAAACCCATCATGTGGTCTTTGTCTCTTGCTAGGTTCAGCTTCCAAGGCATGTAGAGAGAATTGGGGGAGGAGGTGGTTGAACAGGTTTGTAAGGGGAAAAGATAGCACTTTTAACCTGCATATATTTAAAGGGAGGATGTGGCATAATGAAGTTACTGAAAAGGTAGTTTGAATAATTGGATAAAGTTATTGGAAGAGGTGAGAGGGAGGGATTTTTCTTCGGTAGCCACTTAGAGGAGAAATTAAGAATCTAGATTTTGAAGTGAGTGGACTCAGGAAATAGGAAAGGACTGTATTATTGTCTAAGTCCCTAAGAG
Source organism: Dipodomys merriami (assembly GCF_024711535.1). Lineage (NCBI taxonomy): Eukaryota > Metazoa > Chordata > Mammalia > Rodentia > Heteromyidae > Dipodomys > Dipodomys merriami. The sequence continues at coordinate 408,841 of NW_027206161.1, forward strand.
AAGAAGAATTGGCTTGTTTCTATTATGGGATTTCAGGGTGGTAAAGGGAGAGAGCAGCAAAAGACAGAGGCTGTCCTCAGTGTGTTTGTCAGCCAGCCTCAGTCAAAAACAGATTAACGAAATGTCCAGACCAGAGGACCATTTAATTATGGTCTGGAAAGGAAGAAGGTGTATTAGCCATAGAAGAGGGTTGAGAAATGTATAAGTATGGAGGGGTTTGTTTAGAAGGATTTTTAACAGGACTCATAGCTTGTTGTTTTACCTTTGGAGGCCTATGCCCACCCCCACCTTGTGTCAGCTACAAAAGCATGCAGACAGGCAGGCACAGAGACTGGGGTCAGCAAAAGGAGTTTGCTTGAAACAGACACAGTTTTAGCCTAGAGAATATGGACCAACTGCAAATACCAAGAGTGTAGTTAGAAGAGCAAGGAAGGAGAAAAGGTTCTTTTGTGATGGAGGTCATCAAAGAAAAGAGAGATAGAGGGAAATGGAGAGGGGGAGAGAGACAGATTGAGTTGCTACAAGATAAGGAGTTACTTTTTTAGAGGAAACGTTGGGTGGCTCCTGGCAGAGAAGGGCTTGGTGAGCAAGGCAGGAGAGTGGAGAGGGAGCCCTCTGGAGTGGAGGTCAGAGAAGGACTTGGTGGACCGAACAGAACAAGCAAAGTGAGGATTTTCTGGAGCAGAGCTTGAGGAGGGCTTAGGTTTAGGGGACCTCAGACTCCTCCCAGTTTCATTGGAGAATTGTTTAAATCAGCAAGAGTAAAACCTAAGGTTCTGAATTTAGGTCAGCAGTGCCATGGTAATGAGACCAGATTTTGGAATAAAAACAAGTCAGTTTTGTTTTTTTATGACTGTAAATCAGTCAGCCCAAAGTCTTAAGTTTAGACAGCAGGCATGCCAATGGGGTGTCTTTGGGAGACAATTTGGAAATTTTGGTAGGACTATGGAGCCTGTCCTGATGCTCCAGGCACCGCTGGGGCTTTGGGAAGCCAGACGGATGGATCCCAATAATTAAGAGAGGGCATCCCCAAAGGTCCTAATTAAAGGGTATCAGGGTATAAGGAAAGAAGAGACTTCTGGAGTCTCTGTACCCCACAGACAAGAAGGAAGGGAGGGAGTCCTGCCCTCCTGGGGTCCATGTCAGGTGCCTACACCACAGACCGGGCTAGTTACCTTGTCCTGAAGGCTTTTAGGTATTGGGTGAAGTCAGTCAAACAGTGAAGAGCCTCCTGCCTGGAGATCAGAATCCAGGGACAGGGTAAAGGATAGAGAATAGGGGGAGAGATAAGGCCTTTTCTGAGCTTACACAGGGGGGCAATAATACCTCAAGCCACAGCAGCGTGGCCATCCACTGCTTGTACTGCTTACAAAAGCAAAGGCTGGGAGGTTTTTCAGGTGTCTGTTTAGCCCAAAGTAAGCTCAGAGGGCTCTGTGCTTCTGATGAAGAAAAGCCTTGGAAGGAGGAGGAAGGTAGCAGAAAGGCTTCGTGAGAGGTGGCAAGGAGGTGGGTGGCCCCTTGGCAGAGGGCACCTACTTACTCCTGGTGCTTTTTATCTCCTGGGTGTCAGCACCATATGTTAGGAAAATGGAGGAGAATGGAAAAGGAATAGGCCTGACTTGATCACCAACAGAAAGGACTCTTTATTGAGGAACAGCCAGGGGCACAGCCCTTCCAGCAAGATTGAGGTTGTGTGAGGTAGCTGGCACAGGATCAGTGTTTTACAGGAGATCTGATCAAGGAGGTAGAGGTTAATGAAAAGCCCCTAGGTCAAGAAAGATGGAGGACTTTCAGTTGGGTCTGAGATGGGATGTTTACAACTGGGCCTAGGTGGATTGCCCTACCTGCACATCAAAGGAGTTCACACATACCTGGAATTATGCCTGGAGTCCGTATGGACTTGGGATAATAGGGTGGGGGTCAACCATTCAGGCCAATTGGAAAAAGTTAGCGTTCCGAGCTTTTCTGCATATAAACACTCCATCAACATTTTCTTATTAGAGGATTATTCAAGATTAGCTATAGGTTGATTGATAATAACTGAGCTTGACAGAAAGGTGAGGGAAAACTGTCTAGTCTCCAATGAGGTTCTGACTTGTATTTCACAAAGTGTTATGAAAGCACTCAATGAGAAATCTAGTAGCTGCATTTCTTAAAAGTGCTGGCCTAGGGGCTGGGAATGTGGCTTAGTGGTAGAGCGATTGCCTTGCATGCATGAGGCCCTGGGTTCGATGCCTCAACACCACATAAGCAGGAAAAAAAACCAGAAGTGGCTCTGTGGCTCAAGTGGTAGAGTGCTAACCTTGAGCTGAAGAGCTGAGGGACAGCTCCCAGGCCCAAAGTTCAGGCCCACGACCGGACCCCCCCCAAAAATTTAAAAACAAAAGTGCTTGCCTGGTTACACTTTCTGATAATGTGTCAATTCAAGTACTTCTTGGAGTTCCAAACCATTCAATTTTGCTGTATTAGAAACTTGTTACAGTTTGCGGACAGCTCTTGGTGATGAAATTTGTGCTTTTTAAAATTGCTTTCCCAATTCCATCCACAAAATGCAGACAAAAATTATCTGTAAAAATTCATATCTGTTGATATTGCATATACATTTACTTTCCATTACAAACCTAGAATGCGGTAAAATTTCTCATAGCAATTACACTGCACTAGATTGTGGGCAGTTTCTAATGTAAATAATATATTTATTTTTGTAGAGAATTTGAGTATCCAAAATTTTAATATGCCTGTCATCCTAAAAACAATACCTTGCTGATACTGAATGACAAATATAACTTCCCATAAGTACAGAAATTTTCCTTGTATCTTTTTAATATATACTTTTATTGTAAAGATACTGTACAGAGGGGTTACAGTTACACAAGTAAGGAAATGAGAACATTTCTTATTGAGCATTGTTAACCCCTCCTGTTTTTCCTCTACCATCCCTTCCCTTTACACCACCTCAACTCCTCCCTCCATCCCCCTCTGATAGAGTGTCTTGTACATCCTATTGTTACAATGGATCAACCTGTATCCTTTCCTTATATCTTAAATGAAGAAATGCTGGCTTGTTTCATGCTGATTCTACTTGTGTTGACACACCTAAAGTCACTCTCCAAGGCCAAAAGCACATAAATGAAGTGCAAATTATCTTTTGTCAGTGGTATAATTGTGTTCTACACATTTATTGACAGGATACAAACCTTAATACATATATACATTTGAAGGCATTTGATGTGTGAAAACCCGTCAATATAAAATATAAAGTGATTTTGAAAAAAATAAAAGTGACTCAGAAGAAATTATAAATGCAAAAACAGTCTTTACAGAAACAAATTCTTAGAGATATTTCATGACTTTGAAAAGGATAAAGTGGCTGAAATTAATATAAATTTAGAAGTATGACAATTCACAAAAATATAAAAAGATATTCATGTATATCATTATATAAGCCAAAGCAGAAAGCAAATGTTGTTTAGATGACTTTTTAAAATACACTTTCTCAGGAAGTGGGAAGGGGTTTCAGTGGTAGAGTGCGTGCCTAGAATGAATGAGGCCCTGGGTTTGATTCCTCAGTACCACATCAGTACAATAAGACAAAGGTGGTCCTGTGGCTCAAGTGGTAGCACTAGCCTTGAGCTAAAGAGCTAAGGGAAAGCACCCAGGCCCAAGATTTCAAGCCCCACGACCAACAAAAACAAAATCAAAACACAAAAAATCACTGTCTCTCACTTTTGTGTCCTCAACTCTGTAAGACGGCTGCTTCAGCCTAGGGCTAAGATTTTAGCTGTGGACACTTAACACTCCTGATTCAGACTCTACTTGAGAAAAATTTTAATGAGTATTTTGTTCTTAATTTTGCTCTTTGTAAATTCATATGCACCTATAAAAAATGGTGTGGCCATCCCAGTAACATTCTCAAAGTACCTCCTAATGACGACTTACAAAAAGTTGTATTATATTACAACAAGGAAAACAATGCTACAATAAACAAAACCAATCATTAAATATTAATGATTAATAAAATGAAAAATGAAACAATTACCAGTGTTTCCAGTATTTGAAGTATACTACATATTAGGTTTTACTATTTTTTCATAATCCTGTACATTTAAAACTGCCTAAGATTATGATGTTCAATAAGAGTTTTATAGGCTATGAGTAGTCTTTAAAGCTTCCCACTAAGATTATTATTTATGGCTCATCTCATCTGTATATGGCTTATATCATCATTTGTTCCTCGCTAACCTATAAAGTAAGGAAGCCCTAAAGTTTTAACAGAAACTGTGGAATTAACAAAGTCTTAACTCTTCACTCTGCTTCTTTACACAAAGAATTTGCAAATTCTCATTAGTAAAATTTCTATAAACTCTGAAATGTACACACTTAGTAGTATATGCTGCTACAATAAATCTTAAATACTTTATGGAAAAGTTTTATGACCTGTCATACAGTCTTATTTTTGGCATATATATAAGCAAATTCCCAAAATTAAAAATATTTAAAACATTAAAACTTTTAACAAACCTTAACACTTGCTTCAATGTTCATTATGAGAGGTGCCTTGTATAGAATAATTGAATTCCTCCTCTTACACATCTCTTGAACAACAAATATCTGGAATTATATTGTTTTTGACATGCCAATCTTGACTTTATTCATAAATGTGTGCTTATATAAGAAACACATGGTTTTAAAATTTCACAACAATTCTTTAGAACTTACTTTTTGTTGAATTGTTTAGTTTAAGAAAATCAATTACACTTTCTATATAAAAAATGTTCTGTGCTCAATTCGGCAGCACATACACTAAAATTGAAATGATACAGAGAAGAGTACCATGGCCCCTGTGCAAAGATGACAAGCAAATTCATGAAGTGTTCCATATTTTTACAACAGACGATGGAGTGGATGTGGCCAGAAAGGAACCCTACTGCATTCGAACCCTACTGCATTCTTGGGTGGGAGTGTAAACTTGTTCAGCTACTTCGGAAAGGAGTATGAAGGTTCCTCAAAAGATTCCACATAGCGCTCCCCTATGACCCAACAAATACTTCTTCTGGGCATTTACCCAAATGATCACAAACAAGACCATACTAAAACTACTAGCACTACTATATTTATTGCAGCATTATTTACCATAGCTAAAATATGGAACCAACATTGATGCCTCTCAGTACATGAATTGATCAAGAAAATGTTATAGATAGATAAATAGATAGATAGATAGATTGATTGATTTCCATTGTGTGTGTGTGTGTGTGTGTGTGTGTGTGTGTGTGTGTGTGTGTGTGTGTGAGAATAGGAATTCTATACCTCCATCTGAAAGAATGACATTGCCCAATTTGTTAGGAAATGGAAAGGCTTGGAAAAAATTATATTAGTGAAGTAAGCCAAGTCCAAAGAAACATAGGCCCCATGGTTTCCCTTATTTGCAATAAATAATATATGTCTGAGATAAGCAGAAAAGGTCAAAAGCTATGGGCATATGACCAGATAAGATGATGTTAAATGAAATGACCCGCAAAGTAAGTACACAAGTGGGTTTTTTTCTTGCTTGCTATTATTTCAAATGTATTTATAATGTACAATGTATTTTATTGTTTCTTTATATGTTCCTCGCCCACAGTATAACCTCTGTTTTCACTGTATTTGATTTTGGTGCACCTGAATCTTGTATATACACTTAGCTAATTGGGGAGGGGAAAGAAGAAACAAAATGGTTAACTAGGAATACTGGTCGACCCATTGTGACAATGAGATGCACAAGACACTATGTTGAAAGTTGAACTTTACAATTTAGGTGGGGTTGGGGGGAATGAAGGGGAGTGTACTTGTAGAGGTGTGAGGAAGGGATGGTGGGGGAAAAAACAAAGGAGAAGGTAACAATGCCTGAGAGGAAATGGACTCATTACCTTGCTCATGTAACTGAAACCCCTCTGTATGGTATTTTAACAATAAAATACATATAAAAATGTTCTGAGATGGAAAAGTTTATTTCCCCTATTATACCCATATAATATCATTAACTAAGAAATTAATGCAAAACACTGATGTGAATAAGTGTGTGAGTGTGTGTGCATGTGTGTGTGCCTGCATGTTGGCGTGCTCAGAGTTTGAACTTAGGGCTTTAAGGTCTTGCTAGGCCTTTCCCCTCTAGTTTGGTGAGCTAGTATATTAGCTACATCTCCATTCATGCTCTTTTCTAGTTCATTAAAATTTTTGAAAAATAATGTCATGATTTTTTGCTCTGATTGGTTTCCAAATGTTATCCACAGAACTCAGCCTTCTGAGTACATATCCTGAGTAGTCAGGATTACAAGGGTGACCAACCAGCACAAGGCTTTCAGAAACATATTAAATGTAGAAGAAAATTTACTTCATGAGTGCTTGTTTTATCATCTACATTTAAAGCATTTTGGAGTGATTATATGTGAATTTATTTCGTTTTTGGATTCTTAAAAGACAGTACGTGATGATATTTAAAAATTTTACTACTTTTTAAAAAGGAAATTGGAAATGTGGAACAGAAGAAATTTGGCTCTCTTTGGACCTCAATTTATAAGCTCATCTCTGTGCATGATAACCCAATGTCACCAACACAGTCTGTGTTGAAGACAAAATGTGGCAGAAAACAAACACCCTTGGCAACAATTGCTATGGTATTATTTCTTGGACAATATGTATATTGAATTGAGTGTGTAAGAGAATGGAGAGATTTTACCTACCTTTTTTGTATTGCTGAAAGACTTTTTGAAACTTTGACTGATTTCCTTCCTCATTGTGTGTCTTTGGACCGTGCACTTAGTGCCTTTAATTACAATTTTTCCCAACATTATAATGGTAATAACATTAGCATTACAGCAAATATTATCTTAAGAATTAAGAGGCATGACACTGGTGAAATACTTAAGTTTCTATGAATAAGCTTTGAGTGTGGTCAGCAATTTTTAATACTAAATATAATTCCATATGTATTACAGAAACCATTACATGTAGAGAGAAAGCAGAACTAATGTTATCAATTGACTGTGATCTGCTTTCAAGGAAGCCAGGTGGATAACTTCTCATGCTGTAATTCAAACTGGTTATCTTGTCTTGCTATTGTAAAAATATCAGGGACAGAATAATGAAGAAATGTTGTGCACTGAGCTGAAGCGCATATGAAAATGTGCAAAACTGATAAAACGTAAACTTATCTGAGCAGTATATTGTGTTTTACATCATTTAAGTTACATTGCAAAGATAGGGAGACCTAGAAGAATGAATTCTCCTTTTGATACCCTATCATAGGGACTTAGAAGGATGAACTTACCTCATGCTTGAAGAGGCATCATCGGATGAGAGGAACAGTGTTTTTTTGTTTGCTTCCTTCCATTTATTCTTCAGTTTGAAATCTGAACTACTTGAAACTGAAGGAAACCAATGGAAATCAGACATGCAGGCTTTGGAAAGAGCAATAAACATAAAATAAAATAAATATAGCCTTGTAAAAGGTCAAACTAAATTGAGTTTTATAGTCTCAAGTGATCTAAGCAATATCATGATATTGAAAATTTTTAAATGTTAGGAGTTGCTTAATTTTTTCCTTTCTACTACCTTGAATTAATTATTGATTTTGTATAGAGAGCTTAAACATGAGATTAACAAGTAACATGAATAAAAATGGACAAAAGTTCTGAATAGGCCTGTTTTCCAAAAACCCCTGAAAATCACAGTGGGTTTACAAAGTTGTGTTTAATACCATTTCTATGCTGGCTTAGTGAACAGAAGTCATTAGAGAAATGCAATTGAAAATTACTATGATACTACTTCATAACTATTATAACTCTTACAAAAAAACCCCAAAAGAACCAGGTGTGGTGGTAAAGGTTTGTAATTCCAAGCATTTAGGAGGTTGGACTAAGAGGAATTGAGTCTAAAGCCAGTCTGGGTTACTTCACCTATTAGAAACATGCACTTTCATAAAACTCAAAAGGTAATGTTGGTGAGAGTATGGAGAAAAGAAAATTCTATACACTCTTGGTCAAAATACAGGCTCGTATTCTCGTTGTAGAAATTAGTATGCATTTTCTAAAAAAATGCAAAGTTGCAATATCATCTGACTCACCAATCATGTGATTGTTTCTCTCTGGGTAACTCGTAAATATATTTGTAGTTCATTGTTATTCACATTATTCACAACAGCAGCCAAGATATACTTCGAAGTTAAGTGTTCAAATTCACACAATTAAAGCAACTCTGGTACATGCACAAATACATGTTCTGTTTCATCCTTAAAATAGCAAGATACTTCTCCCATTAGCCACAATTTACAATGACCAGAAAGATGTAATCTAAATGAACAAAAATTTTGTCTTCCGATCTTTGTAATACTACACACACGCAAACACACCAACCTCAAACATTAAGAGAGAATTTTTTTTTTAAAGTAAAGCAAACTGGAATCACTAGGGCATTTAGATCACAATGTAGAAGATAGTAGATATGAAGGATAACCAAGTACAGAGTTGTAATGTACAAGATGAGGTTACAGGGGACTACAGTGGCCTTACAAAGGAATGAAGCTAAGTAAGTAGGAGTTGTTCTTCCGAATGAAGCTAAATAAATAGGAGTTGTTCTTCTGAGTAGGGTTTGCTCTTTAAAGTTGTTCTTCCTTCAGTAATGGATGAGATTAATGTAATTCTTTAAATATACCTGCCTGTTTGCAGAAATAATATCAAACAATATAGCAATAATGTTCTATGCTCAACATAGAACAAAATGTCAAAGTAAAATACATGAGATTATTCTTGAAATAAACTAATTATTACAAATAAGGGAAAACCTGAGACCTATGTTTCTTTAAGTCTGGCTTACTTCACTTAATATTTTTCCAAGATCTTCCATTTCCTTACAAATGAGGTGGTATCATTCTTTCTGATGGAAGCATAGTATTCCACATGCATGTGTAAGTGTGTGTGTATGAGAGAGTGACATTTTCTTCATTCATCTACTGAGGTGCATCTGGGTTGATATCATATCTTAGCTATGGTAAATAATACTGTGATAAACACAATTGTGCTGGTAGCTTTAGTGTGGCCTTGTTTGTTGTCACGTGGGTAAATGCCCAGAAGTGGTATTAGTGGGTAATAGGGAAGCATTATTGTGTACATCAAGGATAATCTTAGTAGATGAGCAGAATAGCTCATCTACTTACATATGATCTTTTTTTTTTTTTTTTGGTCGGTCGTGGGGCCTGAACTCTTGGTCTGGGCACCGTCCCTGAGCTCTTCAGCTCAAGGTTAGCGTTCTACCACTTGAGACACAGTGCCACTTCCGGCTTTTTTCTGCTTATGTGGTGCTGAGGAATCGAACCCAGGGCCTCATGCATGCAAGGCAAGCATTCTTACCACTGAGCCACCTTCCCAGCCCTACATATGATCTTATAAGGTGATTCCAAGTGAAATGAACTCAAAGACATGTTTTTGTTGTTGTTCTTAATGTAGTATGTGATTTCTTTTTATCTTTTGTGTTTTCCCCACCAATGTTTATCCCCTGTAGTCACTGTATTTGATTTTGATACCCTGGTTATTGTAAATATGTTGATCTGAACTAGGAAAGGGAAAGGTGAATAAACAAAATAGTGAGACAAAGGACAAAGGGGGAACCTATGCAAACGAGATACTCGCAATATTTTGGAAATAATCTTGGGGGATGTTAGGAAGGAAGAGGGAGTAACATGGGGGAAGTGGTAACAAGTTAGAAAAAAATGAATTCACTAACTTACTTATGTAAATCTAACCCCTCTGTACATTAACTTGATAATAAAATTTAAATAAAAATAAAATACATGAGAGCAGCAATACAGGAGATGAGAGTGGGGAAAATATTGTACTATACAGAGAAAAGTAGAACAGCTGTGGAGTACAGTGGTTTCACTGTAACATAGGAAGTGATAAACTAGCATACACATTTTCACCCTCATGTCAGTCACTAAACAGGGAAAACAAAATGCAAACTCAGTAAAACAATAGAGATAAAATAGAAAAATAAACAATTAAGGTGAAGAGATGAATTGGACCAAGAATAACAAATGACACAGGAAGCAAATAAGCTGGTAAGTTTAAAAAATATTACCCATAGTAGTATTTTTTACATCACAATTTGTTAGAACTATAATTCAAATCACAGTTTAATAATATATTATTTTAATAATGTTATTATTACTGATTTAATATTGAATGTTTAACATATAATTTTAATTTTAGTAGATATAGAAAAGAAGAAAGTGAAACTAATTTTAATAATATATTTCATGAATTGTAAAATTGAGAAGCATTAGAATTTAAACAAACATATCATTATTTCAATAATAAATCATCATTTCATTTTTGTGAATTAATTTAATAATTCAGTTTATTCTACACTTAGCACTCATCATAACATCAAATAATAAATTATTGCATATGACTCTTGGTATTAGGTGAAAAGGCTCAACACTGTGGTAAAATTCACACCACACATTCTCCAGGCAGTGTATGAGGGTATGACTCCTCTTGTCTAGCTTAAATTGTGGAAATTTGATTACTACATGCATGTTAAATTCCTGTCTAGGAGACATCCATAAAATTATATACATCCATAAAATTATATACAGTATTTCATATGATGCTTATAGAACATATTCATTAAATTTTTATTTTGTGCCAAATAAATATTTGTAGAGAGACTGAATTTCTGAGTGTGCCAGATAATACATATTGAGGCTTATTTTATATTTCTGACATTGTTTCAATAGTTGGATTTAATTTTCCATAAGGTGTTAAGTGTATTATATTGGATATATGAAAGTAATGAATGTTTATTACATTAATCCATTGTCACTTGTCTAATCCCAAGTATAAATTATCCATGTGTTTGAAGTAATGAAAAAAAACAACAGATATAAGCAAGATAAATCTGTCTAATCCCAAGTACAAATTATCCATGTGTTTGAAATAATGAAAATAACAACAAATATAAGCAAGATAAATCAGACTCTAGACAAGTATTTCCTCCTTTATTTTGATAGTTGGTCCTCTTTTACAATACAGTATATTCTTGGGAAAATGTGCTCCACGCTGACCACAACTGAAGAATATTATGATTTGATCTATCTTAAGAGAAAAAAGGAAGGTAATCCTTCCTTCCAAACTTCTGCTCCCAGAGATGTGATCTGTTTTATGGTAGTGACTTGAAAATGAACATTTTTCACAGTCAACTTTGAAAAGCCATCTTGATAGACCATTGTTAGAGAGGATTATTCATGGTTTTGCAAGGATGCCAGATTGGCTCATTTTGAAACAATGAAAACAGGAATTTAGTCAGCTGTTTTTGTTTCTTTAGGAGAAAAACCTATTGAGTATAGGCCAGGGGATCATTGGGACCCAGTGAAGCTACTACCTTGAATAGTAATCCTAGACCTCTAAAAAATATACTCCAGTAAGCACAGCCAGTCAGAGCTGCTATCACAGCCTACATGAAGTCAGGCAAATAACAGAAGATGAGAGCCATTTAACTGATAAAAACATATTTTTATGAGTCAGACTGAAATGAGACTCTAGAGAGAGGGTCAGAAATACTGATTAGAGAGATTAAATTTGTCACACAAAGATTGGAAAATAGAATTCCTTGTAGAACAATAAATCATAGAAAGCCTGTGCATGTAAGAATAAGACAGCAGACCAAATTCCAGAAATGCACATTTTCTTAGAGGACAGCTTAATGAATTATCAATGGAAATCTTTGGATTCTTAAATATTTGACCACATGTGGGAGAAGGCCAATTACTGAAGAGAAATAAAATGTCATCACTCTGTTAGGAGGTTCAATATCACGTTACGAAGTAATCAAGCACAGACTTGTAATAAAAAGAGAAAAAAAAAATTTTTCCAAATGAGGGGCTCATTTGATTTTATTTAGTAGTTCTTGATTTATTTGCTAGCAATTCCCATACAATTGATCCAGTCCCACATCTGAGTTGATATTTACTGAAGTATTCCCACATGAAGGAAAAGAGAAAATTTACAAATGTATGATGAAATGAATTGAGGGTGACGTGTTCTAATACTGATATCTGACCTTTAGACACAGGAGAAGAGGTGGATTCACTTTTTATATAAAAATCCCCCATTTCTTAGCCTGGTGCCAGACGCTCACAGCTGTAATCCTAGCTACTCCGGAAGCTGAGATCTGAGGACTGCTGTTCAAAGACAGCTGGGGCACCTGAGACTGTTATCTCCATTGAACCACCAGAAAACCAGAAGTGGCACTGTGGCTCAAGAGGTGGAGAACTGACCTTCAGTTGAAGAGCTTAGGAACAGGTCCCACTCCCATAGTTAAAGACCAACAACAACAACAAAAAATCCCCCTTCTCATGGACTGCCTACATATTTTCCTAACATTCAAAAAAAAAGCCCTTTTATCACCCGCTACATTTAAGTCCTAAACTAACTACTGCCAATAGAATGATGTGGTATCTGATGTCAAAAGGTTCATATTTGCGGAAACAAATACCAACAGGGTTAACATTTTTCCCATTCCTTGAAATCTTTCCCTGGGCCCTGAACATGGTTATGTGGTAGCTTTAATGTGAGCTTGTTTGTTATTTATTGGATTACTGCCCACGAGGGGAATTAATGAGTCATAGGGGAGATTTATGTTTAGTCTTTTGAGTACTCTCCATACTGCATTACAGAGTGATTGAAAAAGTTTAATTTGAAAGGGAGTTCCGGGAAGATGGCAGAGGAGAAGCTGGAGGCTAAACAAGCTCTCGTATACAAAGCAGTTTTAGTGTTCCAGTGAACAGTCCTAAGCCAGAGAATCACACCAAGTGTGCCATCACAGGACAGAGAGGGAAAATCCAGGCAAGGAGATAGATCTGAGCACTTGCCAGCAGATGCTACTGCGGCTGCAGTGGTGGTGAAAATGGCCATAGCTGCCATACCTGCAACACAGAGAGTCCAGGACAAAGGAGTCAGATGCGGCAGGCGAGCAGATTCTACGCAATATCAGCAAGAAGCGACAAGGAGCAAACATTTCATCCTTCAGTTCACAGACCAGAGACAACCCAGGAACCAAGACTCCACGTGGGTAGAAGCCTTAAATCCTCACTCCTTCTCAGGGAGCAGAGGAGGAAAGGCCACCCCCCCACTACCAGACATCTCCATCTTTGATACTGACACAGGCCAGGCTGAGCTGCTAGCTCCAACTCAGGCCTTGGAAGAAAACTAGCGTCATTTAGCAGGTCACAAGAACCTAAACTGACCGGCCAGACTCAGCTCCACCCAGGGAAAAGACACCCAGCTCTGGATGCCAATTCCAGGAGTGGCTTTCTTCACTTGGTAAACAGAGCCAGAGGCTGCCCCTCCCTTTAGCAGCCTTGACAATCAATTGAAATTCAGTAAACAGGAACCCTGAGAATGGCTCCAGGCTGGGCTTTGTGAGTCTCTCACTAACCCCTCAGGGAAAAGCTACTGATGGCTGAAAGGCCTCAACACCACCCAGAATTTAGAATCATCACAGCATCTCCAAACTTGAGGAAAGAGCCATCTCCCTCTTTTGTGATACTCAAAGCAGATCTCCCTCCCATTGAACTAGCCTGGGAGGAGGATCACAAAATCTGGGTAAAGCAGAGCATTTTTCTGCCTACTCAAACTGACTTAAGAAACCAACCAAGCCACAGGAAAATCAAACACCACAAGCAGACCAGAGACTCCAACAAGTGGCTGATTATAGACACAAGGGAGATACAGGATCTTCACAACCCTCCAATAAAATTAAAGAACTTTTTTTTTCTTTTTTTGGGGTACCTTTTAATAAAAAATTTTTTTCTAAAATTTATTTAATTCTTAATTTTTACCTTTTTAAAAAATTGTTTTCTAGGGCTGGGAAGGTGGCTCAGTGGTAGAGTGCTTGCCTTGCATGCATGAGGCCCTGGGTTCGATTCCCCAGCACCACATAAGCAAAAAGAAAAAAAGCCAGAAGTGGCGCTGTGGCTCAAATGGTAGAGCGCTAGCCTTGAGCTGAGGGACAGCGCCCAGACCCACAGTTCAGGCCCCACAACTGGACCAAAAAAAATTGTTTTCTAGTAACATTTTTTCTTCCTCTTATAATTTTTATTTGGGGAGTATATGTGTGTGTGCGTTTTTTTTCTTTCTTTTTAAAAGTTTATTTTTTTTTGTTTTTTGTTTAGCTCTCCTGAATATTTGATCTTTTTTTCTTTCTTCCTCAATGTTTTCACCTTTTCTTCTCTTCATTCTTCTTTGTGTGACTTAATTGCTGTTCTGCACATCCTCAGATATACCCATAGTCAATTATTAGACCTTATCCCCCATTGTGTACACACTTAATCCAGAAATTTATTACTCAATTCAAAACCTCTTAGACTTAAATTCCTTAATAGCACTATGAATCTTTATACCTGTATAATAATTTCAGTATTTTTATTTTTAATTTTTCATGTTTCCATTATTTCCCTCCCCTTCACTCATTGTATCCACTTCTACTCTGCGTATTTTGTTTTAATTCTGCATAATTTTTAAGCACTACAATTTTTATTTTTTAATTTTTGCTTTTCTATTTTTTCTTGCCTCTTTTTTCTCTTTCTCTTTCTTCTTTTTTTCTCTCTCTCTGCTTTCATCCTATCCAAACTATTTCCCACTTTGAGATTAGGACTTAGTTAAGTAAACTATCCCTGTGCCTTCCTACATCTTTTTATTCCTATTTTTACCTACATCTCTCCTCAACATAATAATTTCTCATATGCCAAATACTTCTTTGGGGTTTGTAGCCCATTAATATATAATTGTTTGATGTTGAATACATATATCTGATGAACTAGATTGTATCTGCAGACTTTGGACTGTGCAAGTACAGACTTTGATTGATGCGTGCCTTAAGATAGCGTTCTAGCACAAAACTGGTGTTACTTTCATCCTAAATGAGCAGAGTGAGCTGGAAAAACACACAAAAAAATGGAAAGTCCGCATATCTCAACTCCAAGTCATGATAATCAGGGGACAGAACAGATAATGAATAATCCAGAGGAGAGTTCCCAGAGAGCTCTACAAACACTGCTGGCAACAATGGTAAATGAAAAGATTGAAAACATACAAAAGATTCTGTATGAGCGTGATAGGGAGAGAGAGGAGGCAAACCAAAGGTTAATGCGGGAATATCATGAGCCTGAGGAAGCTACTCAAAAACCGATACAGAAATTGAATGACAAGCTGGAGACCACTCCAAAAGAAAGGCAGGAATGGCATGAGCACGCTGAGAACACTGAAAGAGAAATACAAGAATGGCATGAATGTCAGGAAGCTAAGCAAAGAATAATACAGGAATTGAGAGAACAGGACAAGAATACACAAAGATCTCTAAAGGCATTCAGGAATCCATTAACAAAGAGCTGAAGGAAGTCATGGAGACCACAAAGGGAATGCTGAATGGCAACCAACAGAAGGAATGGGAGTCCAACGAAATCATAACCAATCAACTAAATTATTTGAGAATAAACACTGAACACCAAATTAAGGAAGTAAAAAAGCTCATACAAGTCTAGAACAAAGCTTCAACAAAGAATTTGAAGGCATCAAAACTGAAAAATTGGGGAAATGAGATAAAAAACAAATAGAAAGTCTTTACCGCAGGTTAGACCATGCAGAAGATAGAACCTCGGGGATTGAAGACAGCCTAGATATTGTGGAGAAAGAACATACAACAATCCAAGACAAGTCCAAGAAATATGATAGATCTATTCAAGACTTGGAAGACACCACAGAAGACCTAATCTGAGGATAATGGGTGTAGACGAGCACCTAGAAATAGGAGTTAATGATCTAGGAAATTTGTTTAACAGGGACCTAGTAGAAAACTTCCCAAACATGCAAAAAAAATAGGCCTATTCAGATATGAGAAGCTTTTAGAACACCAAATAGACCAAACCAGAATAGGACATCCCACCATCACATTATAATCCAAACAGGATCAATTCAGACGAAGGAAAAGATCTTTAAACTGTCAAGGAGAAAAGACCAATCATCTGTACAGGGAAATCCATCAGAATAACCTCAGATTTCTCAGCAGCGACTATCAAAGCAATGAGAGCCTGGAATGATGTATGCCATGTCCTAAAGACAAAAACTGTCAACCAAGAATACTGTACCCAGCTAAACTCTCCTTCATAACTGAAGGCTAAATAAAATCCTTTCATAGCAAAGAAAAATTGAAACAGTATATCTCCACCAAACCATCCCTACAAAATATTCGTAAAGATGTCCTACACAAAGAAACCAACAAGACCACAATAAAGGCCAAGAAACTGCACCCAAACTGAGAATCCAAGAACTATAGCAAGAACCCAGTACCTCTAGCCCCCATGAAGGTGGATTAAATGGCAGGATCTCCCAAAAACTTCTCAGTCCTATCTCTCAATATTAACTGACTTTATCCAAGTAAGCGACATATACTGTCTAGTTGGATTAGAAATCAAGATCCTTCTATCTGCTGCCTTCAGGAGTCACATCTTGCCCGTAAAAACAAACACATTTTCAATGTTAAAGGTTGGAACAAAATCTACGAAGCAAACTGCCCCCATAAACAGGCGGGAGTTGCAATCCTAATATCAGATAAAATAGACTTCAAATTAAAACTCGTGAGAAGAGATAAAGAAGGTCGCTACATATTAATTAAGGGATCTCTCTTTCAGGAGGATATTACAATTCTAAATATCTACTCGCCAAACAATGGAGCAACCAAATTTATCCAAGAAAGACTACTTTCCCTCAAATCTAATATTACTACAAAGACATTAATTGTTGGGGATTTTAACACACCACTCTCCCCACTAGATAGATCAACTTGGCAAAACTCAACAGAGAAACTACAGATCTAAACAGCTGCAAAGATCAACAAGATTTAACAGATATCTACCGAACATTTCACCCAGCAGCATCAGAATACACGTTATTCTCAGCAGCACATGGAACATTGTCTAAAATAGACCATATTTAAGCCACAGAGCAAACTTGTCCAAATTCAGAAACATTGAAGTTATATCTTGCATTCTCTCTGACCACAAGGGAATAAAATTAGAACTCAACACCAAAAGCCACCAAAGATAGTCTGGTATCACATGGAGGCTGAACAACACACTGCTGAATCATGAGTTGGTCATGGAAGAGATTAGATAGGAAATTCAAATGTTCATGCTATTCAAAAAAATGAGCACACAAATTACCAGCTCCTCTGGGACACAGCAAAGGCAGTACTCAGAGGCAAGTTTATAGCTCTGAGTTCCTACATCAACAAATTAGAGACAACTGAAACCAACAATTTAATGAGACATCTAAACCTCCTTGAAAAAGAGCAGCAAGATAAACCCCAATCCAGTAGACGGGAAGAAATAATTAAAATTAAATCAGAATTAAATTAATTAGAATCCAAAAAAGCTATAGAAAGAATCAACAAAACAAAGAGTAGGTTCTTCGAAAAAATTAACAAAATTGACAAACCCTTAGCAAACCTTATTAGAAAAAGAAGAGAACACACCCAAATAAATAAACTCAGAGATGAGAATGGGAAACATTACCACGGAAACAACCAAGATTCAAAATATTATGAGGGAATACTTCTCAAAATTTTATGCTAATAAGTTTGAGAACTTGACAGAAATGGACCTTTTCCTAGCAAATATTGACATGCCAAAACTAAACCAAGATGAGTTAAACCAGGTTAACAGGCCCATATCAAGCTTTGAAATAGAAACAGCCATAAGAGTCCTCCCAGCTAAGAAAAGTCCTGGACCAGATGGTTTTACAGCGGAATTCTACAAGGCCATCAAAGAAGAGCTCACACCAATACTCCTCCAACTCTTCAATGAAATTGAAATAGAAAGATCACTACCGAACACATTCTATGAAGCCTTCATAACCCTCATCCCAAAACCAGGCTGGGACTCATCAAAGAAAGAGAACTATAGACCCATTTCTTTGATGAACATTGATGCAAAACTTCTCAACAAAATTTTGGCCAACCGACTTCAACAATTCATCCAAAAAATCATACACCATGATCAAACAGGATTCATTTCAGGGATGCAAACCTGGTTCAATATACCCAAATCAATTAATATTATTCATCACATCAACAGGAGCAAGAATAAGAACCACATGGTTATCTCAATAGATGCAGAAAAAGCATTCGACAAGATCCAACACTCCTTTATGATGAAGGTTTTGGAAAAATTAGGAATCCATCGAACATTCCTCAATACAATAAAGGCTGTCTAGGACAAACCTACAGCCAGCATTATACTTAATGGTGAAAAACTTAAGCCATTTCCTCTGAACCCAGGAACAAGACAAGGATGTCCACTCTCTCCTCTTCTCTTCAATCTAGTATTAGAATGCCTAGCTACAGCAATAAGACAAGATGCAGACATAAAGGGGATCCAAATAGGGAAAGAAGAAATAAAACTCTCCGTCTTTGCAGACGACATGATTTGTATCTAAAGAATCCCATAGACTCCACGCACAAATTACTGAAGCTGATTCAAAACTTTGGCAAACTAGCAGGGTATAAAATTAACCCCCCAAAATCAATGGCCTTTCTGTATGCCAACGATGAGAAAAGTGTGGCTGAAATTAGGAAAGCAACTCCATTAGTAATAGCCCCACAAAAAATAAAATACCTAGGAATTAACTTAACCAAAGGAGTGAAGGACCTCTATGATGAAAACTAAAATCTTGAAAAAGGAAATCAACACAGAACTTAAAAAATGGCAAAACTCCCATGCTCCTGGATTGGAAAGATTAACATCGTGAAAATGGCAATACTTCTCAAGGCTATCTACAAATTCAACGTGATAACTATCAAAATTCCAACCTCATTATTCAAGGAAATAGAAGAGGCAATCCAAAAATTCATATGGAACAAAAAAGGACTCCGAATAGCAAAAACGCTCCTCAATGGAAAGAACACTGCTGGAGAAATATCAATACCAAATTTCAAACTCTACTATAAAGCCATGGTAATCAAAACCGCTTGGTATTGGCATAAGCACACACCTCAGTACCAATGGAAAAAAATTGAAAACCCAGAAATGAACCTACAGACCTATAGCCATCTAATCTTCGATAAGGGAGCTAAAACAATAGAGTGGAACAAAGACAGCCTCTTCAGTAAATGGTGCTGGCAAAATTGGTTAACTACTTGTAGCAAACAAAATATCATGTCAAAAGCAGCTTTACAATGTCGGTGTGGGGGTGGGGGAGGGGGGTATAATTGGGTGGGGGGAGGGGGGAGGCTGGGAAGGGAGATGAAGGGTAAACAAAGGAGGAGGCTGCAATGCTTGGTAAGAAATGTATGCATTATCCTGCCCATGTAATTGTAGCCCCTCTGTACAGTATGTTCTCAAATAAAATAAAATTAAATAAAAAAAAAAACCTAAAGCTAGATCCTTATATATCACCCTGCACCAGAATCAACTCCAAATGGATCAAAGAACTCCAAGGCAAAGCAGACACTCTGAAAACATTACAGGATGGAATAGGAGAAAACCTAGGTCTCCTTGGCTCAGTCCGAAAATTTCTGAATAGTGACCCAGAAACACAACAAATCAAAGAAAGGTTGGACAAATGGGATTGCATAAAGTTGCAGAGCTTCTGCCTGGCAAAGGACATAGATAGCATGATCAATAGAAAGCCCATGGATTGGGAGAAGATCTTTACTAGCCATACAATGGACAAGGGTCTCATATCTAAAATATAATTGGAAATCAAAATATTAAATCCCCCAACAACAAATCCTCAAAGAAACAACTGCCAAATAAACAAGTGGGTGAAAGACTTAAAGAGAAACTTCTATGAAGAAGAAAGAAGGATGGCCAATAGACACATGAAGAATTGCTCAACCTCCCTTGCCATAAAAGAATTGCAAATCAAAACAACATTGAGATACCACCTCACTCCAGTTCGAATGGCAAAAATCAACAACTCTAACAACCACAGATGCTGGAGGGGATTTGGACAGAAGGGAACCTTACTTCATTGTTGGTGGGAATGTAAACTTGTTCAACCACTTTGGAAAGCAGTATGGAGGTTCCTCAAAAGACTCCACATAGAACTCCCCTATGACCCAGCAATCCCACTTTTGGGCATTTAACCAAATGTTTACCAACAAGACCACACTAAAGCTTCCAGCACAACTATGTTTATTGCAGCATTATTTACCATAGCTAAGATCTGGAACCAACCAAGATGCCCCTCAGTAGATGAATGGATCAAGAAAATGTGGTATATATACACAATGGAATTCTATGCCTCCATAAGAAAGAATGACATTGCCCCATTTGTTAGGAAATGGAAAGACTTGGAAAAAATTATATTAAGGGAAATAAGACAGGCCCAAAGAAACACAGGCCCCATCGTTTCCCTTATTTGCAATATCTAGTATATGTATGAGTCAAGCGAAAAAGGTCAGATAATGTGATGTTAGGAAAATAAACCCTTAGATATTTATTTTAATGTTTTTTTTTCTTTCATGCATGTGTTTCTAACGCATTTATAATATTATTTCTTTGTTGCTTTGTATGTCCCTCCCCCACAATATAACCCCTGCTTTCACTATATTTGATGTCAGTATAACTTGTGGAGGAGATGGGGAAAACAATTCGTTTAAGGATACAGGTGGACCTGTTGCAACAATGAGAAATACAAGTTGTCATGTCGAAAACGAGCTTTACCATGTTGATGTGAGGTGAGGGTTGGGAGGATTGGGACTGGAGGGGGGGGGAGGGGGGAGTCTGGGAAGGGATGTGAAGGATAAACAAAGAGGAGGCGGCAATGCTTGGTAAGAAATGTACTCATTATCCTGCCCATGTAATTGTATCCCCTCTGTACAGAATGTTCACAAATAAAATAAAATAAATTTAAAAAAAAGAAAATGAGCTTTACAACGTTGGTGTGGGTGGGCAGAGGGGGGAGGTATGGGTGGGGGGGTGGGAGGGGAGGCTGGGAAGTGATGTGAAGGGTAAACAAAGGAAGAGGCTGCAATACTTGATAAGAAATGTACACATTATCCTGCCCATGTAATAGTAACCCCTCTGTAAGGTATTTTAACAATAAAATGTGATTTATTCAAAAGTACTATAAAAATTCATAAAAGGATTTGTGATCAGAAGTGATAGGTAAGAAAAGTAACTGTAACTATATATGTAAATTGAGCTTTCAATATAGGATGACAAGTTTTCAATAAATGAGCCTATAGGATATGATTTTTTTTTTTTTGTCAGTCGTGGGGCTTGAACTCTGGGCTTGGGCGCAGTCCCTCAGCTCTTCAGCTCAAGGCGAGCGCTCTACCACTTGAGCTACAGCGCCACTTCCGGTTTTCTGGTGGTTTATTGGAGATAGGAGTCTCACGGTCTCTCCTGCCCGGGCTGGCTTTGAACCGCAATCCTCAGATCTCAGCCTCCTGAGTAGCTAGGATTACTGGCGTGAGCCACCAGCTCCTGGCTAGGATATGATTTTTGTATCTCTAACGCACATCCAGTATTCTACATTTTCCCACATTGTCTTGTTTTCTTACCTCTATTCCTGATCAATATTCTACTTTCATGATGTCAATTGCTACTAAAATAACAAGTTGGATTTTTTGGTTTCTAGATCCAATAAATTTTAGTAATTTGGAATAGTATCATAAATTCATAGAGTTTGACTTGAATGTCAAGTTTGAGGATACTGTATTCAGGGTACTGTGAATTCGCCTGAAGCAGCCAGGAACATATTCTGAATACACAACCCCCCCGGGACCCCCAGCTAAACAGGCCATAGCCAAGAGAGGAGATGGGGCAGCTCTCATCCTCAACCTTCTTTCTCTGGCACCTGCTATAGCATATGTTCAGCTCAACTTGTTGGAAGGGAGGAGTGGCAGATGGTATAGAACCTGGGAAGTAGTGGTGGGACCAAATTATCTCAAAATAGGGCTGTCCTGGAATGGCTGCCTCAGGGGTCAGAGTTGAAAATGGAAAAGCAAGGAATGAAGAACAGGGGTCTCACTTACCTCGTGATGTCCTCTGAGGATGGCTCCAACAGCTGGGCCCACACTTAGCAGGAAGGTCATGTGGTATAGCTGAAGATCACTCAGGCTTCCCCAGCTGCTGTGGCAGGCATAAAACCTGTTGAAAGAAGGAGGCAAGGGCTGCACCTCAAGCCCCATAAATGCTAGTGAACATAGAGAAAACAAGTAATCCTGAAGCTCTACAACCCTTGCTGGGAGGGGAGGCAGGGCAAACCCCATTCTTCATTCATTAGGAATCTAGGGCATTGAATGACCAATTCCTTAAAATACCTATATTGCTTATATTGTAATGCAAATCTCAGTAATATTAATATGAATATATCTCTGAGTCTGCAACCACCACAACTGGGTTCAGACCAGTTTGGCACCACTTATGTGTGTTGTGTGTGGACACAAACACACACACACACACACACACACACACACACACACACACACACACACACACACACATTCCCTCTCCTGAACATGTTCTCACAGGAGGGGTTGAACCAGGAAGTCAACAGGGAGGAGAAGAGAGAGTGGGACACTGGAGACTAAGGTGAATGGGGTTGAAGGTGGTCAGGGAAAGGGGATCAGCTGGGAGGAGTTACGCCCCACTTACCTAAATTCATGGCTGTCCAGGGATGGCTCCTGGAGATGGGCCCACACTCACGAGGAAAGTGGAGGTCCCCCATGTTGACATTGAAGAGTCAGCAATATTAGCTCCAGTACCAGCAGATGCAGTGGAACTGAACAACAAGCATGTTACAAAGTGGAATGGTAGACAGGAAAGACTCTGAACCCCTGCTTTCTTTCTCCAATGATTATTTTGCCTTGGTTCAGTCCAATTGCATCATCTTCATATGTGCATGCCATGCACATCCTCTCACTCAGCAGGGGAAGGAATGGGGGAAGGATGGGAATGGGTGGCAGAGGAAGCAAGGGATGGAGGATGGAGTGAGGAAAGCAAAGGTTAAGGAAGCAACTGGAGTGAGGAAGCATGGTTTGGGGTGGGCAGAGGAAACAATTGATTGTGGGAAGGGGAAATATGGGGTGTGGGTGGGGATAGCAGAGGTTTAGTGAGGAAGAAGGACACAGGTGGACAACTTGGCAATAGAAAGGAGAAGAAGAAGACAGGTTCAGCCCACTTAATATTTAAGAGCCATGTCCCAGGGATGGCTCCTGTTGAGGAACAGAGGAGAGAATGGAGAAAAGGGTAATGGAGGGGAGTGAGAGGTGGCACTCACTTACATTGACTCTGGGTCTTTGCTGATTGCTCCAGCAGTTGATTCCACAGTGACCTTGAAAGTGGAGATCAGCTGGCTGGTGAAGCCAAAGAGGGCCTGGGGAACCACGTCCCTCTAACAGATGCAGCACCAGTTGGGAGAGGTGGCATCTTCATCAGCTCCAACTGCTGGAGGCGCAGCAGTTGCTTCATAGCAACCGTGACTACTGGGGGCTAACCAGAAGGGGATGGGGTTGAACTCTAAGCTCCTATCTTCCTTCTATGGAGGAGCTACATCCTCTCACCCATGAATTTTCCTACACTGAGAGGGGTGGAGCCGGGTTTAGGGTGAGGTTTAGACCAACAGGTGTGGGGAGGAGGAGACTGGTGGGAGTGGGGAACTATTACATTGGAACTGGGTCCTCTAGGGTTGTCTCTGGCAGCTGGGTCCACACATCCCTAACCCAATGAAAGTTCGAGGGTCACTACAGGGCCAGGGAATGGGGTATGGGTGTCCCGTGTGATGAGGAGCAAGGGATTGTGGTGGGCCAGATGTTGGTGGGAAAGGGGAGCCTGGCAGGGGATATTGGGTTCCAGGAAGAGGAGATGGCCCACTTCAGTTGAAAATGGCCTGAGATGGGAGGCTCCCACAGGGAAGCATAGAAGAAACTGGAAAGAGAGGGGTTTAGGAGAGAGGGGTTTAGGAGAGGGGGCTCCTTTACCTCAAATCAGGGTCATCATGGGATATTGTCTGTAGCTGGGCCCACACTGAGTAGAAAGATGGAGATCTAGGTGTTGAAGCTGAAGATCCCTCAGGAAGATGCAACACCGGTTGAGGAGATGGAGGCAAGATCTTCATATCCAGTCCTGCAACTGCCAGCAAACTCAGGTAAACCAGAGAGCCCTGAGGCTGTCCAGGCCTTAGCCAGGCAGGGAGGATGGGCAGATTATGACCTGGGACTTCCTTCTCTGTGGCAGCCATAGTTTATGTTCAGAATATTGTGGCACCTAGCATTGGGTAGTGAGTGCTGGGAATGTGCACATTCCCCATCCTAAGCATATGTTCCCAAGGGAGGGGCTGGACCAGGCAGTTAGGGGAAAGCAGTGAGGCCAGAAGGGGTGGTGTCTCGAAGGGGTGGGGCCAGGAAGGTGGGAGTGGAGGTAAAAGTTGTGGCAGTGAGAAGGGTGGATCAGGAGACTGGATGCGGCCCTGAGTGGATATCTGGCTTCAATAAGTTGTCTGGTCCACAAAGGGGAAGTAGGGCTCATAGAATGGTGGTGGGTTGGGGGAAACATGGGGTGACCATGGGCCAGTGGATGGAGGCGGGAGGTGGGATGATGGGGAGAGGTATGAGACAGGAACCTAGCAGAATGGAAAGAGGAGCAAGAAGAGGGGTTGGGCCCCCTAAACTGGAAACAGGACTGTCCAGTATGGCTCTCTCCATGTGCTGTGTGCTATGCTCATCTCTGCTATGTCATGGGTAATCCCAGTCGGTTAGAGTTACCATTTCCCACAACCTGACTACAGGAAAGGAACTCCATCTAACTATTCACCTGGCAGTGGCAAAACACTCTGGCACTGGAGAAGAGGTTTATTGTGAAGATGGGTGGTTAGAATGGGCCTCATCTAGGGTAACAGATTCATATCACGGTTATCCATGAGGTATAGATAATATATAAATGCACTCAAACAATAGTTCCTTCTTTTTTCCACATTTTCCCCCTTCCTTTTCTTTCTTCTTTCAGTACTGGGGCTTGAACACAGCTTCTAAGTGCTACAAACATTCCCTGTCCAAGGGCCTATTGTTCTTCACCTCCTAGAACATCTTCTTGGTCCCTGTCCGCCCAGGTGCAGGTATCATGGCCAGATGCCTCCTTTCAAGACAAGTGGGAGCCCACCAAGAGGGAAGGGGACCTTTGGTTCCTCCCCTGAAAGAACCAAAAGGAGGATTAAGGGTTTTGTGCTTGTGTATGTGCATTCACACGAATATTTCCTTCCATCAGTGGGACAGTTTTAATACTCTGTCTCTTACTGAACGTCATCAATAAATCATCTGAAAATGGAAGTGCAGGAGCAGGAAAGGAAAAACAAACAAACAACAAAGCAAAAAACTTATCCCACAACCACTGGATACATACAAAGATGACTGAATGAAGGCAAGTAAGACTCAACCTAACAATATTTTACCAAATCTATTGTGTTTGAATGGTGAGAGCTCCATAGAAGGAGATGCCAATGCGACCAGGCAGTGTACATTTGGATATGTTCAAGGATGCTGTCATTAATATTTAATCATTTGCTTATTCATCCAGGAAGGGGAGATCAGTTACTATGGTTTTTGATTGTGTTCCATCCAATTACCATGTTATAAAAATATCAAGCTTCCAAAATAAAAATTAAGGCTCCTCTACCCAGCACCAGTTATATTTAGGTCACTTCCAAGCCATAATCATCATAAATATATAAAAAAAGAATGAAAGGAAGGGAGGTAAAGTATTAGCATCCTTTTCTTTTTTTTGGGTCCGGTCGTGGGACCTGAACTCTGGGCCTGGGCACTGTCCCTCAGCTCTTCAGCTCAGGGCTAGCACTCTACCACTTCAGCTACAGCGCCACTTCTGGCTTTTTTTCTTTTTGCTTATGTGGTGCTGAGGAATCGAACCCAGGGCCTCATGCATGCAAGGCAAGCACTCTACCACTGAGCCACCTTATGTATTAGCTGGGACCAACACATGGTTCAGTTTGAACTTTTTATCTTCTGTAGTATTACTTTCTTCCTACTTTTGGATCTGAGTTGTGTGCATTTGAGAAATATGTGCATATTTCTATATACATTCTGGCTGACGATATATGTCCATCAACTGAGGTGTTAGCTTGCAAAGGATCGTTTTAACTGGTACAGCAACTGTATGTCAATGTAATTCCTCCTGTTTCCCATATGCATCTCTCCAAGTTCTACACAACATGTCACTGACCATTTTACCTATGTGGCTGGTGGCATTACCAATCTTCCTTTTCCCAATTCTCGCTTCCCCTCCCTCAATATCCTGCAGCAAACCACAGCCTTTATGGTTTTGTTTCTTCAGTTTTGATTGCCTGAGGTTTGATTGGTCTAGTTCTAACACACTTGGTAGCTATGGCAGGTGGAGGGGGTGGCCTTTCTTCTTCTACTTTTTCCTGACAGATACCAGGGGAGTCTGTCCTTGTTTCAGGAGTTTTACTTGAATTACTTTCCACTTTCTGGGCTTTTCCTCCTATCTGATTTTTATTCTTCTTTTGTATTAATGAGGATTGAACCCCGGATATTTCATTAGCTAGGCAAGTACACTCACTGACCTATAACCCAGCCCAAGAACATCTTTTTGAATTCTCCCTATATCTGAGTGTAGGATGGAAAGAAATGTTTATTCCAGTATATTGGAATGTTTCAGATTTTTAGGTTTTGATTATTCTAGTTAGATACAGTTATAGTCTAGAAACAAATATATTGGTAGAACATGATAAGAGGGATTGTCTTACAGCATAACCTTGGAAACTTAGTGGTTAGGTCTTCAACATGAATTCATCAGGGCCATGAGTTCAACGCAATTGAGTTGCTGTGGTCTGAAGCCTCCCTTCAGGTTCCTCCTTTTGCATCTCGCATGCTACAACCCATATTAGCAATATCCACCATGCTCAGTCTGACTGCTTAGATTTGTTGAAAGGCTGTAAGTGAATGTCAGTGTCATCTTAGATTACTTTATCGAGTGATGTGAAGAACTTCACAACAGAGATCAGTGTTCAGTTACAGTGATGATTTAAGACAAATTTTCATAACTTGACCACAAAACCTCCTTTTTTGGCCACACACTTTAACTTGAACCAGAATGAGGCTATGGCAAAAATGATCTTCTAATAGAGTTTCTAAATCCAACCACAAAGAACTTTTGCTTAAGTAAGAATGAAATATGCCAGCCAATATATTCCCAGAATTTTTATCTGTGTTTTGACCATGTTAAAAAAGTTTTTGTTTTTGTGCTTGGTTTTTTTGGTCTGGGCTTGAACTCTGGGCCTAGGTGCTGTCCTCAGCAATTCAGCTGAAGCCTGGTGCACTACCACTTGAGTCACAGTGCTACTTCTGGATTTCAGGTGGTTATTTGTAGATAAGAGTCTCATGGACTTTCCTGCATGGGCTCGTTTTGGACCAGAATGTTTAGATCTCAGCCTCATCAGTAGCTATGATTATAGGCGTGACCCACTGGTGCTAGGCAACTATGTACAATTTCTAACCATGATTGAAAATGTTGGGGAAAACTACAGAATACTTGTAAGCAGCAGTAGTTACTTGGGTATAAATATATGTAATGTACCAAATATTTTTCCAAAATTGAAGTCCTTGTTAATCAAAAAAATAACAAAATTCATTTGGATCTCTTATATAACCAAGTTTACCTTACAAAACAAAACTATATAAATAATTAATGCTTTAATATTAATGGGAACAATCATAAATACAGATAGAGAGAGAGTGAGAGAGAGAATGAGAGAGAGATGAGAGAGACAGAAAAAGAGAGGGAGAGAGAGAGAGAGAGAGAGAGAGAGAGAGAGAGAGAGAGAGAGAGAGAGAGAGAGAGAGAGAGAGAGAGAGAGAGAGAGAGAGAGAGAGAGATTTACAGGTTGGAATTCTGTAATTCCCAATTACATATTGTACTGAAAGGGAAATTACACTGAAATCGAAAATTAGACCATTCTGCAAGGATTTAAAAATAAACAGTTCTTACACATTACTTGTTTGTTATCTTGATGTGTTTGTGACTAGTGAGGTCATTTGGTTTGCATTAGGATGAAAACCACATTATCTGGTTCTTAAAATCCCAGGGAAAATGACAAGTGTGCAGTTGAAGGAGGTATATGTATATTGTGATCAACCTTTATTTGCTTAGTTTTCAAACACTATGACATGTTCCCAAATAATAATGGATTCTGCAAATATAAAATAAAGTGTTAATTTCTTTCTTTTTTAAAAATGTATTCCTTATAGCCACATAAGACGTATTAAGTGAAATGAACCTCAAGATAGGGACACGGGTGTGTGTGTGGGGGGGGTTTGCTATTGTTTCTAATGTATTTATAATGTACCATGTGATTTTTGTTTTGCTTCTTTGTATGTACTTCCCCTATGGTATAACCCCTATTTTCACTATTTGATGTCAGTGACCTGCATCTTGTATATACACTTCTCTAATTTGGGGAGAGGAAGGGAATAAACAAAATCCTTAAGTAGGGATACAGTTTGACCCATGTAACAATGAGATGTACAAGACATTATGTTGAAAAATGAACTTGACAATTTAAGTGGGGGGGGGAGTGGGAGTATAGTTTGGAGGTGGGTGGAAAGTGATGGTAGGGGACAAACAAGGGAGGAGGCAACAATACTTGATAATAAATGTATTCAGTACCTTGCTCATGTAACTGTAACCCCTCTGTACAGTATTTTTACAATAAAAATCTTATTAAAATGAATTTTTATTGTGAAAATGCCGTACACTGTGTTTAAAATTACATAGGTAAGCTAATGAGTAAATTTCTTATCAAGCATTTTTGCCTCCTCTTTTGTTTCTCCTTACCATCCCTTCCCATCTCCCTCATCTTCCTCCCCTGCTCCTATCCCTCTTTAAATAATTTGTTTTTCCCTCCACAAATTATATATGTCTTCAAAATAGAAATGTTTTTTAAATTCTTATGCACATTTCCAATTAGGCAGTTCACATGATGTATACATGAATTGTTAGTTAAATTTGCTTGTGTATATGTGTGGTGGTCGTTGGGTTTGAAGTTAGGTCCTAAATGCTTTCCTCTGTCCCCATCCCCTTTTTTGGTTGACTCAAGTTTAGCACCTTCCCACTTGAGTCACATCTTCCAGATTTTTAGTTTTCTGTTGGAGATAAGAGTCTCTCTCTTTCCTGCCTGAGCTGGTTTTAAACAATGATCCTCAGATCTCAGCCGTCTGAATAAGTTAGCCACTTACATTTATTGTTTTCCTCTTATTAGTATATTTTTATTGTAAAGATACTGTATAGAGGGGTTACAGTTACATGAGTACGGCAATAACTACATTTCCTATCAAGTATGGTTAACCCCTCCTTTATTTTTCCCCACCAACCCTTCCCTCTCCACCTATCTAACTCTTGCCTCCCCTCCCCCATGCACAAAGTTGTAAAGTTCTTTGTCAACATACTGTCTTGTACATCTCATTGTTACAATGAGCCAACCTGTATCCTTATTTAAACATTTTTTTCCCTTCCCCTCCCCAAATTAGAAAAATCTATATACAAGGTGCAGGGCACCAGAATCAATGAAGTGAAAATAGGGGTTATACCATGGAGGAAGAACATACCAAAGAAACACAAAATCACATAATACATTATAAATACTTTTAAAACCATAGCAAGAAGGGGGACCCAGATGGCAACAGAGCAGTAGGAAAATGCCACAGCTCTCTCCAACCAAAAAGAGAGTTTGATTTCCAATGCTTAATTCCCCAAGAGACCAACAACAGCAAAAAGACAAATACCCACAGAAAAACAGAAGATGGGGGAAAAGAAAACAAAAAAGAAAGAATGAAAAGGAAGAATTTCAGGACACAGAAGCACGAAGAGCCCTACCCCAACCTTTACTATCTACAGGGCAATACACCAAGCCACGGCCACCCCAGCCCGGCGGGGGCTGCTGGAGTCCCTTGAGACACAGGGGGTCATCTTCATATCTCCCACTCAGAAGAATCCTGAGGTACCAGTGTAGGACACGCTGATCATGATGTACAGAGAAACCTCCGAGCTGGGAGCCTGCACAAAGATCCCACCCCCTCCTCTCACTGTCCTGGCAGAGTGGCTCCATGCCACCTAAGCCACTCGGTGGGAAGCCCAGCACTACAAGGGTTGCCCACACTAGAGCAGAAGACTTGCAAGGTACTGGTGCTCATTAGGAGAGCACAGAGACAAACCCAAGTGCTCAGAACCTGCATGGAGATCCCTCCGCCACCCCTCAGCTGGAAATTGGAGGCTCATCCTGCAGCACTGGCCTGAACATCAACAAAGGCAGAGACAGAGGAGAAAAAATGCAGAGCCACCACCGCCCAGCCCAGCCTACAACCACCTCAACTGAACTCTGATTAGAGCAGCAACCCGCAACCTACATCACACAAAAACAACAACTAGTGCCATGGTGAATATCCTGCAGGGGACAGTATAGCCCTCAAGAGAGGTCAGAGCTGGTGGAAACTCCCAGACCCTGACCCAAACCCCCACCCCAACACCCGGACTACCGGACCCACTACAACTGGGAACTGTTCGAGAGCTCCACCAGCCTGTTGGGTCCACCCAGCCCTCCAGGCTGGAGCAAGATTGCCCCTGGAAGGGAGCTTAAACACCCAAGCTAAGAACAGTGCCGCTGGGTCACAACAACCAACAGTGGAGGAAACTTGAACTGTATACTCCAGATTGTGTAACCCAGGTGGGATGCACAGCAGCAGAGGTCTAACTGGCGTGCCCCAACCAGGGGACCAGGACCAGGCCTTGGGACTTAGTGCTTGAGAAACACAGCCAACACCTCCCAACTGAAGTCAGAAGCTGAGCATATGCCTCATCAGAGGGGGGAAAACAGGGAACTGCACCCCCTAGGAAACATGCTTGTGACAGCAAAAGATCTGGGTTTCCAGGGCAACAGAACAAGAAGCCCATGCCCGGTCAGAACCTGACCCATATATCCTGGGCCAGGAATTTGACAACTCAGGTTGCCAGCAGGAGCTCAGGCTGGTAAAGTGGCTTAGCGATAGAGAGATTTTCTTGTGTGCTTGATGCCCTGGATCTGATTCCTCAGCACAACATAAGCCGAAAGAGCTAGAAGTGGGGCTGTGGCTCAAAGGTAGGGCTCCAGCCGTGAGCTGAATAGCTAAGTAACAGTGCCCAGGACCAGAGTTCAGACCCACAATTGTCAAAACAAACAAACAAACAAACAAACATCAGGAGCCCATAACAGACTCCAGCAACTGAAATAGTACATCCAGCACATTAGATCTCGCCAAGAGCACCTCTAGGAGTAAACAGGAGTAATCTAGGCTGCTCAACCCGTCTAAAGGTGGGAACTGACAGTG
Organism: Dipodomys merriami; assembly: GCF_024711535.1. Taxonomy (NCBI): domain Eukaryota; kingdom Metazoa; phylum Chordata; class Mammalia; order Rodentia; family Heteromyidae; genus Dipodomys; species Dipodomys merriami. Next base: position 440,269 of record NW_027206161.1, read on the forward strand.
ATCTACAGCAGAGAGGCGAGAACCCGATGTGGGTCAGACCACCAGCTCAGCTCCCAACAGAATCAAGACCAGGTACAGACTCTCTCTACCAGCACAGAAACAGAAGCCAAGCAAAGATAGACACCTATTGACCAAAATAAAATTTCAGATTAGTCTCCAATAATCCCTGAATCCCTATACGAAAATTGCAGAGAAAAATTACAAGGTTTATCAACACCCAGGATAGCAAGCCACACCCAAAAGCTAGCAGCCACCCAGGGAAGAGCCTGAGTAGGAGCAAAGCAGGAATGGAAGACAAAAGCTACATCCAAGAGATGCTGGAGGCAATGACTCAAGAATTAAAGTGAGAAATAGACCAGAAATTCAAAGAACACAGGGATGAAATATCAAAAGAGATGCCGTCTATCAAACAGGATGTGCATGCAAAAATAAAGGCAGTACACACCTCACTAATAGGTGAAATTAGTACAAAAATAGAGGCAGCACACACCTCACTAAGAGATGAAATTAGTACTTTGAGAACCAACATCGAATCCATAAATGAGTCCATTTCTTCCATGCAAACCACAATGGAAGCCATAGTTAACACAGTGAACGAAATGGAATGTAGAATGTCAAATACAGAATGCAACAACTGGACCTAAAAATCACAGATATGGAAAAATCATGTAAATTATGCCAAAGGGAAATCCAAGAGAAATCGGATACTGCCAAGAAACTTAACCTTCATATAATTGGAGTGGAGGAAGGTGAAGAATATCAAGGCAAGGGAATGCAGCACATATTCAACAAGGTTATCAGTGAAATTTTCCCCCATCTTAAAAAAGATCCTCTTACTTACATAACAGCATATAGAACACCTAACAAGCAAGATTCCAGGAGAAACACTTCTAGGCACATTTTGGTAAAAATGATACATCTGAATAATAAGGAAACAATCTTGCATGCAGCAAAAATGGAGTTATACTACAACGGGAAAAAATATTTCCACACAGACATTGAATGCAAGAAAAGCCTGGGAAAGTACCATACGGGCCCTTAGAACCAATAACTGCCAACTCAGACTGATATACTTAGCAAAGCTAGCATTCACATTCGATGGAGAACTGAAATTTTTAATACTAAAGAAAAACTAAATGAATACATAAATATTAAGACAGCATTACCAGAAATGCTAAGAGGGGGAACACAACCTGAAGAAAGCAACCAGGAATGGGCACCTGAACAAGACAGGCATTAATAGAAGTCCAACTGAGCAAGCACAGGAGGAAAGGAAAGAAGAAAAACTTAGGAAAACAGGGAATGATAGGGACCACAATGGATGTCTCTATACTATCTCTTAATATTAACGGTCTTAATTCACCAATCAAAAGATAAAGAACTGCAGATTGGATCAGAAAACATGCCCTATCCATCTGTTGCCTTCAGGAGACCCACTTGTCAGCCAAACATACAAACAAACTCAGAGTGAAGTGCTGGGAAAGGATCTACTTATCAAATGCCCCCAGTAAGAAAGCAGAGGTAGCGATCCTGATGTCGGACAAATAAACTTTTCATTAAAATCAATACAAAAAGACAAGGACGGACAACATATTAATACAGGGAACAATCCAAGAGGAGGATATTACCATTACCAAAGTATATTACCCAAACATTGGAGCACCCAAATATGTTAAGCAAATGCTCTCAAACTTACAGACTAAAATAGATCCCAATACGATAATACTAGGAGACTTCAGCACCTCACTCTCAGCAAAGGATAGGTCTACCAACCAGAGGATTGTCAAAGAAGCTATCGAATTAAGTGAGGCCATACTTCTAGAGGAACTAACTGACATCTACCGAGTTTTTCACGCTAAAACAATACAGTAAACATTCTTCTCAGCAGCTCATGGAACTTTCTCCAAGATAGACCATAACATAGTTCATGCAAGGAACTTAAACAAATAGAAGGGATTGACATAATCCCCTGTATCCTATCTGACCACAGTGGAATCAAGCTAGATCTCATTAACAAAGCAAACCACAGAAATTACTCAAATACATGGAAATTGAACAGCACACTTCTAACCAACACCTGGATAACAGAAGAAATAAAAGAATAACTTAAAAAGTTCCTACAATTCAATGAAAATGAAGACACATCACAAAGAAACTTGTGGAACACAACAAAAGTAGTCCTGAGGGGGTAAATTTATTGCCCTCAGTGTCCACATCAAGAAAATAGAGACAGACAAAGTAAATAATCTCGTGTTGCAATTAAAACAGCTAGAAAAACATGAAAAAATGGAACCTAAAGTTACTAGATGGAGCCCGGTAGTCAAACTAAGAGCGGAAGTTAATGAAATAGAAAATAGGAAAATCATAGGTAAAATTAATAAAACAAAAAGCTGGTTCTTTGAAAAAAATCACATGGACAGACCACTGGCAAGATTAATTAAGAAAAGAAGGAAGGAAACCCAAATTAATAGGATTAGGAATGCCACAGGAAAAATCACAACAAGAACCCAAGATATCCAAACAATTATAAAGAACTATTTTCAAAAGTTATACTCAAAAAAGAAAGAAAACCTGGCAGAAATGGATGCATTTCTAGGGAAATACAAGTTGCCCAAACTGAGCAAAGAAGGAAATAAGTAAGCCAATATCTTACAAGGAGATACAGGAAGCAATAAGATGTCTTCCAACAAGGAAAAGCCCAGGACCAGGTGGATTCACAACAGAATTCTATAAGACCTTTAAAAAAGGACTAATACCCATACTCCTCAAGCTCTTCAGAGAAACAGCGAATGAGGGAGCTATCCCAAACTCATTCGATGATGCCAATATCACGCTCATCCCCACACCAGGAAAAGACCCAACCAAAAAAGAGAATTACAGACCAATTACCTTGATGAACACAGACACAAAGATTCTGAACAAAATTCTAGCTAACAGAATCCAAAAACACATAAAAATAATCATACACTACGACCAGGTAGGTTTCATTCCAGAGATGCAGGGAAGTTTTAACATACGTAAATCAATAAGTGTTATCCAGCACATCAACAGAGCCAAGGTTAAGAATCACTTGATTATATCCACAGATGCAGAAAAGGCTTTTGATAAAATATGACATTCATTCCTGTAAAAAGCTCTGGAGAAAATAGGAATAGAAGGAACATTTCTTAAAACAATAAAAACTATACGACAGACCAATATCCAATATTATACTTAATGGGGAAAAACTACAACCAAGTCTCCTAAAATCAGGAACAAGGCAAGGATGCCCACTGTCTCCACTCCTCTTCAATATATTCCTCAAACCCCTTAGCCAGGGCAATAAGGCAAGAAAAAGACATTAAAGGGATCTGTATAGGCAAAGAAGAAGTTAAACTATCCTTTTTTGCAGATGACATGATACTATAGCTTCAGAATTCCAAAAACTCCTTCCCCAAACTCTTAGAAATTATAAATCACTTCGGCAAGGTAGCAGGATACAAAATCAACCCACTAAAATCAGTCTCCTTCCTGTGCACTGACAAAGTACAAGCAGAGAGGGAAACAAAGGAAGCAACCCCATTCACTGTAACATCCCCCAAAATAAAATATTTTGGGATTAACCTAAGCAAAGATGTAAAAGAACTATTTAATGAAAACTATAAAAAGTTAAAGAAAGAAATTACAGAAGACACTAGAAAATAGAAAGGCCTTCCATGCTCTTGGATAGGCAGACTTAATTTACTGAAAATGGCAATACTGCCAAAATTAATATACAAACCCAATGCAATTCCTATTAAAATCCCAATGACGTACATTTCTGAAATACGGAAAACAGTCCAAAAATTCATATGGAACAACAAAAGACTAGAATATCCATAACAATTCTAGGGAAAATAAACAACGTGGGAGGGATCTCAATGCCAAACTTCAAACTCTACTGTGGAGCCAATAACAAAGACAGCATGGTACTGGGACAAAACCAGACCAAAAGGCCAATGGAATAGAATAGTAGATCCAGAAATAAAACTACATACCTCCAGTCAGGTGATATTTGACAAAGGAGCCATAGACATACAGTGGAGGAAACACAGCCTCTTCAACCACTGGTGCTGTGAAAACTGGGCGGCCACATGCAGAAGACTCAAACTGGACCCCACCTATCACCATGCACCAACATCAACTCAAAATGGGTTAAAGACCTTAACATCAAACCTGAATCTCTGAAACTATTGCAGGACAGAGTAGGAGAGACACTTGAACTTATAGGCACAGGAAGGAACTTCCTGAACAAAGTCCTAGGGTCACAATAATTTGGAGAGAGACTCGACAAATGGGATTACCTTAAAATAAAAAGTTTTTGCACAGCTAAAGCTATAGTAACCAAGCTAGAAAGACAACCAACTAATTGGGGAAAATATTTACAGCAGTATATCAAACAAGGGGTTAATATCAAGTATATACCTGGAACTCAAGAAACAAATCCTTCCCCCACCCAACAAACCAATTACTACATGGGCAAAGGAATTAAAGACAGACTTCTCAGAAGAAGAGATAAAAATGGCAAAGAAACACATGAGGAAATGTTCATCATCCCTGGTGGTGAAGGAAATGCAAATAAAGACAACCCTGAGATACCACTTTACCCAGTCAGAATGGCCACCATCTGCATGTCAGCGAAATGACAAATGCTGGAGGGGATGTGGAGAAAGAGGAACACTATTGCACTGCTTGTGGGAATGTACACTTATACAACCACTTTGGAAAGCAGTCTGGAGGGTCCTCAGAAAGCTAAATATTGACCTACCTTATGACTCAGTCATACCACTTCTAGGCATCTATCCTGAACAACAGGAACCAGTATACAAGGACACATACAACTCCATGTTTATTGCAGCACTGTTCACAGTAGCCAGGATATGAAAACAACTCAGATGTCCCAACACAAATGAATGGATCCAAAAATTGTGGTATATATACACAATGGAATATTATGTAACCATAAGAAATGACAAAATAATGGCATTTGCAGGGTAATGGATGGAGTTAGAATTAATCATATGGAGCGACGTAACCCAAGTGCAAAGAAAAAAAACGGCACATGGTGTCTCTGGTAAGTGGATGTTAAATCCAAAATGTTAGGTGATATGACAAAATTAACAGGGCTTCAGAAACAAAGGACTTTCACTCATCTGGTCGAATCACTACTAAATAACCCCCATGCTGCTGATTACATGTATAGTATATATGTGCACAACGATGGGAAACTAGGAGGACGACAGAACTAGAGGGAATCACGGAAAAACACAATAGTAGGACACATCAACGACACTGGACATTGACCAAAATGAACTAAGCCACTCAATGGCAGAGATGGGAGGGAGGGAGCAAGTGGGAAAGAGTGAAAAGCTGATGTTATGCAAAACAAAAGAAATATACGTATCCCCCAATGTGGAAGAAATAACTATTGCAAAGCTCATAGAACTCATAAATGTTATACACCATGGTAGACAATTTGTCCTATGAAAGTTAGAATGTGTTTGTGACTTTAACTAAGCTTCACTATCCCACAATACTGTGAAATTAGGGAAATTATGTAACCACTTAATCACAATAAAAAAATTGGAAATAAAAAGCAAGACAGTAAAAACCATGTGTGCCCCTATCTTGGGACTCATTTTCTTGACATCATCTTATCTGGTCTTATGTACATAGCTTTTGACCTCTCCTAATTGTCCTAGACAAATATTAGCTATTGCAAATAAGGGATAACATGGGATTATATTCCTTAGTGCCAGGTTTACTTCACTTAATATAATAATTTTCCATGTCTTTCCATGTCCTAACGAATGGGGCAATATCATGATGGATTCATAAAATTCCATTATATATAGATATAGATATATAGATACATCTATATATAGACATAGATACATCTATATATAGACATAGATATATAGATGTATCTATATATCTGTATCTATATATCACATTATCTTGATAGATTCATCTACTGAGGGACAACTGGGTTGGTTCCATATCTTAGCTATGGTATACAATACTGCAATAAACGTAGTTGTACTGGTAGCTTTAGCCACTTACATTTAAATCAGTTGATCTACTGAGTGTTTCCCTGTCTTCTTTTGTGAAAATACACCTTCCCAACAGCAAAGGTAAAAGAACAAGTTAAAAGTTGTTCTGATACTCCTCACCCAAAGAAGATACATGATATAATTATTTAAGTGCTAAGATAAAAAATTGTAGTTATTTTTTTAATTGGAATTATTGAAAGACTGAATTTCTTTAGTGTCATTTTGGGAAAAGTGAATCAAATATTCAGAGCATTCCTTGATAAGGAGAATAACGTAGACCTGTTTTTTAAAATCTGTAGTACTAATTAGAAGGAGAATAGTTTTTGTGTCATTAGTGTAGCCAACTTGAAATAGTTTGAAGGTACACATTATCAAGTATATTTTCTAATGTAGTAAACACTGAATCCTAAAATTCTTAGTTTTCCTCTGCATTTTCACTTTGTTCTGAACAGCTGTCTCATTTGAAACATACACCTTGGTACCAGGGTTTTCTGTAGTTATTTTACATTTTACAAAAATAATTTTAGGTTTTTTAAAGCAGAAAAACTAATAATGATAATTATTCTCTGATATCCTTCACCAAGGTCTCCACAATTCATTATATTGTTTTAATATGATATCAGTATATTTATATGCTATAAAATTTGGTTTTACTTTTGGTTTTTTTGCTCGTAATGGGGCTTGAAGTCAATACCTTGGTCTGTCACAAATGCCAGGCATTAATCTATCATGCCTGTAATTCTGGCTACTCAGGTCGCTGAGATCTAAGGATCAAGGTTCAAATCCTGCCTGGGCAGGAAACATGATGATACTCTTGTCTTCAATTCATGACTAAAAAGCCAAAAGTGGAGTGTGGTTCAAGTAGTAGAGACCGGCCTTGAGCAAATAAGTTAAAGGGTAGTACCTAAAGGATAGTGCCCAAGTACTGGGTTTAAGTACCACTACGAACACACACACACACACACACACACACACACACACACACGGTGTGTGTGTGTGTGTGTGTGTGTGTGTGTGTGTTATGGTCGTGAAATCCACTGTTTTCTTTTTCATTCAGTTGGTGACTTTTCCCCAGGGAGACAGCTCAATGGTGTTACCTGAGTCCTGGGGGTTCAGTGATTCTGCTGGGATGACAGGTCTGACTTAGTGAGCAATGGGACTCCAGGAAAACTCCACAAAGCAAATGGATGGAAACATGAGAAGATATGCATTCAGGTAATTCTTCAGTCTATCTTCCTCCTGCCAAGTGTCTTTCTCTCTCTGTGGGCTGAATTCCTTTTCTTACCAGGTAAACCTGAACATTGTATGACTTTGAGAGTGTACCCACAGGCGAATAAGGCTTTTGTGAAATGTCAGGCATCACAAGCTTGCTCTTTTTTCTTCTCTCACTATTAGTGAGTTTGTTGGCAGCCTTCATTTTTCTGAGAAAAATGGAATGTTCTAGAAGTTTTCATAGAATATGTATAGATGTAGGGCAAAATTTATGGTTCTTTTGCTCCAGAGAATTGAGAAACATCTATGTGAATTTATAGATAGCCTATAGTGAACTAATTTCTATGGTATAGATGGATTTTTGGATATGATATCCGTATGGAAAACCAGAGACATCTTTAAGTACTTTGTCTAAATGAAGCAGAAATTGAGAACACTTCAAATTTTTCAGTTTTAATCAGAATCTTATACTAAATTTCATAAAATATTTTAAGTGCTGCAATAAATTAATTTCATTTGTAGGACAAATGACAGAAAGGATTGTACCTGAAGATATAGTATAAGTTTTTCCTTTTGATTAATTAAGAACTTTATGTTTAATATCAACTAAGGTAAGTATTGTGAGAAATACCAAGATATGAGATCCAGTTTCTGCCAATAATTAGATTAAATTGATTGGAAAGGTCCTCTGTTTGCAGTAACAATTGTAATATTATTTATAAAAAGTGTGTGGTCAGGGTCTGGGAAGTTAGCTCAGTGGTAGAGCACTTGCCTTGTATGCATAAGGCCCTGGGTTCGATTCCTCAGCACTACATAAGCAAAAAGAAAAAAGCAGGAAGTGGCACTGTGGCTCAAGTGGTAGCGTGCTAGCCTTGAGCTGAAGAGCTGAGGGACAGCGCTCAGGCCCAGAGTTCAAGCCCCACAACCAGACCCCCTCCCCCCCAAAAAAGTGTGTGGTCAACACATTTGTGTAGTTGTGTACTTAGCTATCTTTATGGTAGTGTTATAGAATTTTAATAAATTTCTTCAAGCACAAGGAAAAAGTTTAAGACATGTTAGAGTTTCACACACAACAAAGAAAATACTAGGTCATTTTCAATGTTTTCATTTTTCAATTTGTGTGTGTGTGTGTGTGTGTTTGTGTGTGTGTGTGTGTGTGTGTGTGTGTGTGTGTGTGTGTGTGTGTGTGTGTGTGTGTGTGTGCTGGTACTTGGGCTTCCACTTAGGCTAGTGTGCCATACCACCATTTCCATTTTTTCTATTTATTGGCGATATGAGTATCACAGACATTGCTGCTTGAGATCCCTTTGAACCTAGATCCTCAGATCTCAGACTCCTATGTAGCTGGGATTACAGGTGTGAGCCATCAGCATTGAGAGATGCTTTTGTCATGTTGTGTGGTAAATTACTAGAAATTTAATGTTTGCTCACTGAATACAAACTATTGTAGGCTTCACGTTTGGGCAAATAGTTTGGGTGTTGCTTGTCTATATTAGTTGCTCAGTTTCTAGCAGGGGGGCACCAGGATATAGTCTCTCATGAAATATGGGGACCTCTTCCAAGCTTAAAGGATGCCTGGTAGGGTTTAGGTCCTCTAGCTGTAAGATTGTGGTTTCTTCTGTCTGGTCACCTATCATACATCCACTGTTGTCAGCTCCTAGATACCCCAATAGTTCCTTGACAAACATACCCTCCTTAATGTTTCATTCACTCAGTTTGTGTTACTGCCTCCTATAAAGGCCTTAATTTGCACTCACTCCTTAGAAGTTAGTGCATAACCAACTCTTGGGCGAAATAATTACATCTGTAAACTTTAATTTTATTATCTATTAGAGCATATTGTGGGGTTAGATGCTACTCAGAGTAGAAAATAAAAGACTTCCCCAGCATCTGGATTGTTGTGCATTGACTAAGGTAGATTATTAGCTATTTATTTTTAGCTATTTATTATTGTAAGTGTCCTCAATTTCAGTCACTGGTAGCATTGTTTGAGTTTAGCTGATGAAGTGTGCAGTTTAAGAAAACGAAAGATAAATCTTTTTTTTCTTTTTGCTTATGTGGTGCTGAGGAATCGAACCCAGGGCCTCAGGCATGCAAGGCAAGCACTCTACCACTGAGCCACCTTCCCAGCCTAAATCTTTGAATGGAGTAGAAAATAATTTGCCAGTTACAGTGAACGAAAGGCAGTTAGAAGTTAAACAAATGAATCAATAGCACTGGCAGTGGCTTCAGAGATGGCCAGAAATAAACCGGTTAGACGTATTTTTAAAAGAAAACATGTGGCTGGGATTATGACTTAATTGTAGAGTGCTTGCACAGCATGCGTACAGCCCAGGGTTCAATTATTCAGTACCACATAATGAGAAAGTGGTGCTGTGGCTCAAGTAGGAGGGTGCTAGCCTTGAGCAAAAAAGAAGCTCAGTGGAAGTGCCCAGGCCCTGAGTTCATGCACCAGGACTGCCAAAAAAATAAAAAGAGAGAACAGGTCAATAATGGACGAGGGAGGAATTCAGAAGCCAAATTCATCACTGAATTTTTCCTCCTCTATTCCAAAATCAAGACATCATTCTCAGAGAAACAATGGGCCAAAAAGATGATTCAGAAAGAATATAGCTTATGAAGTAATACTAGAAATTTTTAGTGCAACTGTCCTGTAGAGATAATCCATTAAGTATAATTGTGTCTTGCAATAGCACAAGATTTCATTGTATTAGCACAAGTGCTATCTGGAGATTTTGTATTGGTGCTGGTCCTGAAACTTGATCAGAGCCTAGTTGCTATTCCTATTTTTTTCCTCAAGGCTAGTACTCTATTAGTTAAGCCAAAGTTCCACTTCTGATTTTTTGGTAGTTAAATGAAGATAAGATTGTCATGGACTTTTCCTGGCTCACCTGGCTTCAAAATATGATTCTCAAACCTCAGCAATCCGAACAGCTAGGATTACAGCTGTGACTCACTAGCACCCAGAGAAGCAATTTTTTTGAGTGAAAGGACTTAAGAATATGGATTATTCAGGAGATTCACCCTCAGTCCTGAATAAATCACCATGACCAATTTCTATGAACACACACACATACATCTCAGTGGTCTGTATTATGTTTCTCCAAAAGAGTAGTGCCTTCTAAGTGGCAAAGTGTGGTGTCACAGGCCTGTAATCCCAGCTACTGAGAAGCAAAGGTTTAGGAGGATTAGGTTGTGAGGCTGGCTTCAGTGATGTTAGCACAAGGCCCTATATGAAAAGCAAACTGTAAAAGAAAAAAAGGGTTGGAGCCATGCAACGCTCAAGCAGTAAATATCGGCCCAGTAAGTGAAAGGCCCTCAGTTTAATCCTTAGTACTATGGAAAAAGCAAAAAGTATAGCATCTCAGTCCATTTTGTCATGATTTAACAAAAACCTTGAAGTTGTATACTTCATAAGGAATAAAAATATTTCACTCAAAATAGTGGTGGCTGGAAACCCTATATAGCATGGTAGTACATGGGACAAGGCCCCTAAGTGCATCACATCATGTAGGATCTTGGAATCATGGCATGTGCTAGAAAGAGAGTGAGTAAGGGACCTAGGGTGTTTTTTCTAACTGTTAACAGTGATCCTGTTAGTTCCTTGAGAGTTAACAAGATGGCATTAATCCATTTATGATGTAATCCTCTATTAAAGGTACTACCTCCTGACACTGCTACATTGAGAAGTTAAACTTCAGTGTAAGTTTTGATGTCAGGCCATTAACAGGCCTCTGGCAGAGATAGGTGAGACCATTGGAAGCCGAGGACATTCATACAACTAGGCACCTTGGACAGCTGCTTGGACATTGATTCTGGTATTTGCTATATTTGGGGCCATATCACAGCCAGGATCCATCGAGTCCATATCTGTTCCATGTGCCAGCTTCAGTTATACTGACTGTGATACAAACTACTGGACAATAGGGAGAATAAGAATGGATATGGTCACAAAATTGAGGTTTGTTATTCTACATGACACTTAATTAACATTAGTTGGTGTATGTAGGAAAGTCATTAGAAAGCTGTATGTCTACATACAGCTATGTAATAACTACTGTATGACCCAGAAAGATACCTTGTAGAGCGGTCTGTTTACACATAATGCAGACATTCCTCTGAACACAAAAGATAAACAAACAAGTTCCTGCCTACAAAATTAATTTTTATTTAATGAATGGTTATGGACCAATTCTAGGCCTTGAAATTATAAGCCTTCTTCGTCCACATTTGAAACTGGGATCTATATCTGTCTTTAATTTTTTATTAATCTTTTTTTTCAAGGATAGATCTAATAACATTGTTCCCTAATTTTTGTCTAAAATAAATTTTGAAAGTTTTCCACTGACTGAAATGTTTTAATTACCTTGGTCATTCTATTATCTTCAATTTCTAGTGCTCGTGGGAAGTTAAAGACAGGTCTTCTGTAGCATTTAAAAGGAAATCTTTTCACTAGCCCCAGTCTATAATCCTAGCTTCTAAGGAAGCTGAGATGAAGAGAATGCTGTCTTAAAGCAAAGGCAGAGAATTTCATGAAACATCTTCTCCAAAATTATGTATATTTTTACAAATATAATTGGTATATATTGTATTTAATATGTAATATCATTGTGATATATATACATACTACATATTATATATATATGTGTGTGTGTGTGTGTGTGTGTGTGTGTGTGTGTGCATGTGTGTGTGTGTATCTCACAAATTAAGCCAGATTCAATAACTGAAAGATTCAATAAGTAAACTTGAAAACCACAATTTACTCCTATAGCCATCCTTTCTTTAAATATTAAGTAAGTTGTAGTCTGAAAATGTAAATCCTTAACCAAAAAGGAAAACCCTAAATTTTTTGACCTATTCTAGACCTTTTGTCTCCACAATTTAGAGTACTAAAACACCTACCTGGACAAGGGGTATTTTCTATGTCATCCAAAATAATGAATGATTTTTATGTGAAGTGTCCAAGTCTGTAGACAAGGATTCAAGCTGGAATTCCCCAGCTTGAAAATGAATTGAAAACCTGGGTACTGCTGTTTTGTTATAGAAGGGCTCTGAACCCTTTCTCCAGAAAAACTTTCTTTGTAATCTGTGAAGGTTATTTTTATGTCTGCACACAGCATCGTATTCTTCAAATACTGGTAGCTACCTTCAATCCTGTCTCTTAATTGAGATAGAATTTATGATCTTATTGTTCAGCTACCGAGAGGGAAGGACTTTTTCCTCTTACCAGCATCTCTCATTGCTCCTCATGAAGAAAGAAGAACTAAAGGAAACCATAGATTCATGGTGTGTGATCATGCTGTAACAGGGGTTCTTCTGCAGGAAGCAGCGAATGGAAGGAAGAGTAGCACTTCTCTTTAGTATTGATGGTTTGTCAACATAGGACAATTGAAATTCAGATGACAGGCAGGAAATTGGGTTCAACTCATTACATAGTTGCTCATCAGGAAATAGGATATATTCCTCAACTTGGTTGAGCCAATCTCCATTGTTTGTTCTATAGTGTGCCTCTGCTCTGGGTCTTCAGTTTACAGTTTCAAGGTGATATTTTTTGCTATTGGAGACAGGTGAATGGAGCAATGTAGGTGACCTCCATGACAATTACCTGTATCCGGCTAAAATTCATATATTCAAGTGGGAAATTTGCCGTCTGTATAAAATACAAAAGATGATTCCCAAGCATGGGATGTCTACCGTGTAGTCATTGTAATTTTCATGCAGGAATATTTTATATGGACAAAATCAAGGTACCAAATATGGCCTTCAGCAACCACCCTTGGGTAATGCTTATGCTCACGCCAAAGTCATTGACCTTCACATTGGATTTGTCATCCAACATGATGTTATTGGGTTTAAGGTCTCAGTGTGCACTTCTGTTTTCATTAAAGTAATGCAGATTATTCATAGTCTGTTTGAACAATATCCTAACTTCATTCTTGAATAGATGGAATGATTTTCACATTAATTTAAAGAGGTCTCTGGGTGGCCAGTTCAATTACCAAGTATTGGTGCTCATCCTTCTCCCTCACCTGGTACTACCTGATCATGTGTGTGTGTGATGGGAAGTCTTAATAATATCCATCTCAATTTTGATCTGACAATTGTTGAACTCTCTCTTCACTATCACCTTGAGGTTAATGAGGTGTTGTTAGGTCAACTTTACATATGCATAACTAGTAATTTCTAACAGGCCTTTGTAACACTTTAGTCCTCATACCTGATACTGGGACCTATTGGGAAAGGCAGAGGGCAGACTTCCAACTATTGAAGACTTCTTCCTTTGTGAATTATGAGCTATCACCTTCCGTCATGTGGTACCAGCACAGACTTGGCTCAGGGCTGTGAACCTGAGTGTAGAAGATTGAATTTTCATAGTGTAAATAGAAATTTGGCCTTGTTCTAAGCTAGCAGTTTGGGGGATCTCTGTAAGCTGTGGATAAAATGTCTCCTTTTAATAGCCTGTCCTTTGTGCACATTTAGTTTAGCTGCAGGAATTCATAACTAACTAGTAGCAGTGGTCACCCCAGGGTGGAGCAAGAGAGCCACAGTAGAGGGACAGAGGTCAAGCTCACACCATCTGCCTTTTTATGATTCTTGAATTGACAGGTTACACATGTATTTTACTAATTCAAGAATAAAAATTAATATTAAATATAGATTTTTAATTACCTCTTTGTTTCTGACGCTACTAGATTATTTATCTAAGAGAGGATTGTGAGAATCCTAGATCAGAGGCTCCACTTCCTTGGGGAAAGATCAGGGAGTCAATAATCCCCACTATTAACCAATTGTAAGACCTACAGTAATACCTTGCACTTTCTGGCCTCAGTTAATGTATCTTCTATATATCCTCCTGCTATCCTCTGGAAATTCTATTGAGCCTATCTTATGTGTCAGAACAACGTGTGGCCAAAAGGAAAAACTTTTCTTCCTGTGCCAAAGATTAGGTGGGATTGGGGTGGGGACAGGCAAGGTCGTGAGGGACAGTGTTGGATAGCAAACACTGGGTCCCTCCAGATCAGGAAGGTAGCCAACCCTGGCACGGGATCTACATCATCTTGTCTCCAACTTGTTGGCCAAACCCCTATGAGTCCCTCATCCAGGGTGCTGGCTATAGGATCTGTTCCCTGATAGGCTTCCATTGAACTTCTCTACAGTTCATGGTCCACTTTACATAATGAAGACTGCTGCCAAATAGGTGTGTTTGTGTGTGTGTGTGTGTGTGTGTGTGTGTGTGTGTGTGTACAGCACGTTATACTTAACACTATGTCATAATATTCTTATGAGAATTGTTTGCTTAACATACATGAAAAAAACTAACTAGTACCAAAATACACAAAAAGTGCCAGCTGATATTACTACCATTCATGGGTTAGTATTAACACTAGCATTAGTATAAATCAGAGTATGTAGAAGGACCCATCTGATCTAACAGTTGAGAATTCAGGAATCATTTCCTCCTCTGCTGAATCTCAGGCACTCAAAGTCAAATCTTTTGAACAGACTTGGGGAAGAAGGAGTTAACTCCACCTGTGAAGCCCAAAGAAGAAGGAAGCCCCATGGTGGCATATGAATACTATCATATATACATACACATACACACACACACACACACACACACACACACACACACACACACACACACACACCACACTTGTAGATCCAGAAATATTCTCAAGCATCTCCTCTGATCTATGAACTCTATACAGCAAAGTCTAGAATTGGGTGGAAACAGGATCAGAGCAGCTTGTCTACACTTCACCAGCTGTTAGACTGGTCTTCCACTGCCCAGTAGTAGATGGATGTTATCTTAGATGCACTGCTCTGAGCTGAAGGGAAAGTGTCTTGTCTTGGGAGATCAGTGAAAGGATTAGAGAATCTACACAGGTAATGTGAGGAGTCCTGCATCAGGAAAATACTTCCTTTAAATGCGAGTTTATTAGAAAGCTTTGAGAACAGTTGGCCAGTACTAACATATATTCATGTATTCTCCCTAATTTGTTTAAATAAAAATCAATATTTATGAGCTTTCATTTCTCCTTGCCCCTTCTGGTATATTCCTGTCAGGTCTAATGCCTCACTTTATAGCTTCATTCCCCCCTTTCTCTGGTGAAGTTTGGTGAGAGTTATCAAGTAATTTTCTTATTTAATGCAACCAAGACGAAGCTGATGAAGAAAACAGTGTTACCTTCAGGCTAGCATAAATATCTGCTCTAATAAAGGAAGATGAGGGTCTTACAACCATCACGCAAAAGGTCCTGCTTTTGGAGATAGGGGATTCCATTTCCTCTGCCTTCCTAGCTTCCAGGGTAACCAATGGCCTCTCAGTAAAGGAATTCCTTTCTAAGAATAAAAAGCATGCCAACAAATTTCAGAAGGCTAGCAATCCACATTATTGCTGCTTAAGAACAATTCTCCTACAATATACTGATGATTCACACCCATAACCTTAGCCATTCAGGAGTCTGAGAGGACAGGATCTTGGTTCAAAGCAAGAACAGTCCATGAAACTTTTATCTCATTCACCACAAAAACCCAGTAGGAGAGTCTTGGGCCAAGCGGTACAGGGCTACCCTTAAATAAAAGAGCTCAAGGACAGTGCCCAGTCCTGGAGTTCAAGTCTAATACTGGCATGCACACACAAACACACAGAGACCCAGACCCAGACCCAGACCCAGACCCAGACCCAGACAGACAGACAGACAGACAGACAGACACACACACACACACACACACACACACACACACACACACACACACACACACACACAAACAAGAAAAGCTAGAAGTGGAGATGAGGCTCAATAGTATAAATTTAATCCCTTTTCTGTCCTTTTTTGTTGTAAAAATGCAGGTCAGAAGGGTTACAGTTACATGAGCAAGGTACTGAGTACATTTCCTATTGAGCATTGTTGCCTTCTCCTTTGTTTCCCCCTAACATCTCTTCCCTCCCACCTCCACAACTACCCTCCCCAACTCCAAACCCCACCAAAGTTCTAAAGTTCATTTTCAACTTAGTGTTTTGTATATCTTATTGTTACACTGGGTCAACCTGTATTCCTCCAAAAAACAATGTTTAGTCTTATGTGAAATTTTTCGCTAAGGGAAAATGTTAATGCCCAGAGTTCAAGCCCAAATAACTATACACATTTTTTAAAATACTACTTTTAATAAGTTTTCCAATTATAACTGGTTCTCTTCTTTTTTATGGTACTGAGGTTTGAACTCAGGGCTAACCTGGAAATCCCTGCTCCTCCCAGCTCCATTGCCTACCCTGTGTTTAAGGGGCCCCTGAGCTCAGTTTCTGCTCACTGAACTTGCCCACATATTCTGAAAAGAGCCCAGAGAAGCCTATGGCATTTGTTGTGCCCCAGAAGTCAGGCCACAGTGAGGTTTCTGCAGCCCCTAGCCTTGCTCCTAGCAGAGTCACAAATAGGGTAGTGCCCACAGGATCCAACGCATACCTCTAAATTGGGTAAAAAACGAGGCTGTGCTTAAGTCTCCCAAAGTCAGCAGTCACAGTCCTGGCACAATGGCATCTACTAAGGCCACCCCAGTAGCTATGGGAGCTCTGACATCAAGACAGAGGCAGACACACCCATGCAGGCTGATTTGGAGCAGATCTTTTTCAGGTGCAGGTGTTGTTGCCTTTGAAGCAGAGCTTGACAGTGCACACACTAGTTCATCACAGTGCACAGTAGAAGAACTTGGTAAGCAATGGTCCTGTGCTCAGACACTTGTCAGAGGCAGGAAATCAGAGAGAGAGAGAGAGACAGAGACAGAGACAGAGAGAGACAGATAGAGAGAGAGAGAACTCTAGGCTAGCTCTGATTCTGTACTGGTTTCAATATCCTTGCTGAGAAATGCATATTTTCAGCAAGAAATAAAAAGGAAAACTTCTAACTCTAACTCTGATGGAGTAATTGAGATCAAACTACACTTGCTACCATAAACAATCAAAGAAATGGAAGTTATATGAAAAATAAATATATGTATATAAATGTATATATAATATAAAAATGTAGACATATATATATATATATATTCACATATACAATGTGAATATGTAATGTATGTATAATGTATAATGTATATATGTATAATGTACAGGGAGAAAAAAGAAATACATAGTATTTGAAAGAATAATGACCAAAACCTTCCCAAATTTGATTGAAAGCATGAACCCTTCTATGCAGGGTTCTAGCAGCTTAAAGAAGTCAATTAACATAAGTGCACAGGTCCACACTAAGACACATTCTAATTAAACAAAGACAGAAAACCTCCCAAAGCACAGACACACACACAACTCATCACACACACAAGTGATCTTAATTGATATTATGACAAATTTCTCATTAATCAATAGATTAACTGTTAGACAGCAAGGGCAAAAAAATTAAGGTGCTAAGAGGACATATCTAATATCAACCTTTCTAACAAATATATATACTTTCTCCAAATGTGAGAGATGAGCTAAGTACCTAACGATGGCTCAGGCATATAATCCTAACTACTCAGGAAGGTGAATTGTGAAGATTGTGGCTCAAAGCCAGCCTGGACCTTGTCACCTCAGAAGCAAGTTGTAGGACAGCTGTCCTTGAAAATGACGGAGGCCTTTTTGCCATGTCATTGCTGGAACAAGATGTAGGATAAGGTGTCCATCAAGAATGGAGGCTATTGGCTAGTGTCTCCACAGAAGCAATTTATGAGACTCAGGAGTTTTCTAGAAGGTCAGAGAACTTTGACCACTGTCGTAGTGGTTTCAGGAATGGCATAATAATGACAAGAGCAACCTCAAGCTCACATGGATTCCTTAGCAACAGTCTTTGAAGCCTATGAGCTAAAGTATCAATGCTGGCAAAGTGTGATTGGTCCACTTTTTCTCTGACCTCACTGGCCCAGACTCTGATTGGTCCATTTCCTCTATGATGTCACTATGCCGATCTGATATAGCTCCATTTTGAGAGATCATGCAGGATATATAGGAAACCACTGTGCTCCAACTTATATTAGATACCACCTCAGGAGCTCTTGATTGGTGACCCGCTGGACTGATTCAAACCTAAATTCGTGACTTTTTGGTTGGGAAGGTGAGTTGTCGTTTGGATTTTGGTATTTCTTTTTTTTTTTTTCTGGGTTTTCCATTATTTTATTTAGTTAATTTTAGGTAGACTTGCTACCTGCCATCATAGCATAAGGATGGAAGAATACAAAGAATCATACTCCAGATCCTTCAAGGAGGAGATCATCCAACAAAACCAGGTGAAAGAGCTCATCGACCATGGTACCAATGGACAAGTGAGGCTGGCCCATACTCGACTCACACACATGGAAGTGGCAGTTAAAATACTCCTGAAGGGAGAATTCCCCCAGTCATCAGTTAAAGAATGAGGTGGACATTTTAAAATGGTATGGCACAAACACATTATCAAATTGTACCAGGTGATGGAGAAGGAAGAGTATTTGTATCTTATCATGGAACTGGCCAGTAGGAGATACGTCCTGGCATGGATCTGAAAATACTGCAGTGTATATTAGGATGAAACCAAGAGGCTCTTCACATAAATTGTAAGTGCTGTTCACTGCCCACACCAGAACAGAATCACACACCAAGACCTTAAGTCCAACAACATACTGTTGGATACCAAAGACAATATCAAGGTCAGTCGTTTGTTCTGAGCATCTGGTTCTCCCTGGTGCAATTGCTACTGAATGTATATGCTGCTGTGCTATTTATTCCACCCCCTAAATTTTCCTGGATGAAAGAAATGATGGCTGGATGCTGGTGGCTCACTCCTGTAATTCTAACTATTCAGGAGGCTGAGATATGAGGATGACAGTTCAAAACCCGCCCAGCCTTGGTCTACCAACTGAGCAGACTCATACTGATACCAAAGACTAATTTGAGGAGGAGATGGCAGTGGATACAGGTGGCTAGCAAAATAGCTACCACTCTTCTCAGAACAAGCTGCTGAATGTGGGCCCAGGAACAGAGCAGTTCAGACAAAGGGGAGGAAAGCCCTCAGAGATATCAAAGATAAATTCACTTGAAACCCAGAAGACCCTGCTATTGAGATAGGAGAGATTTGTAGGTGGTCTACTAAAAAAAGAGTTGTAAGTGGGATCCAAGAATGGAGATCAAACACTGTTTGCCCAGCAACACCCTTAATGCAGCCAAGAATACAGGTGCATCAACTGCCTTAGTTTCCTCAGGAGGGATTCCAGCAAAGGGGTACCTTTACTGCAGTGTAAATCGAATATCGTAGTTATCAAAGCATGTAATTTTTGTGTGTTGTATCAGTTCCTTGCGCATACAAAACTACTTGAATTACACTTGAACTACATCCTAGTCTTTAAAAATATAGTTTGTTTAATTTTATTCTATGTTATTCTTTAAGATGCAGTCTCATTATGTAGCCAAGTCTGATCTTAACTTCATAATTCTACTCCCTAGTCTCCAAGTGTTGGGATAACCGGTGTGTACATCTATGTCATCCATCATACTATTATCTGCACCTTTCCTTAAGTTTTAATACTTTATGTTATCCCTTGGCAGTACTGTGGTTTTGATTCAGAGGCTGGTGTTGGGCAAGCAAGTGCTCTACACCTTGACCCCTGCCCCCATCCCTGCTCTTCATTTTACTTTAGATGAGTTCTTATTGTATTATTTTGCTTGGGTCATTATCAGACTGTGATTGTAAGGTTTTTCCTGCTGGGAAGCTTTTTTGTCCTTTTATATTTTCTGTAAGTATAATTTTTCAACCGAGCGCCGGTGGCTCACATCTGTAGTCCTAGCTACTCAGGAGGCTGAGATCTGAGGATCAGAGTTCAAAGACAGCAGGGCAGAAACAACCATGAGACTCATCTCCAATAAACCACTAGAACCGGAAGTGGCACTGTAGTTCAAGCAGTAGAACACTCGCCTTGAGATGAAGAGCACAGGGACAGTGCACAAGCCCAGAGTTCAAGACCCACGACTGACAAAAACTAAAATAAAATAAAAATTAACTTTTTATCTTATTAAAAATGAAGCTACACAGAGATGTTACATTTATATGTCTTTTTAAAATTGAAAACCTTATTTTAAAAGAGTAAAAATGCATATGATAACTAAAATTTATCTCTAGAAAAAAATGACTACCAGAATAAATGTTTTTGGAGACTGGGTCAATGGCATTTGGTATTGTTCTAACTTCAGCTCTAGACGATGTTACATAGTTCCAGGCCTGCATGGCATAAATGTAAACAAGTACAAAGTAAAAAAAAAACAAAATGATCCTTTAGGGCACAGCTTTGAAAGATTTGAAACACTCTTGTACATGTTATTGACCATTTGTACATTTCTGTGCTGATGAAAAGTGATATATCAATTATGGTAGAATTTTACACATTCTTCTAACCTAACATAGCATTACCACATTAGGCAGCAATTCCATTTCTCATTGCATAACTAAAATAACTGAAACGAAAGAAACCAATAGCTCATATGCTAAGGATAACAACAAAGTTCACAGTAGTCAGAAGTTGGAAATACCTGGCGTGTCTATCAGATGAACAGGTTTATAAAATATGAGGCATACATAAATGGATTATGACAAAAAGGCTGAAATTAATATATGTCTGTCTTGTATGGACACAAAAATAATCTACTATTTATGTGAAACATATTGACTAATCCATTTCATAAGAGAAAATGGAAGATTAGAATTTCTGGGGCAGGTCATTGGGGTGATTATTACTCTATGATTGTGTGGATTCCATCAGTATCAAAAAGATAGTTCACAAATAGAGGTAATTGTTACAAAGCAGTGTGGATATAATTAATCTCACTGAATTTTATACCTACCTATCAAGCATGAGGCCCTGTGTTCAACCCCTAGCATATCCAAAGAATGCTAAATCTTCCTTCTGTTACCTACCTTGAGTGGTAGGTGCTTTTGTACTGTTTTGATTGTATTCCTCAGAGGATCTCTGGTGGATCTCTGATGTTTAGTCATGCTTTACAGATAATCCATTATTTAAACATTAATTTTGAGTTCTAAAGGAAACATCGTATATTAAAATGAGGGCAATGCCTGCAGTTCTATCTCAAGAGGCTAAAGCAGGAAGATCTTTACACAATCAAGGATGCATAGAGAGGTCATGCCTAAATCCCCATGGTAGATGCTGAAACTGACGGGACAATTATTGTAAGCAATTACAAGTGAGAGATAAGTGAGAGATGTTTCTGATCACATTTAATTTGGTCATTTCAGCTTGTATTTAATATTTACATGAATTTTAACTTTTTTCCTTTTTCCTATACACTCAGTATGTCATTTTGAAACTTTGTACTATCTTCTCATTTGCCACATTTAAAAAGAAGCATATTATTCCTTTGTATAACATTAACATGTTTTTTTTTATATATTACAACTACTATAATGTAGTGACTGGCCACTGTCTCAGAGGTTTTTCCCAGTTCTGCCAATTGAGCCACAGCTCAAGTTCCAGCTTCATTCATTTGAAAACTCTCATGCAATGCCCAGCACAAATAAGGAGGCTGAAAACTGAGGATCTTGGTTTGAAGCCAGTCTGAGCAGCAAAGTCTGAGATTTTTATCTCCAATTAATGACCAAAAAATGTGGTAGTTGAACTCTAGCCTTGAGTAAAACAGGGCAAGTTCATGCCCTAGTACTGGTAATTACACAAACAAGTCTCTTTCTTCCTTGGGCTGGCTTTGCAATGCAGCCCTTAGATTTTAGTTTCCTGGGTAGTTAGGATTTACAGGCATGAGCAACCAACCACTGACTTATTTTAATTTTTTTTCTTTTTGTAGTTTATGGGGCTTAACCTCAGGGCTTGGGTGCTGTCTCTGTGCTATTCAGCTCAAGGCAAGCACTCTACCGCTTAAGCCATAGAACATTTCCCAGTTTTCTGGTGGTTTATTGGAGATAAGAGTCTCATGGACTTTCCTACCCAGGCTGGCTTTGAACCATGATCTTCATATCTCAGCTTCCTGAGTAGCTAGGATTACAGGCTAGATCCACCAGTGCCCTTATGTTTCTGAGTTTTTTGACACAAAGATGATGTTATACAACTTCAACCACAGCTCCACTTCTTTTTTTTTGCTTATTGGTCATAAACTTGTAATGTACTTTTCTGGATAGACTGGCTTCAAACCATGATCTTCAGATTTCAGCTTCTGAGGTGCTCCGATTATACACATGAACCACAAACCCATTGGTCATTTGAAAATATTAATATTTTCCCCTTTCATCTTTAAAAATTTTTCTTTTTTAAAAATTTTTGTTTATGTACTAGTCCTGGGGCTACAAATCAGGGCCTGGATACAATGCCAGAGCTTTCTCTTCAAGACTAGTGGCTTACCACATGAGCCGAAGTATAACTTGTGGTTATACTTGTTTTGTCTTAATGCTTCAACTAAAGCTCTGGGTGCTGTTCTAGAAAGTGATTGCCCAGTTTGTATTTGGGTCACAGCTCACTTCCAGGTTTTGTTTTTCAATTCTTGATAGTTAATAGGAGATGAGTCTTATGCAAAGCCCAGCATGAATCATTTGGCTGAAATCTGAGGATCATGGTTCAAAGTGAACTAGGGCAGAAAAGCCCATGAGACTCCTAGCTCCAATCAATCACTGAAACGCTGGGAGTAGTAGAGCTCTATCCTCGAACAAAACAACATAAGTTCAAGCCTCAGGATGGCATACAGATGCAAACACAGAGACTTTCTTGCATGGAATTTCTTGCATGGGCTAGCTTTGAACAATGATTCTCAGATTTCAATATCTCTTCATCCTCTTCCTGAAAATTTTATTGGTCCTGTGGCTTGACCTCTGACTCTGGGGCCTATATCTTAGGTTTTACACTCAAGGCTGTACACCTCAGCAACAGATCAAGGCTTTGTGCAGTGTAGCTGGAGATAAGAATCTCAAGCGTGTTCCTTCCCAGGCTGACTTGACACTGCAGTCCTCAGTTATCAGCCTCTTGTGTAGTGAAGATTACAAACATAACCAGCAACACTTGGGTCATTTTAAAACTTTAATATGTGCTTGCTTCCTCCTTCGTTTCTTTTTTCATTTTTGCTTCTCCTGGGAGTAGAAATTGAAGCTCAGATGCTCAGGACATACATGGGACCAACCATAACATTAGGCTTTTGGGGGAGGTTAAATGGAGAGAAGAGAATCATGTAGAGGTAGGCCAGATTCAGGAGGCTGAAAACTGAGGAGAGTCCATGACACTCTTTTCTCCAATTAACCACTACAATCTGAGAGTAGTCGATCATTGAACTAAATATTGCAATTTCAAGCACCAGGACTGGCACAAACACACACACACACACACACATGCATGCACACACACACACACACGTGCACACACACACACACACACACACACACACACACACGTCTTATGAGCACCTATACCTGAGCTGAGCTTTAAACGGTATCCTCAAATTTCACCCTGAGTATGTAGAATGAAAGATATGAGCCACCAATGATTGGCTCATTGAAACCTCTGTTACTTGCTCTTTTTTCTCTTCTTCCACCCTTCTTTTCATTTATTTCATTCTTTTTGTGTGTGTTCGTCTTGGAGCTCGAACTCATGCAAGGCCTGTCCTGATTCAGGAGGCTGAAATCTGGCCATCATGGTTTGAAAGTGGCCTGAGCAGGAAAGTCCATGAAACTCTCATCTCCAATCAACCAACAAAAACCTATCCCCAGTGTGGCACCACACACAAAACAGTCTCCTGGAATTTCTTGATTAGGTTTGCCTTTACACAGGATCTTATATTTCAGCCTCTTGCATTTCTAGAATTACAGACATGAGCAACAGTGCTAATTTCTCTACCTCCAACCATTTAATTTTCTTATTGTGATCCTGAGGCTGGATCTCTAAGCCAGGACACTGTTTCATGGGTTTTTCTCTCAAGGATGGTGCTTTATAACTACAACCATAGCTTTATTTTCTGGCGTTTTTTGCTGCTTATTTGGAGACTTATGCATTTCCCTGTCTAGGCTGGCTGTGAACAACAACCTTCAGATTTCAGGTTTGTGAGTCAGTAAGATTACACATATTGAGCAAAAACGCATGCATGGCTCATTTTGAAACTTTAATTGGATTTTCTCACACTGTTTTTCTTTTTTTCCTAGTCCTGGGGCTTGTACTCAGGCCTTGGGCACTGTCCCTGAACTTCTGTTACTCCAGGTGAGAGCTGTACTACTTGAACGATAGTGCCTCGTCCAGCCTTGTAGCTTATTTTTGGTGCAAATTAGATATATGAGTCTCATGGACTCTCCTGCCTGGACTGGTCATGAACTGTGATCCTTAGATTTCATCCTCCTCAGTACTTCTTATAACATGTGTGAGAAACAAATTTTAGATTCATTTCAACCACTGTCAGTGACTCTTCCTTTTGTATTTCTATCCTCCTTTTATTTTACTTCTCTGTTTCTCCTGCGGCTAGAACTCAGGGTCTGGGTGCTTTTTCCCAGTTCTGCCAGTTGAACTACAACTAAATTCCAGGTTTTTTTTTTTCTGTTTTGTTGTTTAATTAGAAATGAGTATCATGTAGAGCCAAACCAGATTCATGAGGTTGCAAACTGAGGATCAAAGTTTGTGCCAGTCTGGGGATGAAAGTCCATGATATCTCCAATTATAGCCACTAAAAAGCTGAGATTAGTAGAACCTTGAGAAAAACAGTACAAGTTCAAGCAATAGGACTCACACACAGACACACAGACACACACACACACACACACACACTCACACTGTGTGTGTGTGTGTGTGTGTGTGTGTGTGTGTGTGTGTGTGTGTGTGTGAACTTTCCTACTTGGTCACGTCTTTAAATATGATCCCCAGATTTTAGCTTCCTGAGTAACTAGAATTGCAGTTATGAGCCACCAATGATTGGCTGATTGGCTCATTGAAGCCTCAGTTATTGGTTCTTCTCTTCTTCTACCCTTCTTTACATTTAATCATTTCATTGTTTGTGTGTGCTGGTCCTGGAGTTAGAACTCATGCAAGGCTTGGCCTGTTTCAGGAGGCTGAAGTCTGACCATCATGGTTCAAAGCCATCCTGAGCAGGAAAGTCTAAGATCCTTACCTCCAATTAAGTGCTAAAAACCTGGGACTAATAGAGTTCCAGCCCCAAGATGTCCCACAAACAACTGACTTCTGGAATTTCCTGCTTGGGTTGGCCTTTACACTGGATCCCCATATTGCTGCCTCCTGAGGTTCTAGAATTACAGGCCTGAATCACCAGCCCCAGGTTCTCTTCTTATTATCATTTTTGTGATCCTGAGGCTGGATCTCTGAGCCAGGGCACTGTTTCATAGCTGTCTCACTCAAGGCTGGTGCTTCACTTCTGTTTTATTGTTTGTTTGTTTTGATGGTGATTTGATGATGAGACACCATAACCCTCAAATTTCATCTATCTTTGTATCTAGGATTACAGACAGTAAACAAAAATTCATGGCTCATTTTGAAAATTTAATTGGATTTTTCCAAAACATCTTTTAATTTCTATTTTTTATTTTCGTAGGTATGCTGTGCTTGGGGCAATAAATCAGAGCCTAGGTATTGTCCCAGTTATTTTTTTTCCTCTAATTTTTTTTTATTTTTTTTTCTCTTCATTGTGAAAATACCGTACAGAGGGCTTACAATTAATTTCATGAGCAAGGTAATGAGTACATTTCTTATCAAGCATCGTTGCCTCCTCCTTTGTTTCTTCTTACTATCCCCTTCCATCCCTCACCCCAGCCGTCCCCCTGACACCCGTGCACCAAAGTGGTAAATTTGTTTTTCAACATAATATCTTATACATGTCATTGTTGCAATGGTTCCACCTGTATCCTTATTTTCTTTTTGCCGGTCGTGGGGTCTGAACTCTGGGCCTGGACGCTGTCCCTCAGCTCTCCAGCTTACGGCTAGAGCCCTACTACTTGTGCTACAGCGTTAATTCCATCTTTTTCAGCTTATGTGTTGCTGGGGAATTGAACTCAGGGGCTGAGGAATTGAACCCAGGGCCTCATGCATGAAAGGCAAGCACTCCCCCACTGAGTTACCTTCCCAGCCCTGTCCCAGTACATTATTAATACTAGCCCTCTAATACATGAGCCACAGCACAATTTGGGTTTTTTTAAAAAAAAACCCTGTAGTTGGCTAATTAGAGTTGAGTCCATGAACTTCCCTGCTTTGGCTGGCCTTGAACACTGATCCTCAGATGTGAGACTCTTGAGTAAGTACAATAACAAGTGTAAGCTACCTCAGTTTTGCTCATTTTAACCTCTGAAATTGTCTCTCCCTTTCCTTCTTCCACCTTTCTTTTCATTTATTTATTTTATTCTTGTATGTGCTGGTTCTGCAGCTTGATCTCCAGGTGTGTGTGCTGTCCCAGAAGTCATTGTCTCATTTCTGCCATTGGAGCCACAGCTCAAACTCCAGTTTTTTTTCTTCTTTATGGTGGTTCATTGGAAGTAAGAGTCTCATGCAAAGCACATAATGTCTGAGGAAGCTGAAATCTGAGGATCACAGTTCGAAGCCAGCTTGCATAGGAAATTCCATGATACTCTTTATATCCAATTATCTGGTAGTGATTTCCCCAATAAGCTGAGATTGATAGAACTCCAGCCTTGAGTAAAGTAAAACAAATTCAATCCCCATGACTGGCACACACAGAAAAATGGCCAATGGATTTTCCTGCTTGGGCTTGCCTTTAAATGCTATTTTCTGACTTTAGCCTCCTATGTAGTTAATACAACATGTGTAAGCCATCAGTGATTGATTAATTTAAAACTCTGTCACTGGCTATTCCTTCTCTTCTTCTATACTTCTTTATATCTTTTGTGCTGGTCCTGAGGCTTGAACTTGGGACCTTGGTATTCATCCTTTTATGTCTTTCATATAAGTTGTTTTAGTTCTGTTGTTCTAATGTTTCATTTGTTTATGTTCCTTTATATATCTTGTATAAGTAAATTTTTATATCTCACAAAAATAACTTAGCTTGGTACTGGTGGCTCATACCTGTAATCCGACTCAGGAGGCTGACATCAAGGATCACAGTTTGAAGCCAGCACTAGCAGAAAAGTCTGGGAAATTCTTATTTCCACTACACTACCAAATATACTAGAAGTGGAGGTATGACTCAAGTAGTAAATTGCTTGCCTTGAGCAAAAGAACTCAGAGCTCTGGCTGCAAGTTCAAGCCCCTGGATTGGCACAAAAAGAAAACTTTCATTAGCTTGTATTATACTAGGATTACTGGTGTGTGAAGACTATCCTGGATTTAAGAACCAAATTTTGTACAGCTGCCACTTTTGATGTTTTCCTTAGGAACTTTTATGATTTTTTCCCCTTGCCTTATATTTACATTCCACTAGTGGCATTCTTGTATTTTTGTTTGGAGATACAATTCAATAATTCAAAGACATATGAAAAAAGGCATGTCTTAAATTTTTCTTTATTTTAAATAGGAAAGAGAAATGCTAAGTCTGAACCCAGCAGAGAGTGAATGATGGTTTGATTGCAGAGCTGTTAAATGTATTCCTGGACATGGGAACATGCCATTTTGGGTGCTTTGGTAGATGGGTCTTCCTACAGCTTCACAATAAACTTCGATGTTATTATAACCAACTTTGCCATCACAACGGATAGGTGTCAACCACTTATCTCACCCTTATGTGGACTTAGATACACGAGGAAAAAATAATTAGAAGAAATGACTACTAACCACAAGACCACAACTTGATGAGCTTTCTTAAATGAATTCTGAGATTACATGAGCAGAGCAGATTCATCTCCACACAAGCACTAAGGACCAGGCACTGATGCAGGCAACTGGAGAAACAGATGTGAATACAGCTGCAAATGGCCTGTTCCATGCAAATTTCATGCTGAAGGAGAAAACCAGAAATAACAATGATGAAGTCAGTGAATCAGAAGGATGGTGATGTGGGGAGACAGCTTCACATTGAGGATGGGAGGAAGAGACATATGATCTAAAAGCAGGGAACATCCATGCAATTATTGCTTTCCCACTCTGTCTTCAATCTCAATCCCAGATCTCATCCTTCTGAGTAGGAAATTATAAGTATAAGGCACCTGCAGTGAGCTCTTTGATATAAATCTTTATAAGCAAAGTTTTCTAAGTTTCTTGGAAGATTTTTTGAGCGGAAGTTTCAAAATTAAATATATTTTGTGTCCTAAACATTCTTTTCATTATCTTCTAATTATCTGAATATGAGCTGTCTTCTTCACATTTGGGAAAAATCAAGACAATTTTTCTCATTGTTCAAATCCTGGGGAGGGAAGGAAAATCACAGCTTCTTAGCCAAACTAGAAATTAATAGTCATTTCAATTTACCAGTTTTGCCAAATAGTATGTCTTGTCCTTGATGGCTTTTTCATCCTCAACAAGGTTAGATGAATGAAATTATAAATTGGACAAAAGCAACTACATAGTAGCAAGTTTATCATAATGACAGATATAAGCTCTCTGCTTTCTACCCAATGAAAACATTTGCCACAAACTGCAAAACCTTAAATAAAAACTTGGAGATTCTTCTTCTTTATACAAAGTTGGATTTCCTGTTTTGTTTTGTTTTGATTTTTGTTGGTCATGGGGCTTGAACTCGGCCTGGGGGCAACCCCTCAGCTATTCAGGTCAAGGAAACACTCTACCAGTTGAGCCACAGCACTCCTTCTATTTTTCTGGTGCCTATTTAGAGATAATCCGCACAGAATTTCCTGTCCAGGCAGACTTCAAACTGCAATCCTCAGATCTCAGCCTCCTGAGTAGCTAGAAATAGAAGTGAGCCACCAGCACTTGGCCAAAGTTGCATTTTTTTCAGTTTTGCTGCCTTGAATGCTTACCAAGGAAAAAATAAAAAATTGTTAGTGTGTGCTAAAATTTGCAATAGTTTTATCATGCACAATAAAGAAACATTTAGCATTACATATTTTGAGATAGTATACCTGATTAGCTTTTATGTTTTAAAATAATAAAATATATCTCTTTTTTGTAGACACTGAACTCTGAGTTCAGAACTTACCTTTGTTGACAGGCACTCTCCTGTGTGAGCCACAGCCTTCTGATCTTTTTTTTAATCAATCATTTATTAAATAATTTGAAGCTCACAAGTCATCTTTTGTTAAGATTAAATAAAATATGTCTGAACTCCTGCCTTTTGAGTAACAGAAGAAATCCTAATATCTGTAATGCACAGACTAAAAAAAAATGAAATACCCTAAGAAGAATAATCTTATCAATAAATAGGCAAGTGAATTCACTAGATATTCCCCAAAACAGATACAGGTGTCTGTGGAATACATTTTACTTTTTTATTATAATAATTTTTAAACTTTTATTTATTTTTGTTGTGAAAATACTGTACAGAGGGGTTACAATTACATGGGCAAGATAATGAGTACATTTCTTATTAAGCAGTGTAGCCTCCTCCTTTGTTTCCCCTTCCAAACCCTTGCTATCCACCCTCCCATCCTCCCTGCTCTCCCCCAACAATGTTGTAAAGATCATTTTGAATTGTTGCAACGGGTCCACCTGTATCCTTATGTAAACGACTTGTTTTTCCCCTTCCCCTCCACAAATTATACAGACATCAAATACAGTGAAAGCAGGGGTTATACTGTGGGGCAGGGAAATATAAAGCATCCAAGGAATAATCTTATAAATGCGTTAGAAACTATCACATGAAAGAAAGAAAACATGTGAATACATATCTTAGGGTCCATTTCACTAACATCACCTTATCAGACCTTTTCTGCTTGATCTAGACATATACTAGATATTGCAAATAAGGGAAACCATGGGACTTATGTTTCTTTGGGCTTGGCTTACTTCACTTAATATAATTTTTTCCAAGTCTTTCCATTTCCTAACAAATGGGGCAATGTCATTCTTTCTGGTGGAAGCATAGAATTCCATAGTGTATATATACCACATTTTCTTGATCCACTCATCTACTGAGGGGCATCAGGATTGGTTCCATATCTTAGCTATAGTAAATAATGCTGCAATAAGCATAGTCGTGCTGGTTGGTAGCTTTAGTTTGATCTTGTTTGTAAACATTTGGGTAAATGCCCAAAAGTCTTTTGAGGAAACTCCATACTACTTTCCAAAGTAGTTGAACAAGTTTAAACTCCCACCAACAATGAAGTAAGGTACTCTTCTGTGCACATCTCCTCCCGCATCTGTTGCTATTAGAGTTCTTGATTTTTGGCATTTTTACTGGGGTGAGGGGGTATCTTAATGTTGTTTTAATTTGCATTTCTTTTATGGGTAGAGAGTTTGAGTATTTCTTCATGTGTCTATTGGCCACCCTTCTTTCCTCTTCAGAGAAGTTTCTCTTTAAGTCTTTAGCCCACTTCTTTATTGGGCAGTTGTTTCTTTGAAGATTTTTTGTTGGGGGATTTAATTTTTTGAGTTCCAAGAATATTTTCGATATGAGACCCTTCTCTGTTGTAGGGCTAGTGAAAATCTTCTTACAATCCGAAGGCTTTCAATTGATCTTGCTAGCTATGTCCTTTGTCATGCAGAAGCTCTGCAACTTCATGCAATCCCACTTGTCCAAATTATTTTGATTTGTTGTGTTTCTGGGTCTCTAGTAAGAAAATTTCAGCCTGTGCCAAGGATACCTAGGGTTTCTCCAATTCCATCCTGTAATGTTTTCAGAGTGTCTTCATTGACTCCTAGGTCTTTGACCCATTTGAAGTTGATACTGTTGCATGGTGATACATAAGGATCTAGCTTTCGTTTTCTAGAAGTAGTTAGCCAATTTTGCCAGTACCATTTACTGAAGACGCTGTCTTTCTTCGATTATATTTTTTAGCTCCCTTATCGAAGATTGGATGGCTATAGGTCTGCAGGTTCATTTCTGGGTTTTCAATTCTATTCCATTGGACCTAATGTCTGATCTTGTGCCAGTACAAAGCTGTTTTGATTACTATGGCTTCATAATAGAGTTTGAAATTTGGTATTGATATTCCTCCAGCAGTGTTCTTTCTGTTGACGGTCGCTTTTGCTATTTATGGTCTTTTATTGTTCCATATGAATTTTTGGATTGCCTCTTCTATTTCCTTGAAGAATGAGGTTGGAATTTTGATAGGTATCGCATTGAATTTGTAGGTAGCCTTGGGAAGTAGTGCCATTTTCATGATGTTGATCTTTCCAAACCAAGAGCACGGGAGTTTTTGCCACTCTCTAAGTTCTGTTTTGATTTCCATATTCAAGTTTTTGAAGTTTTCATCATAGAGTTCCTTCATTTCTCTGGTTAAATTAATTCCTAGGTATGTTTTTTTGGGGGCTATTAAGAATGGACTTGCTTTTCTAATTTCAACCACAGTTTCTCATTGTTGGCATACAGAAAATCCATTGATTTTTGAGGGTTATTTTATACCCTGCTACTTTGTCAAAGTTTTGAATCAGCTTGAGTAATTTGGGAGTGGAGTCTGTGTGATTCTTTGAATACAAGATCATGTCATCTGCAAACAGGGAGAGTTTTACTTCTTCTTTCCCTATTTGGATCCCCTTTATGTTTGCATCTTGTCTTATTGCTATACCTAGGCATTCTAGTACTAGATTGAAGCGAAGTGGAGAGAGTGGACATCCTTGTCTTGTTCCTGAGTTAAGAAGGAATGGCTTTAGTTTTTCACCATTGAGTATAATGCTGGCTGTAGGTTTGTCATATTCCGCCTTTATTGTATTGAGGAATGTTCCATGGATTCCTAATTTTTCCAAAACCTTCATCATAAAGGGGTATTGTATCTTGTCAAATGCTTTTTCTGCATCCATTGAGATAACCACGTGGTTCTTATTCTTGCTCCTGTTGATGTGATGAATTATATTAATTGATTTGCGTATATTGAACCAGCTTTGCATCCCTGAAATGAATCCTGTTTGATCGTGTGTATGATTTTTTGGATGAATGGTTGAAGTCGATTGGCCAAAATTTTTGTTGAGAAGTTTTGCATCAATGTTCATCAAAGAAATGTGTCTAGAGTTCTCTTTCTTTGATGAGTACCTCCCTGGTTTGGGGATGAGAGTTATGATAGCTTCATAGAATGTGTTCGGTAGTGATCTTTCCTTTCCAATTTCATTGAGGATTTGGAAGAGTATTGGTGAGAGCTCTGCATAGAAGGCCTTGTAGAATTCTGCTGTAAAACCTTCTGGTCCTGGACTTTTCTTAGATGGGAGATCTCTTATTGATGTTTCTATATCAATGCTTGGTATGGGCTTGTTAAGAGTTTTACATCATGTCAATATTTGCCTAGAAAAGGTCCATTTCTGCCAAGTTCCCAAACCTATTAGTATAATGTTTTGAGAAGTATTCCCTTATAATGTTTTGAATCTTGGTTGTTTCTGTGGTGATGTTTCCCTCCTAATCTCTTAGTTTATTTATTTAGGTGTGTTCTCTTCTTTTTCTGATAAGATTTGCTAAGGGTCTGTCAATTTTGTTAATTTTTTCATAGAAACAACTCTTTTTTTTGTTGATTCATTCTATAGTTTTTTTGGATTCTAATTTGGTTAATTCTGATTTAATTTTTATGATTTCTTTCTGTCTAATGGATTGGGGTTTATCTTCCTGCTCTTTTTCAAGGAGGTTCAGAAATCTCATTAAACTGTTGGTTTCAGATCTCTCCAATTTGTTGATTTAAGAGCTCAGAGGTATAAACTTGCCCCTGAGTACTGCCTTTGCTGTGGCCCAGAGGAGCTGGTAATTTGTATACTCAATTTTGTTCAATATCATGAACATTAGAGTTTCCTTTCTAATCTCTTCCATGACCACTCATGATTCAGGAGTGTGTTGTTCAGCCTCCATGTGTTACAGGAATTTCTTTGGTGGCTTTTGCTTGAGTTCTAATTTTATTCCCTTGTGGTCTGAGAGAATGCAAGGTATTACTTCAATGTTTCTGAATATGGACAGGTTTGCTTTGTGGCCTAAAATGTGGCCTATTTTGCAAAATGTTCCATGTTCTGCTGAGAAATCGTGTATTCTGATGCTGCTGGGTGAAATATTTGGTAGATGTCTGTTAAATCTAGTTGATCTATGCAGCTGTTTAGATCTGCGGTTTCTCTGTTGAGTTTTAGCCCAGTTGATCTATCTAATGGGGAGAGTGGTGTGTTAAAATCCCCAACAATTAATGTCTTTGGATCTATGTTGGATTTGAGGGAAAGTAGTGTTTCTTGGATAAATTTGGGTGCTCCATTGTTTGGCGAATAGACATTTAGAATTGTGATATGCTCCTGAAGGAGCGATCCCTTAATTGGTATGTAGTGACCTTCTTTATCTCTTCTCACTGATTTTAATTTTAACTCAATTTTATCTGATATTAGGATTGCGATTCCAGCCTGTCTTTGGGGGCTGTTTGCTTGGTGGATTTTGCTCCAGCCTTTAACATTGAAAATGTGTTTTTTTTATGGGCAAGTTGTGACTCCTCAAGGCAACAAATAAAGGATTTTGTTTTTTAGTCCAACTAGACAGTCTATGTCACTTAATTGGAGGTTTAAATCTATTAATGTTGAGATATAGGAGGGAAAGGTATTTGGGATTTCCTGCCATTTAATCCACGTTCTTGGGGGCTCCACCAATGGATTCTTTCTATGGTTCTGGGATTCTCGGTTTGGGTGCAGTTTCTTGGCCTTTCTTGTGGTCTTGTTGGTTTTCTATGTGTAGGACATCTTTAAGAATCTTTAGAAGGGCTGGTTTGGGGGAGATATATAGTTTCAACTTTTCTTTGCAAAGGAAGGTTTTTATTTGACCTTCAATTATGAAGGAGAGTTTAGCCTGGTACAGTATTCTTGTCTGATAGTTGTTTGACTTTAGGGCATGGCATACATCATTCCAGGCTCTTCTTGCTTCAATTGTCTCTGCTGAGAAATCTGAGGTGTTTCTAATTGGTTTCCCTTTATAGGTGTTTAATCTTTTTCTCCTTGACAGATTAAGGATTTTTTCCTTGTTCTAAATTGATCCTGTGTGGATTATAATTTGACTGTGGGATGTCCTGTTCTGGTCTGGTCTATTTGGAATTCTAAAAGATTCTTGTATCTGAATAGGCCTATCTTTTTGCATATTTGGCAAGTTCTCTGATAGGATCCTGTTAAACAAAATTTCTAGACCAGAGAGTTCCAAGAAGATGGAAGAGGAGAAGCTGGAGGCTAAACAAGCTCTCACATAGCAAGCAGTTTTAGAGTTCCAGTGAACAGTCCTAAGCCAGAGAATCACACCAAGTGTGCCATCACATGACAGAGAGTTGGGCCAGAGAGGGAAAACCCAGGCAAGGTGACAGATCTGAGCTCTCGCCAGCAGCTGCTGCTGCGGCGGTAGTGGCAGTGGCGGCAGTCATATCGCCATACCTGAAACACAGAGAGTCCGGGACAAAAGAGCCAGATGCAGCGGCAGGTGGGCGGGCCAGCAGACGTGAAGAGTCTTCTCAACACCAGCAAGAACTGACAAGGAGCAGATATCCTCATCCTGCAATTCGCAGACAAGAAACGACCCAGGAACAAAGACTCCACGTGAGTAGAAGCCTGACGTCCTCACTCCTTCTCAGGGAGCAGAGGAGGGAAGGCCACCCCTCTCCCCCCAGTACCGGAGATCTCCATCTTGGATACCGACAAAGCTCAGCGGAGCTGCTAGCTCCAACTCAGGTCTTGGAATAATAAGAGTCATTTGGCAGGTCACAAGAACTTAATGGCTTGACCTGCAAGACTCAGCTCCATCCAGGGAAAATTCACCCAGTTCGGGCGCCAGCCCTAGGAGTGGCTTTCTTCACGGGGTAATCAGAGCCAATAGAGTGGCTCCAGGCTGGGCTCTGTGTGTTCCTCAAAAACTAGCCCCCGGGAAAAGCTACTGTTTGTTGAAAGGCCTCAACTCAACCCAGATACTAGCCTCATCACAGCATCGTCAAACTTGAGGAAAAAACCATCTCCCTCTTTTGTGATACTCAAAGCAGAACCCCCTCCCATTGAACGAACATGGGAGGAGGATTGCAAAATCCTGGGTAAAGCAGAGCATTTTTCTGCCAGTCCAAACAAACTGACTTAAGAAACCAACCAAGATACAGGACCAGAGATTCCAACCAGAGTCTGATTACAGACACAAGGGAGATACAGAATTTTTCCCAACCCTCCCAAAAAAAAATCAAAAAAAATTTGTCTTCTTCTTCTTTTTTAAATACCTTTTACAAAAAAATTTTTTTCTTTTCTAAAACTTTTTATAATTTTTAATTTTTACCTTTTTTGAAAAAAAATTGTTTTCTAGTAACTTTTTTTCTCCTTATAATCTTCATTTTAGGGATACATGCATGTGTGCGTTTTTCTTTCTTTAAAATTTTTTTCTTTTTGTTTTTTGCTTAGCTCGACTGAACTTCTAATCTTTTTTTTTTCTTTCTTCCGTATCCTTCTCACCTGTTCCTCTCTTTTGTTCTTCTTTAAGGGACTTAATATTTGTTCTGCACATCCTCAGATAAACCCGTAGTAGACTATTAGACCCTATCTCCCATTGTGTACACACTTAATCCACAAATTTATTACTCAATTCAAAATCTCTGAGACTTAAATTCCTTAATAGCAGTACTACCTCTTTGTAACTATATAATATTTTAAGTATTTTTATTTTTAAAATTTTCACATCTCTTTATATCCCTCCCCTTCTCTCATTATATTCACATTCTTCTCTGAATAGCTTGTTCTTGTACGCATAATATTATTAATTTTTACCTTTCTATTTTTTCTGGTCTCTTTTCTCTTCCCTTTCTCTTTCCTGTTTTTCTCTCTCTCTCTCTACTTTCATCCTATCCAACCTATGGTTTCATCCTATCCAACCTGCTTTGATATTAGGACTTAGTTAAGTTAACTCTCCCTGTGCCTTCCTACATTACTCTATTCCTATTTATTACCCACATCTCTCCCTAACCCTAATAATTTATGGTTTTCCAAATTCTTCTTTGCGGCTCGTAGCCCATTAATATATAGTTGTTTGACATTGAATAGATGTATCTGTTGAACTAGATTTTATCTGCAGACTATTGACTGTGCAAATTCAAACTTTGTTTGATGATTGCCTTAAGATAGAGTTCTAGCAAAAAACTGGTGTTATTTTCATTCCAAATGGGCAGAGTAAGCTGGAAAAAGACAGGAAAAATGGCAAGTACAGGTATCTTAACTCCCACTTAGGATAATCAGTGGACAGAACATATAATGAATAATCCAGAGGAGAGTTCCCAAATAGCTCTACAAAAACTTCTGACAAACAAGATAAATGAAAAGATTGAAAACATACAAAAGACATTTTATGAGCGTGATAGGGAGACAGAGGAGCCAAACAAAGGGTCAATGCAGGAAAAAATTGAAAACTTACAAAATACTCTGTATGAGCGTGAGAGGGAGAGAGAGGAGGCAAACAATAGGTCACTGCAGGAAAAGATTGAAAACCTACAAAGGACTCTGTATGACCGTGAGAGGGAGAGAGAGGAGGCAATCCAAAGGTTTATACAGGAATGTCATGAGCGTGAGGAAGTAGTCAAAAACTGATATAGGATTTGAGTGAGTAGCTTGAGAATACTCAAAGAGAAAAGCAGGAATGATGTGAACAGGCTGAGAATACTCAATGAGAACAACAGGAATGGCACGAACGGGAGGAAGCTAAGCAAAGAGTAATACAGGAATGAAGAGAGCAGGATGAGAATACAAAAAGATCACTAAAGGTATTCATGGGATCCACTAACAAGGAGCTGAAGGAAGTCAGGGAGACCACAAAGGGAATGCTGAATGAAACTCAACAGAAGGAATAGGAGTCCAAGGAAACCATAAGAAATCAACTAAGTGATTTGAGAATAAACACTGAACACCAAGTTAAAGAAGTGAAGAAGTTCATACAAGATCTAAAACAAAGCTTCAACAAAGAATTTGAAGCTATCAAAGCTGACCAATTAGAAGGAAAAGACATAAAAAAACAAAGTAGAAAGTCTTGACAGCAGGTAAGAACATGCAGAAGATCGAATCTCAGGGATTGAAGACAGCCTAGATATTATAGAGAAAGAACATACAACCATCAAAGACAAGTCCAAGAAATAAGATAGATCTATCCAACACTTGGAAGGCACCATCAGAAGGCCTAATCAAAGGATAATGGGTGTAGAGGAGCACGTAGAAACAGAAGTTAATGGTCTAGGAAATTTGTTTAACAGGATCCTAGCAGATAACTTCCCCAAAATGGAAAAAGTTAGTCCTATTCATATACAAGAAGCTTTTAGAACACCAAATAGACCAAATCAGAATAGGATATCCCACCATCACATTATAATCCACACAGGATCAACTCAGACCAAGGAAAAGATCCTTAAAACTGTCAAAGAGAAAAGATTAATCACCTATAAAGGGAAACCAATTAGAATCACCTCAGATTTCTCAGCAGAGACAATCAAAGCAAGAAGAGCCTGGAATGATGTATGCCAAGCCCTAAAAACAAACAAATATCAACCAAGAATACTGTACCCAACTAAACCCTCCTTCATAATTGAAGGTCAAATAAAAATCTTCCACAGCAAAGAAAAATTGAAACAATACATCTCCACCAAACCATCCCTACAAAATATTCTTAAAGATGTCCTACACATAGAAAACCAACAAGACCACAATAAGGCCAAGAAACTGCACCGAAACTGAGAATCCAAGAATCATAGGAAGAACCCAGTTATCTATCGCACCCCAAAAAAGAGGGTGCATAACATGCTAGGAACTCCCAAATACCTCTCAGTTCTATCTAAGATTAATGGACTTAACTCTCCAATTAAGCACCATAGACTATCTAGTTGGATTAAAAAACAAGATCCTACTATCTGCTGCCTTCAGGAGTGAAATCTTGCCCGTAAAAACAAACACATTTTCAATGTTAAAGGCTGGAACAAAATCTACCAAGCAAATGGTTCCCAAAAACAAGCGGGAGTTGCAATCCTAACATCAGATAAAATAAACTTCAAATTAAAATTCGTGAGAAGAGATAAAGAAGGTCGGTACATACTAATTAAGGGATCTCTCATTCAGGAGCATATCACAATTCTAAATATCTATTCACCAAATAATGGAGAAATCAAATTTATCCAAGAAACACTAGCCTCCCTCAAATGCCACAAAGATTCAAAGACATTAATTGTTGGGGATTTTAACACACCACTCTCCCCACTAGATAGATCAACTAGGCAAAAACTCAACAGAGAAACTACAGATTTAAACAGCTGCATAGATCAACAAAATTTAACATACATCTACCGAATATTTCTCCCAGCAGCATCAGAATACACGTTATTCTCAGCAGCACATGGAACATTTTCTAAAATAGACCACATTTTAGGACACAAAGCAAACTTGTCTAAATTCAGAAACATTGAAGTTATACCTTGCATTCTCTCTGACCACAAGGGAATAAAATTAGAACTCAACACTAAAAGCCATCAAAGAAAGTCCGGTAACACATGGAGGGTGAACAACACACTGCTGAATCACGAGTTGGTCATGGAAGAGATTAGATAGGAAATTCAAATGTTCATGCTATTCAACAAAAATGAACACACAAATTACCAGCTCCACTGGGACACAGCAAAGGCAGTACTCAGAGGCAAGTTTATAGCTCTGAGCTCCTACATCAACAAATTGGAGAGATCTGACACCAAGAGTTTAATGAGATTTCTGAACCTCCTTGAAAAAGAGCAGCAAGATGAACCACAATCCAGTAGACAGAAAGAAATAATTAAAATTAAATCAGAATGAAATCACTTAGAATCCAAATAAAAAAAATAGAAAGAATCAGCAAAACAAAGAGTTGGTTCTTTGAAAAAATTATCAAAATTGACAGACCCTTAGCAAATCTTATCAGAAAAAGAAGAGAAGACAACCAAATAAATAAACTCAGAGATGAGAATCGAAACATCACCACGGAAACAACCAAGATTCAGAACATTATAAGGGAATACTTCTCAAAACTTTTTGCTAATAAATTTTAGAATTTGGCAGAAATGTACCTTTTCCTAGCAAATATTGTCATGCCAAACTAAATCAAGATGAGTAAAACCAGATTAACAGGCCCATATCAACCATTGAAATAGAAACAGCCATAAGAGACATCGCAGCTAAGAAAAGTCCAGGACCAGATGGTTTAACAGCGGAATTCTACAAGGCCGTCAAAGAAGAGCTCATACCAATACTCCTCCAAATCTTCAATGAAATAGAAAGAGAAAGTTCATTACCGAACACATTCTATGAAGCCATCACAACCCTCATCCCAAAACCAGGCAGGAACTCATCAAAGAAAGAGAACTATAGACACATTACTTTGATGAACATTGATGCAAAACTTCTCAACAAAAATTTTGGCCAATCGACTTCAACAATTCATCCAAAAAATCATCCACCACGATCAAATAGGATTCATTTCAGGGATGCAAAGCTGGTTCAATATACGCAAATCAATTAATATAATTCATCACATCAACAGGAGCAAGGATAAGAACCACATGGTTATCTCAATAGATGCAGAAAAAGCAATCAACAAGATCCAACACCCTTTTATGATGAAGTTTTGGAAAAATTAGGAATCCATGGAACATTCCTCAATACAATAAAGGATGTATATTACAAACCTACAGCCAGCGTTATACTTAATTGTGAAAAAGTAAAGCCATTTCCACATAACTCAGGAACAAGACAAGGATGTCCACTCTCTCCACTTCTCTTCAATATAGTATTAGAATGCCTAGATACAGCAATATGACAAGATGCAAATATAAAGGGGATCCAATTAGGGAAAGAAGAAATAAAACTCCCTTTTTGCAGATGACATGACCTTGAATTTAAAGAATCCCATAGACTCCACTCCCATATTACTCAAGCTGATATAAAACTTTGGCAAAGTAGCAGGGCATAAAACTAACCCCCAAAATCAATGGCTTTTCTGTATGCCAACAATGAGAAAAGTGTGGCTGAAATTAGGAAAGTAACTCCATTTTTAATAGCCCCTCAAAAATTAAATACGAAGGAATTAACTTAACCAAAGAAGTGAAGGACCTCTATGCTGAAAACTTTAAAATCTAGAAAAATGAAATCAAAACAGAACTTAGAAAATGGCAAAAAACTCACATTCTCCTTGCCTGGAAATACTAACATCGTGAAAATGGCAATACTTTCCAAGGCTATCTAAAAATTCAATGCGATACCTATCAAAATCCCAACCTCATTCTTCAAGGAAATAGAAGAGGCAATCCAAAATTCTATATGGAATAATAAAAGACTCCGAATAGCAAAAACGCTCCTCAATGGAAAGAACACTGCTGGTGGAATATCAATACCAAATTTCAAACTCTACTATAAAGCCATGGTAATCAAAACAGCTTGGTATTGACATAAGAACAGACCTCAGGACCAATGGAATAGAATTGAAAACCTTGAAATGAACCTACAGACCTATAGCTAACTAATCTTCGATAAGGGAGCTAAAATAATAGAATGGAAGAAAGACAGCCTCTTCAGTAAATGGTATTGGCAAAATTGGTTAACTACTTGTAGAAAACTAAAGCTAGATCCTTATATATCACCCTGCACCATAATCAACTCCAAATGGATCAAAGCCCTCAGAGTCAAAGCAGACACTCTGAAAACCTTAGAGGACGGAAGAGGAGAAACCCTAGGTCTCCTTGGCTCAGGCCAAAATTTTCTTAATATGGACCTGGAAACACAACAAATCAAAGACAGGTTGGACAAATGGGATTGCATGAAGTTGCAGATCTTCTGCATGGCAAAGGACATAGCTAGCAAGATCAATAGAAAGCCCACGGATTGGGAGACAATCTTCACTAGCCATACAACAGACAAGGGTCTCATATCTAAAATATACTTGGAACTCAAAAAATTAAATCCCCTAACAAGAAATCCTCAAAGAAACAACTGCCCAATAAATAAGTGGGTAAAGACTTGAAGAGAAACTTCTCTGAAGAGGAAAGAACGATGGCCAACAGACATATGAAGAAATGCTCAACCTCCCTAGCCATAAAAGAAATCAAAATCAAAACAACGTTGAGATACCACCTCACCCATGTTGGAATGGCAAAAATCAAGAACTCTAGCAACAACAGATGCTGGAGGGCATGTGGACAGAAGGGAACCTTACTCCATTCGTGGTGGGAGTGTAAACTTGTTCAACCACTTCGGAAAGTAGTATGGAGGTTCTGAAAGACTTCACATACAGTTCCCCTATGAACCAGCAATCCCACTTTTGGGCATTTATCTAAATGTTTACAAACAAGACCACACTAAAACTACCAACTCGACTATGTTTATTGCAGCATTATTTACTATAGTTAAGATATCGAACCAACCTGATGCCCCTCAATAGATGAGTGGATCAAGAAAATGTGGTATGTATACCCAATGGAATTCTATGCTTCCACCAGAAAGAATGAGATATTCCCATTTGTTAGGAAATGGAAAGGTTTGGAAAAAAATATATGAAGTGCAGTAAGCCAAGCCCAAAAAACATAGGTCCCATGGGTTCCCTTATTTGCAATATCTAGTATGTGTATGAGTCATGCAGGAAAGGTCAGATAATATGATGTTAGGAAAATGAACCCTTAGATATGTATTTAAATGTTTTTTTTTCTTTCATGCATTTGTTTCTAACTCATATATTAGATTATTTCTTTGTAACTTTTTATATCCCTCCCCCAAAGTATACCCCTGCTTTCAGCATATTTAATGTCGGTATAATTTGTGGAGATGGGGAAAAACAAGTCGTTTAAGGGTACAGGTGGACCCGTTGCTACTATGAGAAGTACAAGTTGTCATGTCGAAAACGAACTTTACAACTTTGGTGCTGGGTTTGGGAGGCTTGGGTGGGTGAGAGGGGGGAGGCTGGGAAGGGATGGTAAGGGTAAACAAAGGAGGAGGCTGCAATGCTTCATAAGAAATGTACTCATTATCTTGCCCATGTAATTGTAACCCCTCTGTACAGTATGGTCACAAAAAAAATAAAATTAAAAAATGTACAACAAAAAATAAGAAAAAGAAATTCAAATTCTATTCAAAGTCTAAAAAAAAAAAAAATCCTAGACTACTAACTTCTGTTTCTAGGTGTTCCTCTACACCCAT
The DNA here is from genome assembly GCF_024711535.1 of Dipodomys merriami. Taxonomy (NCBI): domain Eukaryota; kingdom Metazoa; phylum Chordata; class Mammalia; order Rodentia; family Heteromyidae; genus Dipodomys; species Dipodomys merriami. Next base: position 482,703 of record NW_027206161.1, read on the forward strand.
TATCCTCAGATTAGGCCTTCTGATGGTGTCTTCCTAGTGTTCAATCGATCTATCATATTTCTTGGACTTTTCTTGGATGGTTGTATGTTCTTTCTCTGTAATATCTAGGCTGTCTTCAATCCCCGAGATTCGATCTTCTGCGTGGTCTAACCTGCTGTCACGACTTTCTACTTTGTTTTTTTTTTTTTTTAATTTCTTTTCCTTCTAATTGGTCAGCTTTGATGGTTTCAAATTCTTTGTTGAAATTTTGTTTTAGATCGTGTATGGACTTCTTTTCTTTGGTGTTCAGTGTTTATTCTCAAATCACTTAGTTGATTGGTTATGGTTTCCTTGGAGTCCCATTCCTTCTGTTGGGTGCCATTCAGCATTCCTTTTGTGGTCTCCCTGACTTCCTTCAGCTCTTTGTTAATGGATTCCATGAATGCCTTTAGTGATCTTTGTGTATTCTCATCCTGATCTCTCAGTTCCTGTATTACTCTTTGCTTACCCTCTTCACGTTGAGTTCTCTTTGAGTGTTCTCAGCCTGCTCATGCCAATCCTGCCTTTCTCTTTGAGTGTTCTCAAGCTGCCCACGCAATTCCTGTATCTGTTTTTGAGTTGCTTCCTTGCGCTTATCATGTTCCTATATAACATTGGTTTGCCTCCTCTCTCTCCCTATCACAGTCATACAGGGTCCTTTGTATGTTTTCAATCTTTCACTTATCATGTTTAACAGCAGTGTTTGTAGAGCTATTTGTGATCTCTCCTATGGATTATTCATTATTTCTTCTGTCCCCTGATTATCATGAGTGGGAGTTGAGATACCTGAACTTGCCATTTTTCTTGTTTTTCTCCTGCTTACTCTGCCCATTTGGGATGAAAGTAACACCAATTTTGTGGTAGAACATTATCTTAAGGCAAGCATCACCAAAGTATGTATTTGCACAGATAAAAGTCTGCAGATACAATCTAGTTCGACAGATATATCTATTCAACATCAAACAACTATATATTAGTGGGCCACGAATGGCAAAGAAGTATTTGGTAAACCAGAAATTATTAGGTTTAGGGAAAGATGTTGGTAAAAATAGGAATAGAGAGATGTGGGAAGGCTCAGGGAGAGTTAACTTGACTAAGTCCTAATCTCAAAGCAGGAAATAGGTTTGATAGGATGAAAATAGAAAGAGGAAAAAAAAGAAGAAAAGAAAGAGAAAAAAAGAGGCACGAAAAAATAGAAAAACAAAAATTAAAAATTGAAAATAGCAATGGTTAAAAATTATGTAGATATATACTCAAAATATTCATTGAAGAACGTGGATATAATGAGTGAAGAGGAGGGATATAAAGATGAGGTGGAAAACTAAAAAAATAAAAATGGTTAAAATATTATATAGGTATCAAGAGGTAGTACTACTATTAAGGAATTTAAGTCTAAGAGGTTTTGAATTGAGTAATAAATTTTTGGATTAAGTGTGTACACAATAGGGTATAAGTTCTAATATTCGACATTGGGTATATCTGAGGATGTGCAGAATAGGAATTAAGTCACACGAAGAAGAACGAAAGAGAAAAAAAGTGAAAAGAATGAGAAAGATAGCAAAAAAAGATTAGAAGTTCAGTAGAGCTAAACAAAAAAAAAATTCTTTTAAAAAGAAAAAAAAAAGAAAAACGTCCATACACATATACCCCTAAAATAAAAATTATATGAGGAAGAAAGAAAAAAAAGGTACTAGAAAACAATTTTTTTAAAGAAAAGGTAAAAATTAAAAAATTAGAAAAAATAATTCATAAAAGGTACAAAAAAAACAGAAAAAAAAGTTCTTTGATTTTTTTGGGAGGGGTGGGAAGATCCTGTATTTCCCTGTGTCCGTAACCAGCCTTTGTAGGATTCTCTGATCTGCTTGTAGTGTTATCCCATTGAAGAGAGCCACTCCTGTGTCTGGCCCCCTGAGCTGGGTGGCTTTTCCCTGGGTGGAGCTGAGTCTGGCAGGTCAGGTTAGGTTCTTGTGACCTGCTAAATGACTCTAGTTTTCTTCAAAGGCCTGAGCTGGAGCTAGCAGCTCAGCTGGGCCTCCAAAGATGGAGATCTCAGGTAGTGAGGTGGGGAGGGGTGGCCTTCCCTCCTCTACTCCCTGAAAAGGAGTGAGGATGTCTGGCTTCTACTCACGTCGAATCTTGTTTCTTGGGTCTTCTCTGGTCTGCGAACTGCAGGATGAAGATGTCCGCTCCTTGTCGATTCTTGCTGGTATTGTGTAGAATCTGCTCATCGGCCGCATCTGGTGCCTTTGTCCCGGACCCTGTGTAGCAGGTATGGCAGCTGCCTCCGCAGCCAAGGCTGCTTGCAAGTGCTCAGATCTGTCTCTTTGCCTGTATTTTCCCTCTCTGGCCTAACTCTCTGTATTGTGATGGCACACTTGATGTGATTCTCTGGCTTAGGACTGTTCACTGAAACACTAAAACTGCTTTCTATGTGAGAGCTTGTTTAACCTCCAGCTTCTTCTCCACCATCTTCCCAGAACTCTCAAGTAAATAATTTTAAGAACTTTTATTTTTTAGTTTTCCCTATCTCCTCCCATGTTATCCTTTTCTTCTCTCAATAATATTCTTTAACTTACATAATTATTAAGTATTTCACATTTTAAATTTAAATTTTTGTTTCTCCATTTTTTCCTTTTTAAAAAAATCTCTCTCGTATCATTCTGTCCAATCCATTTCCATCTCTAAGATTAGGATTTGGTTAAATTCATTCTCTTTTTATTTTTCCACATATTCTCTCTTAACCTAATAATTTCTGGTTTGTCAAATTCTTCTTTGCTGTTCTTAGCCCATTAATTCATAGTTTTTTAATGTTGAATAGATTGTATCTGTTGAACTAGAATGTATCTGCCGCCATGTTGACTGAACAACTACAGGTCTTTGGTTGATGCTTGCCTTAAAATATTGTTCTAGCACAAAATTGGTGTTACTTTCATACTAAATGGGCAGAACAAGCTGTAAAAACACAAGAAAAATGGCAAGTCAGGGTAGCTCAACTCCCACTCATGATAATCAGGTCACAGAACAGTCAATGAATAATCCCTAGGAGAGTTCCCAAAAAGTTTTATGAGCAATGCTGGAAAACATGAATGAAAAGATTGAAAATCTGAAAAGGACTCAGTTTGAGCATGATAGGGAGAGAGAGAAGGCAAACCCATGATTAATACAAGAATCTCGAGAGTGTGAGGAGGCTACTTAAAGATTGAAACAGTATTTGTGTGAACAGGTTGAGAAGAGAAATAAAGAGAAATAAAGAAATTGCGTGATCAGGCTGAGAACAGTAAAAAAAAAAAAGACAGGTATGTGTGAGCAGGCTGAGAACAGTCAAAGAGAATCACAGGAATTGATTGAATGTGAGGAAGCTAATCAAAGAGTAATACAGGAATTGTGAGGGCAGGATGACAATAGACAAAGAACAACACAAGAATTCATGGAATCCATAAACAGCTGAAAGAAGTCAGGGTGACCACAAAGGAAATGCTCAATGGAGCCTGAGAGAAGGAAGGGGAACCCAAGGAAACCAAACCAATCAACTAAGTGATTTGAGAATAAATACTGAATACCAAATTAAGGAAGTAAAGAAGTTCATAAAAGATCTAATACAAAGACACAACAAAGAATTTGAAGCCATGAAAGAATACCAATTAGAAGGAAAAGAAATAAAACAACTGAAAAACTTGACAGTAGATTAAACCATGCAGAAGATTGAATCTCAGGGATTGAAGACAGCCTAGATATTATAGAGAAAAAACCTTGCCTATCCAAGACAAATACAAGATATATGATAGATCTATTCAACTTTTGGAAGGTACAATCAGAAGGCCTAATTTGAGGATAATGGCTGTAGAGGAGCACCTACAGACAGAAGTTAATGGTCTAGGAAATTTGTTTAACAGGGTCCTAGCAGAGAACTTCCTGAACATGCAAAAAGATAAGCCTATCCAGATACAAGATGATTTTAGAACCCCAAATAGACCAGACCAGAACAGAACATCCCACCATCAAATCATAATCTCCACAGAATCAATTAAGACCAAAGAAAGGATCCTTAAAGCTGTCAAGGAGAAAAGATCAATCTCCTAAAAAGGGAAACCAATTAGAATCACCTCAGATATCTCAGAAGCGACAAGTAAAGCAAGAAGAGTATGGCATGATGTATGCCCTTACCCAAAGATAAACAACTATCAACCAAGAATACTGTACCCAGCTAAACTCCTTCATAACCGAAGGTCAAACAAAAATATTCCATAGCAAAGAAAAACAGAAACAATATATCTCCACCAACCCAGCTCTACAAAAGTTAATTAAAGATGGCCTAAACACAGAAAACCAACAAGACCACAATAAAGGCCAAGAAACCGCATGCAAACAGAATCCAAGAACCATAGGAAGAATCCAGTTCCTGTAAGCACCAAGAAGGTGGATAACATAGCAGGAATTCCTAAACACCTCTCAGTCCTAACTCTCAATAGTAACTGATTTATTTCCATTTAAGTGATATAGACTGTCTAATTGGATTAAAAAGCAAGATCCTTCTATCTGCTGCCTTCAGGTGTCACACCATGCCCATAAAAACAAACACAATTTGAAAGTGAAATGATGGAACAAAATCTAACAAGTCCCCATAAACAGGCGGGAGTTGCTATCCTAATATCAGATTAAATAGACTTCAAATTCAAATTAGTGCGAACAGATAAGGAAGGTAGCTCCATACTAATTAAGGAATCTCTAAGGAGGGTATTACAATCCTAAATATCTGTTTGCCAAACATCACAGCTCCAAAATTTATCCATGAAACACTATTTTCCCTCAAATCTCACAAACATCCAACGACATTAACACCACTATCCCCACTAGATAGATCAACTCTGCAAAAACTCAAAAGAGAAAACACAGATCTAAACAACTGCGTACATCCACTAGATTTAACAAACATCTACAGAATATTTCACCCAGCAACATCAGAATACACGTTTTTCTCAGCAGCATATGGAACATTTTTCAAAATAAATCACATTTTAGGTCACAAACAAACGTCAAAATTCAGAAACATTGAAGATATACCTTGCATTCTCTCAGACCACAAGGAATAAAATTAGAACTCAACATCAAAAGCCACTAAAGAAAGTCCTGTAACACTTGGAGGCTGAACAACACACTGTTGAATCACCAGTGGGTCATGGAAGAGATTAGAAAGGAAATTCAAATGTTCATGATATTCAACACAAATTAACACACAATTTACCAGCTCCTCTGGGACACAGCAAAGACAATATTGAGGCAAGTTTATTGCTCTGAGTTCCTACATCAACAAATTGGAGAGATCTGAAACCAACAATTTAATGAAACATCTGAACCTCCTTGAAAAAGACCAGTAATATAAACCCCAATCCAGTAGACAGAAATAAATAATTAAATTAAATTAGAATTAAACAAATTAGAATCCCAATAAACCATAGAAAGAATAAAAAAGGTTGATTCTTTGAAAAAATAACAAAATTGAGAGAGCTTTAGCACATGTTACTGGAAAAAGAAAAGAGTACACTCAAATAAATAAACTCAGAGAAGAGAATGGAAACATCACCACAGAATCAACCAAGATTCAGAACATTATAAGGGAATACTTCTCAAACCTTCATGCTAATAAGTTTGAGAACATGGTAGAAATGGACGATTTCCTAACAAATATTGACATGACGAAACTGAACAAGATGAGGTCAACCATGTTAACAGGCCCATGCCAAGCATTGCAATATAAACAGCAATAAGACACCTCCCATCCAAGAAAAGCCCAGGACTAGATGGATTTACAGCAGAATTCTACAAGGCCTTCAAAGCAGAGCTCACATCAATACTCCTCAAACTCCTCAATGAAATTGAAAGAGGAAGTTCACTACCGAACACATTCTATGAAGCCATCATAACCCTCATCCCAAAACCAGGCAGGGACTCATCAAAGAAAGAGAACTATAGACCCATTTCTTTGATGAACATTGATGCAAAACTTCTCAACAAAATTTGGCCCAATCAACTTCAACAATTCATCCAAAAAATCATATAACACGATCAAACAGGATTCATTTCAGGGATGCTAACCTGGTTCAATATATGCAAATCAAATAATATAATTCATCACATCAACAGGAGCAAGGATAAGAGCCACATGGTAATCTCAACAGATGCAGAAAAAGCATTTGACAAGATCCAACACCCCTTTATAATGAAGGTTCTGGAAAAAAATAAGAATAGAGGGAACATTCCTCAATACAATAAGTGCTGTATATGACAAACCTGCAGCCAGCATTATTCTTAATGGTGAAAAACTAAAGCCATTTCCTCTTAACTCAGGAACGAGACAAGGAATTCCACTCTCTCCACTTCTCTACAATTTAGTATTAGAATGCCGAGCTACAGCAATAAAACCAGATGGCAAAATAAAAGAGATCCAAATAGTGAACGATGAAGTAAAACTCTCCCTCTTTGCAGATGACATGATCCATACTTAAATCCCACAGACTCCATTCCCAAATTAGTCGAGCTGATTCAAAACTTTGGCAATCTAGCAGTGTATAAAATTAACTGTCAAAAATTAATGGCTATTCTGTATGTATGCCAACAATGAGCAAAGCGTGGTTGAAATCAGGAAATCAACTCCATTAGTAGTAGCTCCACAAAAAATAAAATACTTAGGAATTCATTTAACCAAAGAATTGAAGGACCTATATAATGGAAACTTTAAAAACCTGTAAAAGGAAATTAAAACAGAACTTAGAAAGTGTAAAAATCTCCCATACTCCTGGATTGGAAGTGTCAACATCATGAAAATGGCAATACTTCCTAAAGCTATCTACAAATTCAATATGATACCTATCAAAATTCCTACCTCATTTTTCAAGGAAATAGAGGCAATCCAAAAATTCATATAGAACAATAAAAGACCCTGAATAGCAAAAACGATCCTAATAGAACAGTGCTGAAGGAATATCAATAACAAATTTCAAACTCTACTACAAAGCCATAGTAATCAAAACAGCTTGGTACTGGCACAAGAACAAACCTCAGGACCAATGGAATAGAAGTGAAAACCCAGAAATAAACCCACAGAGCTATAGCCATCTAATCTTCAATAAGGGAGCTAAAAAAAATAGAATGCAAGACAGCCTCTTCAGTAAACTGTGCTAGCATAATTGGTTAATCACTTGTAGAAAACTAAAGCTAGATCCCTGTATGTCACCCTGCACAAGAATCAACTCCAAATGGTCAAAGACCTAGGAGTCAAAGTAGACAATGAAACATTGCAGGATGGAATAGAAAACGACCAAGGTCTCCTTCGCACAGGCTGAAATATTCTAATAGAGACCCAGAAACACAACAAATCAAAGAAAGTTTGGACAAATGGGATTGCATGAAATTGCAGAGCTTCTGTTTGTCAAAGGACTTAGCTAGCAAGATCAAAAGAAAGCCCAAGAATTGGGAGAAGATCTTCACTAGCCATACAACGGACAGGGGTCTCATATCTAAAATATAATTGGAACTCAAAAAATTAAATCCTCCAACAATAAATCCTTAAAGAAACAACTGCCCAATTAATAAGTGGGTTAAATCTTAAAAAGAAATTCTCTGAAGAAGTAAGAAGGATGGCCAACAGACACATGAAGAATTGCTCACCTACCTAGCCATAAAAGAAATGCAAATCAAAACAGCATTGAGATACCACCTCACCCCAGTTAGAATGGCTATAATCAAGAACTCTAATAACAATAGATGCTGGAGGGGATGTGGACGGAAGGGAACCTTACTTCATTGTTGGTGGGAGTGTAAACTTGTTCAACCACGTTGGAAAGCAGTATGGAGGTTCATGAAAAGACTTCACATAGAGCTCCCCTATGACCCAGCAATCCCACTTTTGGGCATTAATCCCAGTGAAAACAAACCAGACCATACTACATCTACCAGCACAACTAAGTTTATTACAGCATTATTTGCCATAGCTAAGAAATAGAACCAACCCAGATGCCCCTCAGTAGATGAATTCATCAAGAAAATGTGGTATATAAACATAAACGAATTCTATGCCTCCATCAGAAAGAATGACATTGTCACATTTGTTAGGAAATGGAAAAACTTGGAAACAATTATATTAAGTGAAATAAGCCAGACCCAAAGAAACACTAGGTCCAACCCTTCCCTTATTTGCAATAACTAGTATATGTCTGAGACAAGCAGAAACAGTCAGTTAAGTTGATATTAGGTGAAATGAACCCCAAAATAAGAATTTAAATGTTTTTTTCTTTCTTGTGATTGTTCCTAACATATTTATAAGATGATTTCTTTGTTGCTTTGTATGTCCCTCCCCCACAGTATAACCACTGTTTTCACTGTATTTGATACTGGTGTACTTAGTGGAGGGGAAGGGATAAAAAACATTTTTTTAAATAGGGGTCCAGGTGGACCCATTGCAACAATGAGATGTACAGGTCCTTATGTCGAAAAACAAACTTTACAATTTCGGCAGTGGGTGAGAGGTGTACTGGGGTAGAGTGGTTGGGAAGGGATGGTAAAGGGAAATAAAGGAGGACCGAAAAATGCTTGATAAGAAATGTACTCATTACCTTGCCATGTAATTTTAACCCCTCTGTATGTTATTTTTACAATAAAAAAAAAGAAACAAAAAATAATCTCATAAGCTTTGCTAACTGGGCTGGCTTTGAACTGCAGTCCTCAGATCACAGACTCATGAGTAGTAATGTTTACATGTGTGATCCATCTGCACACAGCTTCCTCTTTTATTTTGTTATGGTGAGTTCTAGCTGATTTCTCTACTCCTTGTAGTTCCTAGCAACTACAAAGTAGGTCTAAAGGTACCCCATACATTATAATAGTACTTAGGTCCAAGTGACAGCTGAGTGCAGGCAGGAGATGAGTCTAATATAAAATACACTGCTGTCTTGGTATTAAAAAAAAACTAACAAACACCTGAAAGTAGTTCACATCTGTAATCCTAGCTACTCAGAATGATGAAATCTGAAGATTAACGTTTAAATACTAGATAAATTATGCTGAATTTTGATTAAAGCTCCTTTGGTGTTTTTTATTGTAAGTTTTATTTATTTTCCTATTTTATTGTTTCTTACTGTGACTAGTGAAAAGCTGAATGATTTCCATGGCTTGTATTCCTAGATGACTTTGGAGGTATTCTAGTGAATTCATCAGAGGCCATAGTTGTTCTACTCAGTTGAGTAGCCCGACACAAACCTGTGAATGACAATACTTAAATTAAGCAAAATTATATAAAATTAAAAATTCAGTCAGTTTACCTAGCCATATTTCAAATAAAAATAGAATTCAAGGTGTTCTTCCCAAGGTGTTCTTAAGCATAAAAGGTAGCTAATGAATCATGTTCATTTTCTCTTTATGTTCGCCTTAATAGGACAGAGAATTCTAGTTAATGTCACATTGGTACAGCCTTTGGGTCAATGCAAAGATGATCCTGCATGAGCTCATGCAGAGAGGCCACGAGATCACTGTCTGGACATTCTCTGCTGCCATTCATGTGGATTCCAGAAAATCATCCCCTTTTAAATTTGAGATTTTCCAAATGTCTTTGAATATGAAGGACTTGAAAGTAATTTCAAACAATGGGTCAATGAATGCACAGATGAGTTCCCAAAATACTTATTCTGGAAATTTTATTCAATATCGCAAAGCATTTCTGTAGAATTTTCTGTTGTTTTTGAAATCTTTTGTAAAGACATGGTTTTAAACAAGAAAATTTGATGTCCTGCTAGCAGACTCCCTGGTTCCCTCTGGAGAACTGCTGGCTGAAGTACTGAAAATTCCTTTTGTGTACACTCCCCGCTTCTTCCCTGGCAATGAATATGAGAAACAATGAGCTGTTCTTCCAAACATTTAATGAGAAGAAATGTAATCAGTTTTATAGTGAAGTTCTAGATAAACTGCCATTTAAATTATTATTTTTTATTGTGAAAATACCGTATGGGGGGGTTACAATTACATGGGCAAGGTAATGAGCACATTTCTTATCAAGCATTGTTGCCTCCTCCTTTCTTTCCCCTTCCCATTCCTTCATAACTCCCCCCCCCGCCTCCCTCCTCCCCGCCAAAGTTGTAAAGTTTGTTTTTAAACATAATGACTTGTACATCTCATTGTTCCAATTGGTCCACCTGTATCACTATTTAAATGATTTGTGTTTTCCCTTCTCCTCCACAAATTATACCAACATCAACTACAGTGAAAGCAGAGATTATATGTGGGTGAGGGAAATACAAAGCAACAAAGAAATCATCTTATAAAAATGTTAGAAATAATCGCATGAAAGAAAAATAAACAGTTGAATACTTATCTTGGGGTTCATTTCACCTAACATCAAATTATCTGAACTTTTCTGCTTGTCTCAGACATAAACTAGTTGTTGCAAATAAGGGAAACCATGGGACCTATGTTTTTTGTGCCTGGCTTATTTCACTTAATATAATTTTTCCAAGTCTTTCCATTTCCTAACAAATGGGGCAATGTCATTCTTTCTGATGGAGGCATAGAATTCCATTGTGTATATATACCACATTTTCTTGATCCATTCACCACTGAGGAGCATCTGGGTTGGTTCCATATCTTAGCTATGGTAAGTAATGCTGCAATAGACATAGTTATGCTGGTAGCTTTAGTATAGTCTTGTTTGTGATCATTTGGGTAAGTGCCCAAAAATGGGACTGCTGGGTCTTAGGGGAGCTCTATGTTGAGTCTTTTGAGGAGCATCAATACTACTTTCCAAAATGGTTGAACAAGTTTACACTCCCACCAACAATGAAGTAAGGTTCCCTCATGTCCACATTCCCTCCAGCATCTGTTGTTATTAGAGTTCTTGATCATAGCCATTCTAACTGGGGTGAGGTGGTATCTCACTGCTGATTTATGGCTAGAAAGGTTCAGCATTTCTTCATGTGTCTAAAGGCTATCCTTCCTTCCTCTTCAGAGAAGTCTCTGTTTAAGTCTTTAGCCCACTTATTCATTAGGCAGTTGTTTCTTTGAGGATTTGTTGTTGGGGGATTCAATTTTTTTTTCCCGGTATTTTTTCGATATGAGACCTTTGTCCGTTGTAAGCTAGTGAAGATCTTATCCCAATCCGTGGGATTTCTATTGATCTTGCTAGCTATGTTCTTTGCCTTGCAGATTCTCTGCAATTTATTATTATGATTTAATCCTAGATTTTCTGTTTCTTTAAAGGTCAGCTGAAGTAAATACCAATCCTAAACACTCGAAAGAAATACAGATCAATGAAAAGAAAGGCTTACATTAGAGAAGGAGTTAAATCTCTCTGGCCATCCTCATTCAGAAACATTTCTAGAAGGACTACCTCTGCTACTTGAATCATAGACTACATTTCCAGAAAATTATGTATTTTAGTATAGTTTTATGTCACTTTAAAGAATAATATTCCAGGTACCAAGTGCTAACACTTGTAATCCTTCCTACATGGGAGGCTAATAGTTCAAACATGCTCAGCCAGAAAAGTCTGTGAGACTTTTATCTCAAATGAAACAACAAAAGAGAAGAAGTAGAGCTGTGGCCCAAGTGTGGTAGAGTGCTAATTTTGACCAAAAAAAAAAAAGATCAGGGAGAGAATGTTTGACATTAACCTAAAAAAATTCACCCATTACCTGATTGTGCAACTGTAACCCCTCCTTACATCACCTCCATAATAACATTAAAAATTGAGTGATTATAAAACACTCAAAAACATTACCCAGATCCTGATATCAACCTCAGGACATGTACAAAAAGCAAGAAAATAAAGTATTAATCTCATTAATGTCTTAATGAGTACAGCTATGTAGATTTATTCTTACAGTTGGTGATTTATCACCAAAACTATGTTCAAAAAGAAAAATGTTCCATCTTTTGTAGCTCACTTTTCTCAGTTATAAAGTAATCATTTACATATAGTTGTAGGAAAGATCCTTTACAATGATTAAATATTGTCTATCACCCAGAGAAAATGCATTAATGACTGCATCTCTCTCTCTCTCTCTCTCTCTCTCTCTCTCTCTCTCTCTCTCTCTCTCTCTCTCTCTGTCTCTCTGTCTCTCTGTCTCTCTCTATCTCTTTCTCTTCCTTGAGAGGTGGAGAGTAATATTATCAATTCTTAATATGAAACAAATGCAGTAGCACCACTCGGAATTTACTCAGACTCTCAAAAACTTACTCTTCTGGAAAATAAATCAAGGATCAACAAAATTCATGATAAACTGGAGAAACCTCCTAGGAAAGCTTTGTTAGAGTATGTGATATTAATAATTGGTTCTAGACATCCATATGATTCTAATATTTTATTTGATACTTTTATAGCATTGAGAAAATGTATTTCATATACAGAGTAATACATGTGTCATTATAAACAAATATCCCTTATCAAAATACAATATCTAAATGTCTTACCTACATTATTTCAACTTATTTCATTAAAACATGTGCTGTATTTTAGGGCAAAGTTTTTCATGATCCTTCCTATCATATTCTTTTCTCCATTCAGGAAGACCCTTTACAATCCTTGATCTCATGGTCAAACCTAAATATGGCTCATTAGGACTTACTGGGATGTCGATTTCCCTAGCGTACTGTTACCAAATTTTGAATTCGTGGAAGGAATCCACTGAAAACCTGCCAAACCTCTGCCTGAGGTAAACCTATCCCTATTGGCTTGGTGTACTCTCTCCCTCTTTTCCCTCTTGCTTTTCTTCTCCCTCTGTCTCCTTTCTGCACTTCTTAAAGGCTTTGCATCCTCTCTCAGGGGTCTCTATCAGCAAAATATATGTAAGACTGGGGATGAAGTGTCTTGTTAATTGTGGAGTCGTGTATTTTCATTCAACTCTCTCTGTTTCATGACTGTCAAGGAAATGGTAGGATAACGGGAATCTTGGGAGGATATGATCAGTTAAATTGAGCCTTCATTGTTGAAGTCATAATTAAGAATGCATTATTTATGTAAAGATTATTTACTGACCAAAATATATCAGTAGAAAATGGTGGCTATCCAGAAAAAGGAAGTAGAAGCAGATTCTGAACACAGATTTTAATTCCATTTAGTTGGGGTAACTAGAAAATAAAAATTATCTGAATGTGTTTTCAGAAAATAGCGGGGCTGAAGTCTCTGCTCCTAGAAGGGTGTGCCAGGCTCCTAAACCAAGGTAGCCAGCGAGGTAAGGTAGAGTGGAGTTATGAAGCAAGGGTCTGTATCATTAGTTGTTCTGGAGCAGCAAAACCATGGTGTAACTAAACGCAGGAAGTGCCTCTGGGCTCTGAATCCAGTTGAAGAAGCATTGGATTTTGCTGTTGGGTCCAGTTGGGTGTGTTTCTGGTTTCTGGAGCTATGTAGGCAGAGGGGTCCAGTTGTGGTACAGGCACAGGGCTGATGCTGCCTGTCTGCTGGTTGCAAGAAGGAAGAAGGAATTCCCTCCTGGACAGACTGTGATCCTCAGATTGCTGATTTTTAGTAGCTAGGATTGCAGATGTGAGCTACTACTGCCAGGCTCATTGTAGAAGCCTTACTTGCTTTTCTTTTTTCTATATTTTTAAGTCCAAGACCAGGACTCCCAAAGGCCAACTAATGCTTTCACTCCATGGTTCTACTAAATTAGCCAGGCCTCTCTATCCCCTTAATGCCTCTTTTCTTCCAACTAATTTTTGCCTTTTATTTTTTGGTTTGACATTGTTAAATTTTAATTAATGAATTTATTCATTTTTCTGTTGCTTCTAGCACTTGAACTTAGGGCCTGGCCACTGTCCCAGCGTGTTTTTGCTACAGGTTTTCACTCTTTATAACACTTGTGCAGTAGCTCAAATTTTTTCTTGTGTGTGTGTGTGTGTGTGTGTGTGTGTGTGTGTGTGTGTGTGTGTTAGAGAATTTTATTGGAAATAAGAGCCTCATTGAAACTCCTGGCTTTTGGTAGATGTGGTGCATACCTAAAAATCTAGCAATTCAGAAGATGAGATCTGAGGGTCCCAGTTTGAAGCCAGCCTGGAAGGAAAGTTTTTGAGACCCTTAGCTTGAATTACCTACCAAATGACAGAAGTGCAGTTGTGTCTCAAGTGCTAAAATGCTTGAACAATAGAAGCTCAAGGATAGAGGCCAGACCCTGAGTTCAAGATCCAGGAATGCCTCTCTCTAATGAAAGTCTTTAGGGCTTAGATGTGTGGCTCAGTGTGAAGAGTGCCTGCTAATGAGCAGAAGCTTTACAAACTCAGTTCAAGGCCAGGCCTTTGTAATATAATTGGTCTGAAGAGGAGTCTGAAGTTCATTTTCGATTTCTTTTCATCTGTCTCTCGCTTTCACTACCTCGGGTTTCTTTGCAATTTTTACTCCACTTTAAAACTTCAGACAAGTGACTTCAAACACTTCCCACTGAGCATCAATTTAACTCCTAGGTGAAGCATATAACTTAACTTATGAGCTAATGAATTAAAGGCAGAATTATTAATTTTCTTACAATCCAAGAGAGTCAGCATATTGGGAGCAAACTCAACTTTCAACACGAAAATGTGTCTTAAAATATTTTCCAACCAGGAAGAAATAGTAGTGAATACACCGTTATTTATTGAAATTAAGGAAGTTGATGATGTAGCTTTCAAAATATCCAAACACATAGGAAAGAAACTCAGACATGTTACTGAGAAACAGATACTCTACTTGCTCTAGCTGAGAATTGTGTGTGTGTGTGTGTGTTGTGTGTGTGTGTGTGTGTGTGTGTGTGTGTGTGTGTGTCTGTGTGTATCCACCCCCTATAGATCTTCAATTCAAGCCTAGGTCCTTTCAACTGATTATTCTGTGCAAGGATGTCGCTAAACCACTGAGCCACAAGTCTTTTTCTGGCTTCTTACTAAATAGCCAGGGGTTTTCCAGTCGATTTAATTTTCTGATCCCCCACTATTACTGTGAGTGCTGCCACAAAATGACAGTTCATTGAATTAGGAGTAATATGGAAGTCACTTTTGCAAGATGGAAAGTAACCAGTTCATTAATTGGGAGTTACACAGAATCACAATTAGAGTGCCTTCAAACACATTGTTTCTGAAGAATTTATCTGAAGCCCAGAGCATAATCAAAACCCATTAGCCACAACATGTGAGTCGCATATAGTTATTATATAGAATATGTAAAATGAATTTTATCCTGAATTAAAAGCTATGCTGGGTGTGGTACTTAAAATAATCACAAATAAGTGTCATTTAAATGAAACCCAGACTGGAGGCTTATCGTAAGCAGCATAGCATCTGCTTTGTGAGTACAAGGCCCTGATTCCAAGCCCCAGGACCATAAAGAAGAAGTAGAAGAAAGTGAAAGGGAAGGAGAAAAAGAAAATAAAAAGGGCAATGAAGGGGTGAGAAGAAGGAAAAGGAAACAGAGGAGAAAGGAAGAACTGGAGAAAGAGGAGGAGGAGGAAAAAGGGAGAAAGAAGAGGGGACAATGTGGGAAGGAATAGGAAAATTGACCAGGGGAAAGAGGAGGACAGGAGACAGGAGGAGAAAGATAAGTGCAATATAACAAGAAGAATGTTGGAAAACATTCTTCATAAGTTATATGCATGTGTGTGGCAGGATTATTTTTTAATCAGAGAGACAGCCAGCCCAATGACAATGTGGGTAAGTACCTGATGCTAGATCACTTTATTCTGAAGGCATGCACTGCTCCACATTTCTGCATTGAGGAGTTCAGAAGACATCTGGAGTTTGCTGTTTTACAGATTCACCTCAGGATTTCTTTTTCATGTATCATATATGGGAAAGAACTAAATGAAACCTTCCTTAATTAAAAAAAATAGAAGCTACATTCATTTGTGTTACTGTGCATGAAGAAATCCTGGAGATTTCTGGTTAATTCAGAGGGTCTGAAGAAAACTTATAGGAAAAGAGGAAAGTAAAACTGTTTTTTATTTGTTTTGTTTTGTTTTGTTTTTGGTCCGGTCATGGGGCCTGAACTTTGGGCCTGGGTGCTGTCCCTCAGCTCTTCAGCTCAAGACGAGCGCTCTACCACTTGAGCCACAGTGCCACTTCTGGCTTTTTTCTTTTTTCTTATGTGGTGCTGAGTTATCGAACCCAGGACCTCATGAATGCAAGGCAAGCACTCTACCACTGAGCCACCTTCCGAGCCCTAAAACTGTTTTAAAAGTATAAGTTAGCACTGATATAAATATTTAGGGGATGATTTTCCTTTTTTTGCCAGCTGTTCAGTGCTACACCAAGGCTGTGCCCTGAATCCCCTTCTGTGTCACCATGTGAACTTCCATTTTACTAGTTCCTGTGGGAGTGGGTTCCGTCTTCAGGTCACCTGTTGGGAAGTGGGGCCCCCTGTCTTGGGGTGTATGCACATTGAGAGGCTGTGTGCACATGCTCCACAGCACTGCCAGATGAGCCTGAGTGGAACTGCAGAGGCTGGCGGGGGTCTTAGCCTACCCATACTTCCCACCCTGACTGCCTCCCCTCCCAGCCTTGCTTCCCTGATTTCATCCAGGAGACGGCAACCATGGGGTTGGAGTCGAGTCCACTGCCACCCTCTCCTCCTCCAGCTGTGCTGGTACTGGTCTGCAGTGGTCCTGGGTGTGAGTGTCATCCCAGGGAGACTCCATTCTGAGGTCACCACCTGCCCCCTTGGGTGCATACTGAACAGTCCAAGGGAGAAGAAAGTCAGGGCAGACAGACAGCACCCTGGTGGCTGAGCAGCCCAGCCTGGGTCTATCTCACCAGTCTTTATGCCAGTCGGGGGACTGGAGCCCTGTGCTGGTCCCTCTCCAAGTGGGCTTGTGACAGCTGCAGCAGCTCAGATTCCTGGAGCCACTTCAACATCTCCACAGACCTCCATTTTCTGGTCCGCTACATGGCCATCCCAGCATATGTCCATCATCACCAGAGGAGCCTGGACTTACAGCACACTCACCACAGCACTGGGGACCTGAAGCCCCTCACCTTTCTTTGCCACTTTCCCTCCATCATCTTCCTGGTCCACGTGAGCCTGGCTGTGGGTGCCATTCTAGGGACACACTGTCTGTAGGCAATAGGCTCACCTTCTCCCGCTGGGATCCAAAGCAGGGGAATGGTTCTGACCTTGGGAGTGTAGGCCACCCAGATGGAAAGCAGCACTTGGGGTCTGCCCTGCCTCTCCTCCTGGCTTTGGCCCCTGAGGCTGTGTTGTTTGGTTTGGTCACGGATGGAGTCTTGTTGGCTGCAGCCCACCACAATGGGTGCTGCACTTGCTGCAGCAGAAATGTGGTGCCCAACACCTCCTCAGGGTCACCACAAAGACCTCTGATTGGTCTACATGGGCTGGGTGAGAGTGACTTCCCAGGACTCCCATTGGAAATGTCACTCCCTTTTATGGGACCAGAAGCAACACGACATATATAATTTACAATTTATAATGTTTTCCTTCACTGAGATAAATAGTACTAAGAGAAAAATATTATATTTTATTTCAACAAAATACATAACCTATATCACTTCAACCTGTTAAACAATTGTAATATTTTATATCCAATAGGTATTTTTTCTGTCATTCTTTTTTTTTTACTTTTGAATGTAACTAAAGTAATATAGTTTGTGCATTTTATCAAACTTCATTTGCAGTTACTTCATTTGCAATTTTTCAACTTGTTAGACTTAATAATGTGTTTTTGGAAAACAATTTTATTTTACTTTTATTTCAATTTGCCATTATGGTCTTATAAATACAAACAATAAAGTCCATTCTTGCTAGTATCTACTTCAATGTCTTTTGGATACTACAGACTAAATGATATAACATTAAATATCATACAGTAATGTGTATCACTTTGATTAAAACTGCTCCATAAAATAATTAGTAATTCAGGCAGCAGTTGCATTATCTGGCATGCTGAGCTAGTAAGGAACCTAGTTGCAGCCCACCCACCTCCAGCATTCTAAAGCCCCAGGCCTGGGGACTGTTGGAGATCAAGTTGTACCTGCTGTTGGGCTAGGGCAGCACCCAGTGGCCACTGTATGAATGGCAGATGCCACTGACACATCTAGTGCCCACCTGCCCCATGGGCCTGGGCCCTGACTATTCAGCCCTGGGAGTGCATACACACACTGTGGTGGGGCCACCTGCCCCGGAGTGCAGAGTGAATAAAAGACACACTCCTGATTCACTTGTACAGTATTTATCCTACGTAGAGCAGGAGATGACTCTGCTTGGCTGTGGGGAGAAGATAAGAAAGGCAGGCTTAGGCAGAGTGATGCCAACTTTTGTGCCGAGGCTGGCATGGAAACTTTCCTCTGTGTACTGCTCTCATGGGCTCCGGCTGTCCTTCCATGCTTCTTGTCTGGGGAGTAGCAGCCATTGACACTCATGTCTGGTATTCGTGGCTGCTCTTTTGGATTGGTTTGTTACTTTATACAAAAAGAGCCCCACCTTCAGACAGCAGAGTTACATTCTGGGCTGTGTAAAACGTTCTGTATTTGAGCATTCCAGTGTATGGTTTTTGAATTGTTTCTTGTAAAAGTGTTGTGAAATTTGTATTTTAGGTGTTGAGGTGAGGAGGATCTAGATTATGAACATAGTTTCCTACAAGCCTTTCATCTAAAAATCCAAACAGATTGCCCCTAAAAATTCCTATCAATAAATAAATTTAAGAGGGAAAAAAGGCTGTTTTCTCGTAAGATCGAAATACACTACTTCCATAGTAATTCCCTATCCTGGAAATGATTGGCCAGACCTAAGAGTTAAGTGCCTCACTAGAGGCAGAGTGTTTATTAGCTTTATCCAAAGAGAGGGAAGAAAGATAAAATCCATGGTTTATTGTACAGACTCAAAGTGGTAATACAAAATGAGAATCACAAAAAAAAAATCTCTGCGCGGTCTAGATCTCCAGTGCTGCACTCAGCATGGCACTTTCTGACTTTTCTGGCTGTGGTTACGTCCACCTGCCCAGTGGATCAGTTGTCGTCAAGGCATCTTGGTCCTGAAGTGAGACTTGGATTACCCAATGGTGGTTGCGACGGGACCTGGCTAATGACATTATAAAGACCACTTCCATGGCAAGACTTTATTCTCCATGCAAGTAAGATTACAAAACGAATTTCTCTGAATTTGACTACAGAAAACAATCACTGAACCAAAAGGCTAGGCCACCAAACACCTTCTACCCAACTCCATTCCCCCCTTCCTCTCTGCTTGGGAAAGAGCAAAATAATTTTGCAGGTTTTGGTACACACAAAAATCACCCATCATCTCTCCTTGTAAACTGGGTAGTAAGTGACTAAGTCATGTAACTGCATAATGCTCCACTCATTATTCTGGACAACATCTTCAGGTTGTTTGATGCTTTAGTTTTTTTTTTTTTCTTTTTATTGGTCATTGCGCTTGAACTCTGGGCATGGGGGTTAACACATCCTGAGCTCCTCAGCTCGAGGCTAGCTCTCTACCACTTGAGCCACAGTTCCACTTCCTGTTTTCGGGTGATTAGTTGCAGATAAGAGTTTGACAGACTTTCCTTCTAGGGCTTGCTTTGAACCATACGTTTTTAATTTTAAAATTGCTGTACACAGGAGTTACAGTTACATGAACAAGGTAATGAGTACATTTCCTATTGAGCATTGTTGCCTCCTCCTCTGTTTTCCCCTTACAATCGCCTCCCTCCCACCTCACCAAATACACCCACTCTGTAGCCAAAGTTGTAAAGTTTGTTTTCTTTAAATAAATATATATATGTATGTGTATATATATATATATATATATATATATATATATATATGTATATATAGTAAAAATGTTGTACACCGGGGCTACACTTTCATGAATAGGGTAGTGAGTACATTTCATAGCAAGATTTGTTACCTCCTCCTTTGTTTTCCCTCTACCATCACTTCCCTCCCGACCTCCCCAATACCTCCTGACCCCACTCACATTGTAAAGTTCGTTTTCAACATAGTGTCCTGTGCATCTTGTCTTCACAATGGGTCAGCCTGTATCTTCATTTAAGTGTTCCTTCCAGTCTCCATATTACAAAAATATACATACAAGTTGCAGAACACTGGCATCAAATCCAGTAAAACAGGGTTTATACTGTTGGGGAAGTACATACAAGAGAAACAAACATTCACATTGTTCATTATAAGTACATTAAATACACTAGCACTAGCAAGAAAGAAAAAAAAACAGTGTCCCTGTCGGGGTACAATTTGCTTAACATTATCTCATGTGGTCATATGTATATAGACTTTGACTTATGTTTGTCATAGACATGTACTAGTCTTTGCAAAAAAGGGAGACCATGGGACCTATGTTTCCTTGGGCTGGCTTACTTCAACTATAACTTTTTCCAAGTCTCTCCCGTTCCTAACAAATGAGGCAATGTCATTCTTTCTGATGGAGGCATAACAATCCATTGTGTATATATACCACATTTTCTTGATCCATTCATCTACTGAGGGGCATCTGGGTTTTTTCCATAACTTAGCTATGGTAAATAATGCTGCAATAAACATGATTGTGCTGGTAGCTTTGGTATGACATTATTTGTGATCATTTGGGTAAATGCCTAAAAGTGGGATTGCTGGGTCATAATGGAGCTATCTGTGGAGTCTTTTGAGGAATCTCCATACTGCTTTCCAGAGTGGTTGAACAGTTTACACTCTCACCAACAATTCAGCAGTGTTCCCTTTTGGCACATCACCTCCAGCATCTGTGGTTACTATATTTCTTGATTATAGCCATTCTAACTGGGGTGAAATGGAATCTCAGTGTTGTCTTGATTTGCATTCTTTTATGGCTAGAGAAGCTGAGCATTTTGTCATATATCTATTGGCCATTCTTATTTCCTCTTCAGAGAAGTCTCTAAGTCTTTAGCCCATTTTTTAATCAGGCAATTGTTTCTTTGAGGATTTGTTGTTGGGGATTTAGTTTTTTGAGTTCTAAGTATATTTTAGATATGAGACCCTTGTCCATTGTTTGGCTAGTGAAGATTTTCTCCCAGTCCGTGGGCTTTCTGTTAATCTTGCTAGCTATGTTCTTAGCCTTGCAGAAGCTCTGCACTTTCATGCAATCCCATTTGCCCAAACATTCTTTGATTTGTTGTGCTTCTGGATCTCTATTAAGAAAATTTCGGCCTGTGCCTAGGAGCCCTAGAGTTTCTCTTATTCCTTTCTGTAATGTTTTTATGGAATCTGTCTTTATTTCGAGGTCTTTGATCAAATTGGAGTTGATTCTGGTTCAGGGTGATATATACAGATTTAGTTTTCTACATGAATTTACCCAATTTTGCCAACACCATTTACTGAAAACGCTGTTTTTTTCCTTTCCATTCAATATCTTTAGCACCCTCATGAAAGATTAAGTGGTTATAGGCCTGTGGGTTCATTTCTGGGTCTTCAGTTTTACTCCCTTGATCCTTAGGTTAGTTCTTGTGCCAGTACTAAGCTGTTTTGATTACTATGGCTTTGTAGTTGAGTTTGAAATTTGAAATTGATATTCCTCCAGTGCTGCTTTTTCAACTAAGGCTTGTTTTTGCTATTATGGGGCTTTTATTGTTCCATATGATTTTTTGGATTAATTCTTCTATTTCATTGATGACTGAAGTTGAGATATTGATAGGTATCACATTGAATTTGTAGATAAACTATGGTAGTATAGCCATTTTCAAGATGTTTATCCTCCCAATCCTGGAGAATGGAAGGTTTTTCCACTTTCTTAGTTCTCCTTTACTTTCCTTTTTCAGATTATTAAAGTTTTCATCATACAGGTCCTCTTACCTCTTTTGTTAAGTTAACCCCTAAGTGTTTTCTTTTGTGGGGATATTAAAAAAGGGGTTGCTTTCCTAATTTCAGCCATGCTCCTCTCATTATTGGGATACAAGAAAGCTATTGATTTCTGAGTGTTAATTTTATACTCTGCTACTTTGCCAAAGTTTCCGATCAAGTAATTGAGAGTTGACATTATGGGGTTTAAATACAAGATCATGTCATCTGCAAAGAGGGAGAGTTTTACTTCATTTTTCCCTATTTGGATCCCCTTTAAGTCAGCATCTTGTCTTATTGCCCTAGCTAGGCATTCTAATACTAGGTTGAAGAAGAGAGGAGGGAATAGACATCCTTGTCTTTTTCCTGAATTTAGAGGAAATTGTTTTAACTTTTCACCATTAAGTATAATGCTGGCTGTAGGTGTGTTATAGACATCCTTTATCATATGGAGGAATGTTCCATGGATTCCTAATTTATCCAGAGCCAGCATCATAGATTATTGGATCTAGTCAAAGCTTTTGCTGCATCTACTGGGATAATATGTGGTTCTTATCCTTGCTCTTGTTGATGTGGTGGATTTTATTAATTGTTTTGTGTATATTGAACCAGCTTTACATCCCTGAAATAATCCTGTTTGATTGTGGTGTATGATTATTTTAATGAGTTGTTGAAGTCGATTGGCCAAGTTTTTTGACAAGTTTTGCATCAATGTTCATCAAAGAAATGGGTCGGTAGTTCTCTTTTTGATGAGACCCTGCCTGGTTTGGGGATGAGGTTTTGTGCTGAATTCATTAAAATAGTGTGGTAGAGAAGTTTTGCTTTCAATTTCATTGAAAATATGGCGGAGTATTGGTGTGAGTTCTGCTTTGAAGGCCTTGTCAAATCCAGTTGTAAATCCGTTCAGTCCGGGGCTTTTCTTTGGTGGGAGGTTTTTTATTGCTGCTTCTATTTCAATGCTTGATATGGGTCTGTTATGATTGTTTAAATCATCTTGAGTTAGTTTGGGCACGTCAATATTTGCTAGAAATTTGTTCATACATTTCTTATTTTCAAAATTACTATCATAAAGGTTTGAGAAGTATCCCCTTAATATATTGTGAATCTTGGCCGTTTCTGTAGTGATGTTTCCATTCTCATTTCTGAGTTTATTTGGGTGTGTACTCCTTTTTGCTCATAATATTTGCAAAGGGTCTGTAAATTTTAATTTTATTAATTTTTTAATAACTCACTCTGTTTTGTCAGTTCTTTCTATAGTTTTTTTTACTCTAATTCAGTTAATTTGGATTTAATTTTAATTATATGTTTGTGTCTACTGGATTGAGGATTAGCTTGTTGTTCTTTTTCAAGGAGCTTTAGGTGCCTCATTAAATTGTTAGTTTCAGATCACTCCAATTTGTTAATGTAGTAACTCAGAGCTATAAACTTCCCTCTGACTACTGCCTTTTCTATGTCCCAGAGGAGCTGGTAATTTGTGTTTATTTATGTTAATATCGTGAACATTTGCATTTCCTTTCTAATCTCTTCCTTGACCCACTAGTCGTTCAACAGTGTGTTGTTCAGCCTCCATGTGTTTCAGTATTTGCTTTGATGGATTTTGGTGTTGAATTCTAATTTTATTCCCTTGTGGTCTGAGAGAGTGCAGGGCATAATTTCAATCTTTCTGAATTTGGACAGATTTGCTTTGTGGCCTAGAATGTGAACTATTTAGGAGAATGTCCCATGTGCTTCTGAGAAGAAGGTGTAATCTGAGGCTGCTGTGTGAAATATTTGGTACATGTCTGTTAAGTTTCATTAATCTATGCAGATTTTAAGTGGGGATTGTGGTGTGTTAAATACCCCAACAATTAATATCTTTGGATCGATGTGAGAGTTGATTGAAAGTATGTTTTCTTGGTTAAATTTCGGTGCTCCGTTATTTGGTGAGTAGATATTTAGAATCATAATATCCTCCTGAAGGAGAGATCCCTTAATTAGTATGTAGTAACCTTTATCACTTCTCATTTATTTTAACCTGAAGTCTATTTATTTAATATTCGATTTAAAGGCTTGCCTGTTTATTGGGTCCATTTGTTTGATATTTTTTTTTTAAATTCCAGCCTTTCACTTTCAGAATGTTTATTTTTTGTTTTTTTTAACTTTTATAATTTTTTTGTGAAAATTCTGTACAGAAGGGTTACAATTACATGGGCAAGATAACGAGTACATTTCTTATCAAGCATTGTAGACTCCTCCTTATTTTTTGTGGGCAAGATGTGTCTCTTGAAGACAGCAGATAGAAGGAACTTGTCTTGTTATCCAATTGGACAATCTATGTCGCTTAATTGTAGGGTTAAGGCCATTAATACTGAGGGTTAGGACTGAGAAGTGCTTGTCTTTCCCTACGTTTTTATTTATTTTGGGGGGGGGTGGGAATCTGTGGCTTGGCTGTTCTTGTTGTGATTACATATTTCTGTTTGTGGACTGCATCATTGCCTGTATTCTGTTCTTGTTGGTTTTCTACAGGTAGAACGTCTTTGAGGCCTTTTTGAAGAGCTGGTTTGGTAGCAATATATTGCTTCAGAATTTCCTTGTTGTTGAAGGTTTTTATTTGGCTTTGTCCTGTGAATGAGAGCTTAGCTGGGTAGATTATTCTTGGTTGGTAGTTATTTGTCTTTAGGGCATGACATACCTCTTTCCAGGCCATCCTTGCTTTTTATAGTGTCTGCTGAGAAGTCTGAGGTAATTCTCATTGGGTCTCCATTACATGTGGTTGATCTTTTCTCCCTGGCAACTTTAAGAATTCTTTCTGTTGTGGCTATTGAGCTGGTACAGCTTATAATGTGTCGGTGGGATGAACTTTCTGTTCTGGTATATTTGGGTTACTAAAAGCTTCTGGTATCTGGATGGGCCTGTCCTATTGTATATTTGGGAAATTCTCTGCTAGGATTCTGCTAAATTCATTTCCTCATCCATTGGCTTCACTCTGCAGGCCCTCTTGTATTTCTATTATTCTCAGATTAGGCACTCTGAATGTATCTTGTATTTCCTGCAGTGATCTGTCATGCTTCTTAGTTTTGTTTCTCTATGGAGTCTAAACTGTCTTCAGCCACCAATATTCTTTCTTCGGCCTCCTCCATTCTATGTTGAAGGCTTTTAACTTTGGTGTTTAACTCCGTTTCTTCTTGCTGGTCTTTCTTAATGGTGGCCAGTTCCTTATTAAAGTTTGCTTTCAAGTCTTGAATAGATTGCCTTACCTCCTGGATTTGTTTATCCTACTTTTCTTTCCACTCTTTAATCTGGGTTTCTAACTTTTCATTTGATTCTTTCTCCCTCTGCTGGAGTTCCTCTATCTTTTTATTTGTGGAGGCCATGAAATCACCTATTATCTTCTAGTTGGCCTCATTTCGTTCTGATAACTCTATGTAAGGTGTCCAATTTTTCATTCAGCAGGTTTATCAGCCATACTTTTAATATATCTTTAACTTTAACCTCTAGGTAATTCTGGGACTGCTCTCTAGCTTGCTTATGTGAAGATGGTGTTGGGGTTTGTTGATTGGCTATTTTCTTGTGTTTCTTCAGTTAGTTCTACCCATTTGGAGACAAGAACCGCACTGGTACCACAGTAGGACAGTCATTTATGAGAGAAGCCAACCTGGTGTCATGTAGATGTGTAGATCTTAGAGTTTCAAAGTTATGGGTAGACGTTTTCCTATTTAGCTCTCTTTTTCTTTGCTTGGAGGGAATATTGTGGCTTTGGCATCGACATTACATATAGTTGTAACTTTTGAGACAATCTAAGTTTGGCTAATTAGTCTTCTCCTTAGAGTTAAGAGGGGCCCCTTGTACTGAAAGTAGTCAAATGGAATCAATTTTGTAGTCATAGACCCAACTGTAGTTGGGTCAGGTATAAGTCATTAGGGATCAATGGGCTGGATCAGATAGGGATGTGAAGGGTGTGATTGGAGAGATATGAACTTAAGTTCTGAAGAGAACTTGAGTATAATGATAGTAGAGGCCAAAGAACAGATTGGGGGTATATGTAGCAGTAGGAGAATAAATATCTTGTTACTGAGTGTAAGAGGTTGAAAAGAAATCAAAGAAAGGTTATGTAGGGAGTAGCTTAGAGATCGAGATAAAGATAAGAAAAATAACTTATGTATAAGTGTATTTGGGAGACTTGCTGAGATTAGAAAAAGATCATTTAGATATTATTGGAGAGTTGCTTAATCTAAGTTAACTCCTGTAATTATTTTTTACATACATAAATGGAGGCCTTACTTTGTATATAGAACTAGACAGGGTAATTCTGATGGAGTAATAGTATAACGTGGAGAGAGAGGAGAAGGAGGGAGTGAGAAGAAAAGAAAGAAGAAAAAAATACAAATTAGAAAATTTGAAAGTGGAAGAAGAAACCAACTAATAATGAAAAATAGAAGCTTTAAGTGAAATAGCAAATCCTAAATTACAATACAAATAAGTTATACATAGAACAAATGAACAACAAATGATCAGACATAAAAATTAACAAAGCAAAAATCCCGACCAAGAATAAAATACTAAAGAATGGGGTTTTCGGGTTATTTGTGGGAGCTTTATTCTCCCTGTAATCCTTAGAGCAGCTTCCAGGTGGAACCTTGTATGCCTTGCTGTAGTCCACTTTCCTTGTGACTTGGTTGGATGTTGCTACCACCTCGACCAGCAAGGAAGACGCGACACCGGACTCTTCTCTCTGCAGTTTATTCAGGACCTTTGAGTAATCTTCTGACCCCAACCCCGGGGAGAATTCCCCACAGCCTTAAGTACCCGCTGGGTAGCCAACCCTGATACGCCACGTGGGAACCACCAATAGGTTCAGGTGCGCAGAAGCAAGCCAGATTCTTTGCCTTAGCCATATAAGGAGTTGTTTACCATGAGAGCACTCGCCATCGGGAAGGCGGAGGGTGTAAGCCGGCGCCATCTTCCAGGTGCGGCCTCTCGCAGCTCTCTACAGTTCCCCCTTTTTTGTTTAAAGAACACAGATGAGAACAGAGGTCTGATCCCTGTTGTCCAATGCAAGGACTGCATACAAGCCTTCTCCCAGAGGGTACCTTCTCTAGGGATGACTCAGCCTGTCCATTGATTCGTTTTTCACAAGGACGGGAAAAGGCGAATCGAACCCGTGTGCAATCAAACATGCTCTCCTCGAGGGCAAAACTCATGCCTCTCGACTGCAGTACTTTGGCTTTGCAATCTGTGTTCATTGTTTTAGGGTGGAAAGCCACGTTTGGGGGGACTGACCTGCTCCAGTGGCTGTAAGGTTTTTTATAATCATGGCTGCACTGCGACGCTGAGAACCTCTAATTTGGCAAATGCACCACAGGCATACCAAGGAGGCTAACACCAGAAGGCCTGTCAGGGCTCCTAAACCCGCCCATTCCTTAAGATGATTCATAGCAGCGGAGATCCATGAAGATAAGCCCTCGGCCAATCCGGCATCCACTCGGGTCGAGTTCACCATGACGATGGCAACCCTGAGCTGTTCCATCAGGCTGTCGAACTCCCCAGTTCAATTACCTAAAAGATAACTAGACAACTGTTTAGACAAATTTGCAGCGTTTTTTAAATAGGTTTTTTCCTGGGCCTGAACTCTGGGCCTGGGTGCTGTCCCTCAGCTCTTCAGCTCAAGGCTAGTGCTCTACCACTTGAGCCACAGTGCCACTTCTGGCTTTTTTCTTTTTGCTTATGTGGTGCTGAGGAATCGAACCCAGGGCCTCAGGCATGCAAGGTAAGCGCTCTACCACTGAGCCACCTTCCCAGCCCCATTCTTCTGGGTTAATTGCACCACAGCAGCAGCTAATCCAGCATTAGTTAGTGGTCCACCCAGCTCTCTGCAAACTCTTATCCATGCTTCTAGTCCCCTATTCTTATATGGGGTTATGGTGGCTCTGCATTCCTTAGTGCACTGCTCGTAAACAAGCTGCTTAATTAATGGCATGGCTGCATATGGGTCACCAAAAATTCTGCCAGCAGCCTCAACCATACGGGCAACAAAGTCGGAAAACGGCTCCATAGAGCCCTGCAGGATTTTGGTGAGATTGCCACTCACCTCGCCTTTATTTGGTAAGGCCTTCCATGCCTTTATGCCAATTTTATTGATTTGTTCATAAACTTGAACCCAGTAGCCTATCTGCTGATTGGCGAATCTCCCCTGTCCAAGCATCATATCTCTGTCCCAAGCTGGGTTCCCCACAGCCTGATTGGCTGCAGCCTCTTCACTAGCAAATTCAATCAAAAAGGCCTTCCAATCTAAATACTGACCTGGGCTCAAACAAGCTCGTGCGAGCCCACTCCAATCACCGGGTGTCATGCAATGTCTCTTTAGGGCCTCCACCTGGGCTACAGTAAAGGAGGCTGTGGTTCCATATGTCCGCACAGACTCAGCTAAAGATTTTATAACCTCAAAATCTAAGGGTTCATGATACCGCTGTCCCTGTGGATCCTGAAATATTGGACAGGCTAGATGTAACTCGGTTCTGACTGCTTTCCACATGCCTGGGCTGAAAGAACAGCCGGGGCTGCCACTTCCGGGGTCCTCCGCATAGAGCGGAGGGGCCGATGGTGTGGGGCGGTGCACGAAGGGCGTGCATTCGTCTTTATCTGGGTCCTCTCTCTCCTTCCCTTTCCTCCTCTTTCTTATCTTTGTTTTTTCTATTTGTTCTATGAGTGAT
This sequence comes from Dipodomys merriami, assembly GCF_024711535.1. Lineage (NCBI taxonomy): Eukaryota > Metazoa > Chordata > Mammalia > Rodentia > Heteromyidae > Dipodomys > Dipodomys merriami. The sequence goes on from NW_027206161.1 coordinate 511,169, forward strand.
TGTAGTTCCTCTGAGTCTGTAGACTCAGAGGTCTCTAGTTCGGCAAAATCGGGGTATAACCCCCCCCCTGCTCTCCTCCTTTTCGCTGTCTGCCCTTTCCGATCTTTCTTCCTGCAGCATTTCTAAGGCGGCCTGACCATTCTCTACCGCCTCACTGCAACGCTGGTCCTCGAGACAGCCTCTTATCAGTTTCCATATTGGTCTCACTCCGCTCTTAAGCGTTCCTTGTTCAGAGGCAAAATCTAGGTCCCTCCCTAGTTTCTCCCAAGAGGCCACCGTGAGGCTTCCGGAGACAGCGAACCATGGGGCAAGGATGTCACATTCATTCAAAAATCTCTCTAAAGTACTCTTTTTTATTTTTAACTTTTTTGAGTGCAGTAGCTCATTGAGAGCCAAAAAAATTGGGTGCGAAGAAGAAGTGCCCATGTTTTAAACATTTAAAGCTGGTAAACAAACTTTTACTTTCACTTTTGGCTACTCTATTGACTAGCCCCGGGTTCTTGCTCTCTCTTTATCTATGGAGAAGAGCAAAAATCCCCCCCACTCTTGTCGCAGATTCCCCTTTTACCTGGGAACTTACTCCCTGCTCTTGTCGCGGATTCCCCTTTTACCTGGGGACTTACCCCCGCTTTTGTCGCGGATTCCCCTTTTACCTGGGAACTTACCGGTGCACCACCCTGACCGCAGAGAGTTCTGAGTCCTCATTGGGGTTATGGCTTAGTTCACCGTACGGGCCACCACGTGTCGCTACCGCCTCGACCAGCAAGGAAGTCGCGACACCGGACTCTTCTCTCTGCAGTTTATTCAGGACCTTTGAGTAATCTTTTGACCCCAACCCCGGGGAGAATTCCCCACAGCCTTAAGTACCCGCTGGGTAGCCAACACTGATACGCCACGTGGGAACCACCAATAGGTTCAGGTGCGCGGAAGCAAGCCAGATTCTTTGCCTTAGCCATATAAGGAGTTGTTTACCACGAGAGCACTCGCCATTGGGAAGGCGGAGGGCGGAAGCTGGCGCCATCTTCCAGGTGCGGCCTCTCGCAACTCTCTACAGTTGGAAGCAGATGGTCTTTTGATGGAGGAGGGTGCCTGCTATATAGAGTCCCTCTTTCAGGCCCATTGGCAGGGAGGGTTTTTTTTGGGTTTCAGGTTTGTAGACTGCTATCATAGACCTGGAGTTGGATTCCCAGGCTTTCCAAGATAGCCCCAAGAACCTTAGGAACAGAGCTTTTTTCTGTGTTCTGTTTTGATGTGATCCTTCCCTTTTGGAAGGGGGCTTGTGTCAGGGGGCTTTGGGATTCTACAGGGAATTGCCACCCCCAGGGAGTGGACCCCATTGTGTTACACACAAGGTCTGTAGCTGGCAGTGTGTTGGACCACAGAGCCTGTGCTGTGGTGGGTAAGATGGAGTTGGCCAGTTCTCAGTCAGAGGGTCTGGGTATTAGCAGGTCCAGGTGTGTGTGTGGGGGGAGGGTGGCTCTGCTGATTCTGAAGGGTCTCCTCTGTTGCAGCGTGGGGATTCTTGGCACTGGGAGGACTGGGTGGAGGTTGGTGCAGCAGGCTAGTGTGGACTGAGGCAGTCCATGCTGGTCTGCAGCAGATGTGGTAGGAGATGGTGCGTGGTGTTGGGCAGCCTTGGAGGTTTAGGCTTGTGGCTACTAGGTGTGTCAGCAGAGATGCCTGCAACAGCTTCGTGGTGCAGCAGCTATGAGAGCCTGGGGTCTGCGCAGGGTGGCAGCAGGGAGAGAGCCGGTCCCAGAAAAGTGTACAGTCGGCAGGGCAGTTGCCAGCAGGGCAATTGACAGCAGAGCATATAGCAATTGATTGCCTGCAGCTGTGGTTTGCTGGGGACCTTGTGCGGAGTTGGTGTGGGGGGGGCTCACGGGGATCCTGCCAGTGCTGCAGGTACAAGCTGATTTGGGTGCTTAGCTGGTGGTGCCAATTTATGGCAATTGTAATGGTGGTCATTTTGCTTAATTCACTCCTTCCCTATAGCCACTCTGGGGGGAGGGAGGGTTTGTGAGGGCATTTTCCAACATTTCACCAGATTCCCTCCTAAATTTCTGCGGGTCTAGTATTGAGCACTTTCTTCAGCTTTTGGGTGTTCCTCCGTTTAAAGTATACAGAAAGTCCCAGGGCAGCATGGCGTGGAGTTACGTGGTGCAGCTGCTCTGGAGGAGCCCCATTTACTGCTTCTCTTTTGCCTTGTATTTATTTGCCTGCTGGATAGACCTTTTGTAGTAGAAAAAGCCTTTAGGTATTTAAAGTTTGATTGGAGTGGATCTCTTGATGTAAAGTGTGGCTCTTTTGGTAAGAGACACTTAGTGGGGCTACCTGTGAGTGTGCTGCCATCTTCCTACAATCCGTCTGAATTTTTAAAATATATTTATTCTAGGTGTTTATTGGAGCATTGCAGTTTTTTTGGAATTTAAGGTTTTCTGTAAAATTTTGTCTCCAAGTAATCAAACAGCATTAAATATTACATTTAAAAGGTATCACATAGCACCTACATTTTGGAATATTTTATTAAGATGAAATTCTTATTGTTTGCACAAAAACCCTTTTAAGTCCAAATGGGATATGTGCTCATTTCAGCAGCCTTGGGTCTCCTTACTCTTTTTTTTTCTTCAGTATCTTTCTTGTTTTGGAACAAGTGTCAAGGACTGTTCATCCCTTCCAAAGTAAGATTATTCCATTAATTTCATAGAAAAGGAATCCAGACTGCCTGCATCTCAAGACAGCTTTGAGTATAATGATAATCTGATAACTCACATCAGTGAATTTCCAAATTGATATTGATAATTTTTGTAAACCATTCATTCAAGAGTTTCCATAAAGCAAGAATAAATATAATGTTCTGCTTTCTAAGAAGATTAAATACAGTATAATTCAACAAAACACATTCTATTCTTCGCAGATTACATGGTAAAGAATTTCTCTTTCATCATAGCACTTACCACTGACCCTCCCTTCAAACATGTAGCTTTATTCAATTTTCCTGTTCTAGCTTTCATTTCGGTACTAGCATCAGTAATCTTCTAATGTTAGACAATGAAATTCCATTTATTGATAGAAAGCTCAATTCATATTGACAAAGGCAGACTCATGAAAATATCATAGAACATAAAATATTGAATATCATTAACGTGATTATATGCAAATATTCTATGAACAAGCACCACATAAATGTGCATTTTCATATAATTTTTAAACTGCAAAACAGTGATATATCTATGTCAAAAAATAATTCAGATCACTACTAGAAAAGAATAAGCTAAACCTATTGTATAATTTCCAATATTTTTTGTAAAATTTTCTTTTTTCATTAACTTTCTCTTTGGGCCCTTCTTTTCCTATCAACCAGTGATACGTCATTGTCCCTAGATTTTAGTCACCTCTGAGTAACCTCTTTCATTTCCACCTCCAGTTAGTCCCTCATGTTAAATACATGAGGAATAACTTGTCCCAATGTGTCTGCAAGAGGACAGCAGTACCCTTTTCAACTGGCTGTTCCCATTCTTCCCTTGTTTGGTTAGGGAAGGGGGTATCAGCAACAGGGGTGTCAGGGATCAGGTGGTTGGAACCATGGTGTTATGAATTATGGGTAGCAGAACAGAGTAGCAGAGATTAGGATACCAAGGAAAGGGGAATTGTGACTAATCACTGAGTTGCATTGGCAGGATATTGGGTTGCAGAAAGAGTTTAGAAGGGATTGGGGTACCTAATATAGGTATCCAGACAGTTTATCAGGGACAGGAATACAAAGACAAAGTGAAAGACTAAAAATTGTGAGGGATTAGGATGTGGCACAATCAGGGTAACAAGGTCATGGGTGTGCAAACTGGGTAGCCAGTACTAGGATAGAAGCAATTGGCATGGTAGACTGTTGTGGTGTAGAGCTCAGGAATTCCCTCTCCGGTTTTTGCTGTTAGATCTTTAGAGAACTACTGCTACCAGCTCATTGTCAGCATGTTGGTATGAGGCATGTGCCATCCATAAATGTCTACTCCAAGTAGATTGCATTCTTTGACATGAGCTATAGGATCTTTGCCCTAAGCATCCTGAGGGACCACACTCCACAATGCTGCAGAACAGGCTCCACATAGTAAGCTGCAATCAACTTTTACAAACCTCACTGCTCCTCTCTAAAATCAATTATAATGATAGCAAAGGATCTGAGGAGTGCTCAGCAGCAGTGCTCTGGGAAGCTCTCACTTCTTACCCTGGCATTCTGGGAGCTCATTTGAAATGGTCAAGAGCACTTGCTCTGTCTTCACTGTCGAGGTGCTCATCACCTTCAAATGTCTCTCCTTTTCCTCCAAGATAGCTTGCTTCATCTCCACATCCTTTGATTTCTGCTTTGCATAAACCTGTGGCTTTCACACCAAACCCTTCCAATTTCCCATCTGCCTCTTTAGCTGTGAATCTGGAACAATAAACTACATGTAATTTCTGTATCTGTTTACCAGGATTTAATCTGGAATCCAAGGTGGTACTAGGCAACCAAGAACATGGGTAGCATTTTAAAACTCCCCTGCCAATCACTGCTCATTGAGAAACGAGCAAATGTGCTGTGGTCCGTCTCTCCTCCATTTCTGGTTCAGTAGAATAAAGTGAATCACAGTGGAGCCACCAGAGAGGTATTATGGCAGCAACTGAACCAATCATAGATAATTTAGTGAGGGGATATGAATCAAATGTAGAAGGGAAAATGCACAGTTTTATTTTCCTGATCTACCTGTCCATTGAGTGGCATAGTCCATTTCTAAATATGATTTCTTGTACTATTACGCTTTTGCTTTCAATGTTTTGGGAAATGACTTACTATCATATGCCTAATCTTGTGCATACACTCTATTCTATAACAAAATCCATTCTATCAATTTCTAGTCTGGTGGTTTACGTTTCTATATTTGTTGGCTCCTATAAATTCAAGGGGTTCATATTTACATATGAATCTGTTTTTAGGAGCAAGACTAAATGTTTGCTTGCATATTCTTGACACGTGCTAAAAATTTATTATATAATTATATATACATGCATATGCATATACAATTTATATAGATATGACACACATATATGAATATATGCATATATATACACACATACATATTTTTGTGCTAGTAGTAGGAATTAAATTCAGGGCTTAGTTTCTTTTGGTTTTGCTTTTTGCTCAAGGTTGGCATTCTTCCATTTGAGCCACAGCTCCCCCTGTAGCTTTTGGTTCTTAGCTGAAGATAAGAGTCTCATGGTAAATTTTACTTTGTCTTGAAAATATGATCCTCAGCTTTCAGCTTTCTTTTTTTTGGGGGGGGGGTCTGGTCGTGGGACCTGAACTCTGGGCCTGGGCGCTATCCCTCAGCTCTTCAGCTCAAGGCTAGCGCTCTACCACTGAGCCAAAACACCACTTCTGGCTTTTTTCTTTTTGCTTATGTGGTGCTGAAGAATCGAACCCAGGGCCTCATGCATGCAAGGCAAGCACTCTACCACTGAGCCACCTTCCCAGCCCCAGCTTTCAGCTTTCTAAATAGTTAGGTTTGAAGGCATGCAGCACTAAAACCATCCCTATTATATTTAAATTAAAAATAATTTCAAATAATGATAACTTGTGTTTTCAAATAAATATTTTTTCCTTTAAACTAAAACAAATTGCTTATTTGTTTTTTTTATTCCAACTCACCTACCAAGAAATGAAAGAAAAAATGCAAAACTGAAGAACCTCTGAATGTAACAATTCTCAAGCCTGCTAGCCACAGTTTCTTTGCAGGGAAATAGAAGAGGGTACTATTGACTACAGGCAAAGTGGGAGAACATGCTCTTCACTGAAGCTGCTGAAAGGCTGATGACAATGAGAACAAGCAACTTTATGCAGGAAATGTCATAAATCGTATGCTGTGGTCGGCTGACTCTCGTGGATAAGTGTAGCCAATCTTAGAGGATGTTCATAGCGATGAGGAGAATAATGAAAGGTGAATATGTAATTAGAGAGATGTGCTTTCTTGAAGATGAATGTCCTTGATGTTGCTAAGCTTGCCATCCATCTTGAACACTCTTGCCTTGCTGCTGGCCCTTTTCAACTGTTCACCCATTTGCTTCAGCTGGGCCTTCTTTTAACTTAACACGGGTATGACCTCCATATGGTCCTGGTAAGTTATGAAAACATAAAGCTCCATTATTACTGCATCTCTCTTTTTTACTTTTATTTGTTCCACTCTGAGAACTTCAATTCAAGACCTGGGCATGGTGTTTTAGCTTTATCTGTTAAGGAAGGTGCTCTATAACTTGAGCTAAAGCTACATTTCCATGGTTTTGAGGACTAAAGGGAGATTTTCTCTGGACTAGATTTGAACTTCAATCTTCAGTAATCAGACTTCTGAGTTGCTAAGATTACAGATTGAGCCATTAGTGCCCAGCCTTCAAAAGCATTTATTCCTTAGCCACAAACATGGCGTGACTCCTAAAGAGTTTTATGAATGAGAAATTCTCATCATACGTGATAGTTAATGCAATTTCACAGGGAAAGGTTGGAAAGTCAAGAAAGGCTCACTAAACATATTCAAATTATGGTTTGTTCTTACTTTCTTGATGTAACAGCCCCACTGATTTCTCTCATGGATATCTTCCATTCTAATTTCCTTGGGAACTCACAAGTGTATATAACTCAGTTTCATTTAACTATATGAATACCACTCTTGTTACATGTATTACTGAGCTGCATTTCATCTGAGGCCTAATGACTATCTGAAATCATCAACTTCATTGTAGATGACCTCTGTTCTTGTGCAATAACATTCACTGGTCTGAGACACCAAGATACTTCAGGAGACCCACGCAAGTCCTCCTATCTGACTTGCCAATGCCAACAAAGCAACTGTTCTCTTCAACCCTTATAGGAAACATGCCTGTAACATGTGATTCTCAACAGTGAGAAGGGTGTTCTAACTACACCTGCCTGGACACTGTTGGCTCACCTTCTGAAACTTCTCAAGCCTTTCTTCAATGATGCTGTCTGCTGTCTGTAGAACTGTTGTCCATCTACACCAGCCATCCACACAGCTCCTTATTCTCTTCATTGAATAAGAACCACGAACTGAGTCTGTCTACAATCTTATCTTTGCTGATAGTCACATGCAAAGAAAAATGCATTTGGCTGTTGAAGATAGCAAACACTCCTTTTAATGGACTGTGAATTTCATTCATTTTAGTCTGCATCTTTGAGGTCTTACATCTGTGTTTCTTCCTCTTAAAAACCTAGGGTTCAACATTCTCATACATTGTCATAACTTTGCTGAAGTAACAACTTTTTTTGAACAACTGGACTTTTACCCATTGCAAATCTGTTACTAACAGGTCACAGCAAACCTTATAAGCAAGAAAGGCTGAATATATAAAGCACCACATAAATTCTTCTGCTTTATGTCCTTTCAATATTGATTTTTGAGTGACGATTTAATTCTGATAATATTTTCCCTTTTAAAATTAATCAAATTCTACGGCTGGGAAAGTGCCTCAGTGGTAGAGCGCTTTCCTTGCATGCATGAGGCCCTGGGTTCGATTCCTCAGCACCACATAAAAAAGAAAAAAAGCCAGAAGTGGCGCTGTGGCTCAACTGGTAGAGTGCAAGCCTTGAGCTGAAGAGCTGAGGGACAGCGACCAGGCCCAGAGTTCAGGCCCCAAGACTGGACCCCACCAAAAAATTAATTAAATTCTTATCTCATTCAGGTCACATGTCCTGCTTATTTAATTTAAAAACTATAATTCACATCATACTAAAACCAAATATTTAAAATACAACATATTAGGAAGATTAAAGCCAAATATATGATGGAGGATTTATACATAGCAAAATAAAATAAATCTTAAACCAATGCCCATCACTCTTTTGATCCCACACTTCTAGTAGAGCAGGGTGATTTTACTTATAAATCATGGAAATGTCACCTCAATCCAGTCTACTCTACACAGGCTAAGCCAGAAATACCCAATGGCTCATTGCTTACGAACAACCCCAGCAAGTAGACTTTATTCAGCATAGGATTCTCCTCCCTACAATGATAAATGTATTATGCTAATAAATTTGAAAGTAAATAGTTCAAAACAGCCTGGCTAACAGTACAAAAGGATTCTGAGGTCTTAAAAAACTTATAATACTTCCAGTTAAAAAGTGGCCACAGAAGGTCCTTTGCTAAAGTTTTATCGTGCAGTTCATAAATAGGTAAGAAAAATGGATTTTCTTCTTACCCACAAAAACCTCGCCAAGACAGAGTGAGGCAAAATTAAAAAATGTAGCATCATCTAACCATCCAAATGTGTTGAAAAGACTTGAAAGTCTATCCCTAGAAAGCTAAGTTTGTTTCCATCACTCTGACATGTATTTATTTCAGCTTTTAAAACTCTAGTCTTTCATAGCTCTGAATTCCTAATTAATCTCACAATGGTTCTACATTCTTCTCTTCTGCTCTACATTAATTTTTGGAGAACTTTCCTAGGAGACCAAAAACTTTCTTTTTGTATAAAATTTAAATAACAAGCTTAAATTGACATTTCAAAATGAGACAAGCAATTTTTTTTTTTTTGGCGATGGTAGGGTTTGAACTCAGGGCCTGGGCACTGTCCCTGAGAATATTTTGTTCAAGGCCTGTGATCTACCACTTTGAACCACAGTGCCACTTTCCACTGAATTTTATGTTCTTAAAGATCTTTAAGACTACTTGAAGCCTTCCATTTGCTTTGATTTTATCACTTATATAAACTGTCTAATACACTAACCCGGACTATCCTGAGTAGAAGTGAACAGCTAAGTACCCGTACCCTCTTGAGTTCAAGCAGTTAATCTGATAGCTTCTAATAGTTTATAAAACCCAGAACTTCTAAAAAGTAGCTGATTATATGTTTATGTAGAGGAGCCCAATACGATCCCAGCTGTTAGGCTCAGATGAGGTGTTGCTCAAGCAAGGAGAGAGGCTTCTCAACATACAGACAACACTTGTCACCATCTAAACAATAATAGTTGAACCCCATTAGAATACCATCCCTCTCATTGTTCTCCTCCCTGATGAAGTATGTTTTAACACTTTCCATAAATGTGTACAGACTTGCAGCATCCAGTGCTGTGGAAGCAAGTGGTTGTTTCTGTTAAGCATGCTACTGCCTTCTAAAACTGCAGAATCTAAAGGAACAGTGGAGAAGCATGGATCCCACTGAAAAGGAACTTTAACAAAATTAAAGCTCCTTTCTAACATTGGAATTTTGGGACATTGAAGTTTCCTATATGCAGACTTACTGACTTACACACAGGAGAAGAATGTGCATGTTCTGTGAAAAAGTTCTATCTGTTCTTTGCCACCACCATGTCCTCCTCCACAATGTGCTGGCTCAGGTTAGTCTTCATACTTGGAAGTTCTTTCAAAGTTAGAGTTCATGCAGCCGGTGAATTTTCTAGTTCCTGCATTTAAACACAAGAAAGAGGATTTAAGGAAAATCTTCAACTCAAGCTGCTGTTGTTCTCCCACATATAAGCACTTCCTTTTATTAGACTCAAGAGGAAGAGGACCAATCAAGGAAAGGCACCTTAGGAAAGAGAAACAGCCTTGGCCTCTTGAAGACGTACCTTGGTGGCCAGCCTCAAACCAAGTTGCTCTGAAAGGAACATTTCTTCCTGCACCCCTTTTCATTGCCTCAGTTAACTCCCTAATGTTTATACAACTCACTCTGATATAAAATATAGGTAAACACTTCAATTTAGAGGATAGTGAAGTTAATATTTAGTTGAAATTTTAATAATTTATATATATATATATATGGTGACAAATAGGTGACGTCCTTTTTAAAAAAAACTAAAAAATATTTTGTTGCTGAAGTAGTCATCACATACAATTTCTATTCAACTGGCGTTATTTTTAGGTTAACTTTCTAAATGAAAGAGTGTAAGACTTTTTAAAAATATAATTAGTGCAGATATATCAGGAAAAGTTTCATCTGGCTGTGGATACGTAATTTGTTGGTTTGTCTATTTTTCTTTGTGGTGGCTATAAAATTCAGGATATTAGGCAAACTATCACTAGCCATACCTGGGATTATTTTGGGTTCTGTTTATTTTATTTTTTTGTGCTGATCTTGAGACTTGCACTTATTGCATGAGCACTGTCCTTAAGCTTTTTCTGATAAAGGCTATGACTCTAAAACTTGGGCCACAGTTCTACATCCAACCTTTTGGTTGTTAGTTGGTGATAAGACTCGGACATTCTGTCATTGGGCCCAACTTCAAACTGAGGTTCTTATGTCTCACCCTCCATAATATCAAGGATTATTAACATGAGCTACTTTTAGCAATATGTGTTTTTTAAAGCAACTGTCAATAATAATGATTGAAAATAATAGAAAGCTATTATTATAACTAAAGGCTCAAACCTGTAATCCCAGCTATTTCAGACCTGAGATCTATTGGATCATGGTTTAAAGCTAGACTGGTCAAACAATTCAGAGTATGTTATTTTTTTTAACGCGCTGTCCCCAGGGTTTAAATTCAGGCCTAGGCACAGTATATGAGTTGCTTTTCATTAAGGGCAGTGCTCTACCTCTTGAGCCACAGTGACACTTGAAGCGTTTCCTGAGTAATTTATTAGAGGGAAGAGATAAGGAGACTGCACAGTCTGGCTCCGAACTGCCATCCAAAAATTAATCCTTCAAAGTAGCAAATCAGTGATTCTTGCCTTCAATTAAGCAGCAAAAAACCTGAAGGTCTGGCTCAAGTGGTGTAGGGTCAACCTTGCTTGGAAAAAGTTAAGGAAATTCAAGCCTCAGTATTGGCACATATGTACATAGAAGCACTCACATACATACATATAAAGGGTCCTATACTCAATTCCATGGGATGAAAAAAAACAGATAAAAATATTAAATTAAATTAGGACAAAAATTAATCATTTCAATTGTTAAAAGAAAAAACTACCATAGCCGGGTGGCAGTCGCTCACACATGTAATCCAACCTACTCAGGAGGCTAAGATCTGAGGACTGTGGTTCAACTCCAGGCTGGGAAGGAAAAGCCCATGAAACACTTATCTCCAAATAACCACGCAGAATACTGGAAGTGGCACTGTAGCTAAAATGGTAGAGCACTAGCCTTGAGTTGAAGAGCTGAGGGATATCACGCAGGCCCAGAGTTCAAGCCCCATGACCAAGAAAAACAAATAAACAAAAAACAAAAAAAATTGCCATAGCTGATCGTCACTTAGGTGGTAGAGTGTTTCTTCCCATAAACGAGGTATGAGTTCAATCCCCAGTGTTGTTCATACCAATACAATCCAATAAAACACACTAAGAACTATCTAACACAAAATACATCATACATTATGAAGAAAATTAACCCTTACAAAAATAATATAAATAGAGCTAAAAGGAAAACCATGGCTCAATTGTGAACAGCAACACACAGCATCAAGTAGGTATTAATTTCCATCAAAAACAATTTATACATTGAATGCAATAGTATGATGTCTTAATAGCAATTTGTATAGATTGGAGGCACCATCAATTAGGAAAAATAAGCCTTGAGGAATGGCAGACAGGAAATCAGAAAGAAACAAGATATTTAGAAACATGCAAGCACTTCCTCATTGCTTCTAAATAAACCATGAGAAACAACAAGATGCATTCCTCATCTAAAGGATAAACATCTGTTGTATGGCAAAATGTATTTTTTACTGGAAGACATATACTAAAGGGTGAGTTGCCAAATAAATAATCAAGAACTCAAAAGGTGTAACACCAAGAATGATAAAGAGCAAAGATAAACAATTATCTACATGACTTTATGATAGACCTTGCTTTATCAGAGGAACTCCCCTGATGTCAAACAGCTCTATGCTTCTCTCAGTGACAGCACCCACATACTCCTTTTGATGAGTTAAAAAGTTTAAGTTTAATTTCAACTAAGATACAAATCCTGTTTTTCCAATTAATTAGATTAAATTAGTAGGAAAGGTACTTTGTTTGCAGTAACAATTACAATATGATATATAGAAATGGCTGTGGCCTACACATTTGTGTAGTTGTGTAATTAGATATCTTTATGGTGGTGTTATAGAATTTTAATAAATTACTTCAAGCATAAGGAAAAAGTTTGAGAAAAATTAGAGTTTTACCCAGAGCAGAGAAAATACCAGGTGGTCTTCAACAAATGTTTTCATTTTTCTATTCTATTTTTGTGTTTTTTGTGTGTGTGTGTGTGTGTATGTGCTGGTATTGGAGTTTCAACTTAGTGTCTTGTGCTTTTAATTATCTTTTCCCTTAAGGCTGTTGCCCTACTACATAAGCCATACCACCATTTCCAGGTTTTTGTTATTTATTGGCAATATGAATATCACAGATATTGATGCTTGAAATCCCTCTGAATCTGGATACTCAGATCTCAGTCACCTATGTAACTGGGATTACAGGTGTGAGGCACCAGTGCTCTGAGAGATGCATTTATTCTGTCATATTATGTGGCAAATTACTAGAAATTTCTTTGTTAATCCATTGAATACCAAATATTGTAGGTTAGAAATTTGGGATGGTAGTTTGGGTGTGGTTTGTCTATAGCAACTGCTCAGTTTCTAACAGGGGGCCACCAGGCTATTGTCTCTAATGGAATGTGGGGATCTCTTCCAAGCTTAAGGGATGCCTGGTTGGGTTTAGGTCCTGAGGTTGTGAGACAGTGGTTTCTGCTCTCTGGTCACCTATCATACAACCACTGTTGTCAGCTCCTAGACACCCCCATACTTTCTTGACAAACATATTCTCCTTACTGTTGGATTCATTCTGTTGGCTTCACTGACTTCTAGAAAAGCCTTAATTTGCACTCACTCCTTGGAAGTAACTCATACCCAACTCTTGTGGGAACTAATTATATTTGTAGAATCTCTTTAATTTTGCTACCTACCAGAGTCTATTGTGGGGTTATATCCTGCCCAGACTGGAAGATAAAAGATTCCCCAAGGGTCTGAGTTGTTGTGTATCACCTGATACATATGAAAAGCTATTTATTAGCTGGGCACTGGGGGCTCATTCCTGTAATCCTAGCTATTCAGGAGGATGAGATCTGATGCTCCCGGTTCAAAGCCAGCCCGGGCAGGAAAGGCTGAGAGATTATTATCTGCAATAAACTCAGAAAACTGGAAGTGGCATTGTGGCTCAAGTGGTAGAGGACTTGCCTTGAGCTGAAGAGCTGAAGGACAGTGCCCAAGGTCCAGAGTTCAAGCCCACGGCCAAAAAAAGTAGCAAAATATTTTTATTATTCTAAGTGTCCTCAATTTCAGACACTGGTAACATTGAGGTATTGTTTGAATTTAGACAATGAAGTGTGAAATTTAAGAAAATGAAAGATAGTTCCATGGGTCCAATGGAAAATAATTAGGCAGTTATAGGGAATGAAAAGTAGTTAGTAGTTAAACTGAGGATATATTCAAGAGTAGTGGCTTCAGAGATGGGACAGAGGTAAACATGTTACACACATTTTAGAAAGAGAACATGTGGCTGGGAATGTGGTTTAGTGTAGAGCGCTTGCCTAGAATGAATGAAGCCCTGAGTTTAATTACTCAGTACCACATAAACAGAAAAAGCCAGAAGTTACGCTGTGCATATGGTGCTAGCCTTGTGCAAAGAAGAAGCTCAGTGACAGTGCCCAGGACCTGAGTTCATTGCCAAAGACTGCCAAAAAATAAAAGAGAGAACATGTTAATAATGGATAAGGGAGGGATTCCGCACTGAATATTTCCTCTACTTCAAAATCAAGACATCATTCCAGCAAGAAAAATGGGGCATAAAGCTGGTCCAGAAAGAACATATCTTATAAAGAAATAAAAGATTTTTTTTACATTGCAACTGTCCTGTAGAAATAATCCATTAGACATAATGGCGACTTGTAATGGCATAAGTGTGATCTGGAGATTTTGTACGGGTGCTGGTCCTGAGCCTTAATAAGAGTCTAGGTGCTATTCGTATATTTTTCCTCAAGCATATTGCTCTATTACTTAAGCCACAGCTCCATTTTTAACTTTTTTGGTGATTAAATGGAGATAAGAGTGTCATGGACTTTTCCTGGATCACCTGGTTTAACAATGTTATCCCCAAATCTCAGCATTCTGAAGAGCTAGGATTACAGTTGAGAGACACTTGCACGCAGAGAAGCATTTCTTTTTCAGTGAAAGGAACGAAGAATACAGATTCTTCAGGAAGACTCTCCCTCAGTACTAAGTAAATCACCAAGAACAGTTCTCCTGAATACACACACACACACACACACACACACACACACACACACACACACACACACAAAACCCACATAGGCATCTCAAGGGTCTGTATCTCTTTCCCCAAAAGAATAGCATATTCTAACAGGCAAACTGTGGTGTCACAGGCCTGTAATCCCAGATATTGGGAGGTAGAGTTATAGGAGGATGGGGTACTTAGGGTGGCTTGAGTGAAGTCAGCACAAGACCATATATGAAAAGCAAGCTGAAAAAAAAATTGATTGGGGGCATGCTGGCTCAACTGGTACCATATTTGCCTAGTAAGTGTAAGGCCCTCAGTTTAATCATCAGTTCCATGAAAAAGATAAAAAGAATAGCATCTTAGTCCATATTGTTATGGTTTAACAAAATCCTTTGAAGCTGTACACTTCATAAGGAATAAAAGGTCTATTTCAATCACAATAGTAGTGGCTGGAAAGTCTAAATTGCATGGTAGCACCTGGGACAAGGTCCCCTTGGTGAATCATATCACAGAAGATCTTGGCATCATAGCATGTGCTAGAATGACAGGGAGTAAGGGGCATAGGTTGCTTTCAAAAACTGTTAACAGTGATAATGTTAGTCCCTACAGAGTTGATGAGATTGTATTAATCCATTTATGACTGAAATCTCTCTTAAAAGTTCCACCTCCTGACATGGCTACACTGAGAAATTAAGCTTCCGTGTAAGCTTTCATGGTGATAAACCATTACCACGCTTCTGACAGAGGCAGGTGAGTCTATTGGAAGCCAAGGACATTCATACAATTAGGCACCTGGGACAACTGCTTTGATCTCATTGATTCTGATATTTGCTGTACTTGGGACCATTAACAGCCAGGATCCATAGAGTCCATGTCTGTTCCATGTGCCAGCTTCAGTTATACTGACTGTGATATAAACTGCTAGACAATAGGGAGAGCAACGATGGAGATGGGCACAAAAATGGAGGTTTGACATTCTTCATGACAATTAACATTAATAGATTTATGTAGGTAAATCATTAGAAAGCTCAATGTCATTACACAATACTTACAAGGAGCCATGTAATAACTACTACATAACCCGGAATGATACCTTGTAGAGCAGCCTGTTTTCACAAAATACAGACACTCCTATGAACACAAAAGATGGAAAAAACCCAAGTTTGGCCTACAAAATTAATGATCAACCTCAGAGTCAAAGCAGATACCCTAATAACATTACTGGATGGAATAGGAGAAACCCTAGGTCTCCTTGGCATAGGCAGAAATTTTCTTAATAGAGAACTAGAAACACAACAAATCAAAGAACGGTTGCACAAATGGGATTGCATGAAAGTGCAGAGCTTCTGCATGATATAGGACATAGCTAGCAAAATCAATAAAAAAAAGCCCATGGGTTAGGAGAAGATCTTCACTAGCCATACAACAGACAAGGGTCTCATATCTAAAATACCCTTGGAACTCAAAAAACTAAATCCTCCAACAAAAAAGTATCAAAGAAAGAACTGCCTGATAAAATAAGTGGGCTAAAGACTTAAAGAGAAACTTCTCAGAAGAGGAAATAACAATGGCCAATACAGACATGAAGAAATGCTCATCTTCTCTAGCCATAAAAGTAATGCAAATCAAAACCACATTGAGATTCAACTTTCCCCGGTGAGAATGGCTATAAATAAGAAATTTAATAGCAACAGATGCTGTAGGCGATGTGGCCAAAAGGGAACTCTACTGCATTGTTGGTGGGAGTGTAAAACTTGTTCAGCCACTTTATTAAGCAGTATGGAGGTTCCTCAAAAGACTCCACATAGAGTTCCCCTATGACCCAGCAATCCGACCTTCAGGCATTTACACAAATGATCACTAACAAAACTTGTTCAGCCACTTTATAAAGCAGTATGAAGGTTCCTCAAAAGACTCCACATAGAGTTCCCCTATGACCCAGCAATCCGACTTTCAGGCATTTACACAAATGATCACTAACAAGGCCATACTAAAGCTACCAACAAAACGCTGTTTATTGTAGTATTATTTACCATAGATAAAATATGGAACCAACCCAGAAGGCCCTAAGTAGATGAATGGATCAAGAAAGGTGATTATAAATATATATATATATATATATATATATATATATATATATATATATATAAAGAGAGAGATGTATCTATATCTATATCTATCTATCTATCTATCTATCTATCTCTATCTATCTATCTATCTATCTATCTATCTATCTATCTATCTATCTATCTATCTATCTATCTATAATGGAATTCTATGTCTCTATCAGAAAGAATGATATCGTCCAATTTGTTAGGAAATGGAAATACTTGGAAAAATTATATTAAGTCAAGTAAGGCATGCCCAAAGAAACATAGGTCCCATGGTTTCCCTTATTTGCCATAGCTAGTATATGCCTAGGACAAGCAGAAAAGGTCAAAAGCTATGTACAAGTGACCAGATAAGATGAAGTTAAGTGAAATGAACACCAAGATAGGGACACAAGTGGTTTTTCCTTTCTTGTTGTTGTTTCTAATGTATTTATACGGTACCATGTGATTTCTGGTTACTTTATATGATCCTCCCAGAAGGTACAATCCCTGTTTTCACTGTATTTGATTCTGGTGCCCTGCATCTTGTATATACATTTCTATAATTTGGGGAGGGTAAGGGAAAACAGAAAATGTTTAAATAGGCATACAGGTTAACCCATTGTAAAAATGTGATATACAAGACACGAGATTAAAAACGATCTCTGCATATTTGGAGGTGAGTTGAGTTGTTGTGTAGGTGGAAGGGAAGGGAAGGTAGGGGAAAAACAAAGGAGGAGGCTACAATGCTTGACAGGAAATGTACTCATGACCTTGCTCATTTAACTGTAACACCTCTGTACAGTATTTTTACAATAAAAGACTTACAAAAACTAATTTAATGTATGGTTGTGGGCCAGTATTAGGACGTGAACATATGGGCAGTCCACTTACTTTCACATTTCCAAGTGGGATCTATATCTGTCTTTAATTTTTTATTAATCTTTTTTCATGGAAAATCGAATAACACTGCCCCTAATTTTTTTGCAGTATGTTTTTTATTGTGAAAATACTGTACATAGGGGTTACAATTACATGGGCAAGATAATGAGTACATTTCTTATCAAGCATTGTAGCCTCGTCCTTTGTTTCCCCTTCCCATCCTATCCTCTGGCCCCCCAATCCTCCTTCCCCCACAGCCTAACAAATTTGTAAAGTTCATCTTCCACATAACTGCTTGTACGTC
This sequence comes from Dipodomys merriami, assembly GCF_024711535.1. Lineage (NCBI taxonomy): Eukaryota > Metazoa > Chordata > Mammalia > Rodentia > Heteromyidae > Dipodomys > Dipodomys merriami. The sequence goes on from NW_027206161.1 coordinate 528,700, forward strand.
TCATTGTTGTAATGGGTTCACCTGTATACCTATGTAAACGATATGTTTTTCCCCTCTCCCTCCACAAATTATACCAACATCAAATACAGTGAAAGCGGGTGTTATACCGTGGGAGAAGGACATAAAAAGCAATGAAGAAATAGTCTTATAAATGTGTTAGAGACAATAGCATGAAAGAAAAAAAAAACATTTGAATACATATCTTATGGTTCATTTCCCTAACATCAACTTATCTGACGTTTTCTGCTTGACTCAGACATGTACTAGTTATTGCAAATAAGGGAAACCATGGGACCTATGTATCTTTGTGCCTGGCTTAATTCCCTTAATATAATTTTTACATGTCTTTCCATTTCCTAACTAATGGGGCAATGTCATTCTTTTTGATGGAGGCATAGAATTCCATTGTGTATATATACTACATTTTCTTGATGCATTCATCTACTGAGGGGCATCTGGGTTGGTTCCATTTCTTAGCTGTGGTAAATAATGCTGCAATAATCATAGTTGTGCTGGTAGCTTTGGTATGGTCTTGTTTGCATATTTGGTTAAATGCCCCAAAGTGGGAATGCTGGGTCATAGGGTAGCTCTATGTGGAGTCTTTTGTAGAACCTCCATATTACTTTCCAAAGTGGTTGAACAAGTTAACCCTCCCACCAACAATGCAGTAAAGTTTCCTTCTGTCCACATCCCCTCCAGCATCTGTTGTTGTTACAGTTCTTGATTATAGCCATTCTAACTGGGGTGAGGTGGTATCTCAATGTTGTTTTGATTTGCATTTCTTTTATGGCTAGAGAGCTTGAGCATTTCTTCATGTGTCTATTGGCCATCCTTCTTTCCCCTTCAGAGAAGTTTCTCTATAAGTCTTATCCCACTTATTTATTGGGCAATTTTTTTTGAAAATTTGTTGTTGGGAGATTTAATTTTTTGAGTTCCAGGTATATTTTAGATATGAGACCCTTGTCAGGCTAGTGAAGATCTTCTCCAAATCTGTGGGGTTTCTATTGATATTGCTATATCCTTTGCCATGTAGAAGCTCTGCAATTTCATGCAATCCCATTTGTCCAACCTTTCTTTGATTCGATGGGTTTCTAGGTTTCTATTAAGAAAATTTCGACCTGTCCCCAGGAGACCCATAGTTTCTCCGATTCCATCTTATAATGTTTGAAGTGTCTGTTTTGACTCCGAGGTCTTTGGTCCGTTTGGAGTTGATTCTGGTACAGGGTGATATATATGGATATTGCTTTAGTTTTCTACAAGTAGTTAACCAAGTTTGCCAGCACCATTTACTGAAGACGCTGTCTTTCTTCGATTATATTTTTTTTAGTTCCTTGATCGAAGATTAGATGGCTATAGGTCTGTAGGTTCATTTCTGGGTTTTCAATTCTATTCCATTGGTCCTGAGGTCTGTTCTTGTGCCAGTACCAAGCTGTTTTGATTACTATGGCTTTATAGTAGAGTTTGAAATTTGGTATTGATATTCTGCCAGCACTGTTCTTTCTGTTGAGGAGCCTTTTTGCTATTCGAGGTCTTTTATTGTTCCATATGAATTATTGCATTGCCTATTCTATTATCTTGAAGAATGATTGTGGAATATTGATAGGTATTGCATTGAATTTGTAGATAGCCTTGGGAAGTATTGCCATTTTCACGATATTGATCTTTCTAATCCAGGAGTACGGGAGTTTTTGACACTTTCTAAGTTCTGTTTTGATTTCCTTTTTCAAGTTTTTAAATTTTCCATCTTCGAGGTCCTTCACTACTTTGGATAACTTAATTCCTGGGTATTTTATTTTTTTCTGGGTCTATTAGGAATGAAGCTGCTTTCCTAATTTCAGCTACCCTTTTTTCATTGTTGGAATGCATTGATTTTTGAGGGTTAATTTTATACCCTGCTACATTGCCAAAGTTTTGAATCAGCTTGAGTAATTTGGGAGTTAGGTCTATGGGATTATTGAAATAGAAGATCATGTCATCTACAAAGAGGGAGAGTTTTACTTTTCTTTCCCTATTTGGATCCCCTTTATGTTTGCATATTGACTTATTGGTGTAGTTAGGCATTCTAATACTAGATTGAAAAGAAGTGGAGAGAGTGGACATCCTTGTCTCGTTTCTGAGTTAAGAGGAAATGGCTTAAGTTTTTCACCATTAAGTATAATGCTGGCTGTAGGTTTGTCATAGACAGCCTTTATTTTATTGAGGAATGTTCCATGGATTCCTAATTTTTCAATTACCTTCATCATAAAGGGTGTTGGTTGTTGTCAAATGCTTTTGCTGCATTTATTGAGGTAACTATGTGGTTCTTATCCTTGCTCCTGTTGATGTGATGAATTATATTAATTGATTTGCATATATTGAACCAGCATTGCATCCCAGAAATCAATTCTGTTTGATCACGGTGTATAATTTTTTGGAAGAATTGTTGAAGTTGATTAGCCAAAAGTTTGTAGAGAAGTTTTGCATCAATATTCCTCAAAGAAATGGGTCTACATTTCTGTTTCTTTGATGAGCTCCTGCCTGGTTTTGATAGCTTCATAGAATGTGTTTGGTACTGAACTTTCTCTTCCAATTTCATTGAAGAGTTGGAGGAGTATTGGTGTGAGCTCTGCTTTGATGGCCTTGTAGAATTCTGCTGTAAAAGCAACTGGTCCTGGGCTTTTCTTACATGGGAAGTCTCTTATTGCTGTTTCTATTTCAATGCTTGATATGGGCCTGTTAAGCTGGTTTAACTCATCTTGGTTTAGTTTTGGAATGTCAATATTTGCTAGGAAACGTCCATTTCTGCCAAGTTTTCAAACATTAGCATAAAGTTTTGAGAAGTATTCCCTTATAATGTTTTGAATCTTAGTTGTTTCTGTTGTGATGTTTGCATTCTCATCTCTGAGTTTATTTATTTAGGTGTGTTCTCTTCTTTTTCTGATAAGATTTCTAAGGGTCTGTCAATTTTTTTTTAATGTTTTCGAAGAACCAACTCTTAATTTTGTTGATTCTTTTTATGTTTTTTTTTATTCTAATTCATTTAATTTTAACTATTTCTTTACATCTACTGGATAGGGGTTTCTCTTGCTGTTCTTTATCAAGGAGGCTCAGATGTCTCATTAAATTGTTGGTTGCAGATCTCTCCAATTTGTCAATATAGGAACTCAGAGTTATAAAACTGGCCTCAGAGTACTGCCTTTGCTGTGTCCCAGAGGAGATGGTATATTATGTGTTCATTTTTGTTGAATGGCACGAACATTTGAATTTCATTTCTAATCTCTTCCATGACCCACTGGTCTTTCAAGAGTGTGTTGTTCAGCCTTCACGTGTTACAGGAATTTTTTTGGTGGCTTTTAGTGTTGAGTTCTAATTTATTCCATTGTGGTCTGAGAAAATGCAAGGTATAGCTTCAATGTTTCTGAATTTGGACAAGTTTGCTTTGTGTCCTAAAATATGGTCTATTTTAGAAAATGTTCCATGTGCTGCTGAGAAAAACGTGTATTCTGACGCTGTGGGGTGAAATATTTGGTAAATGTCTGTTAAATCTAATTGATTAATGCGGTTGTTTAGCTCTGTGGTTTCTCTGTTGAGTTTTTTCTAAGTTGATCTATTTAGTGGGGAAAGTGGTGTGTTAAAATCCCCAACAATTAATGTCTTTGGATCCATGTGGGATTTGAGGGAAAGTAGTGTTTCTTGCATAAATTTAGGTGCTCCGTTGTTTGATGAATAGATATTTAGAATTGTAATATCCTCCTGAAGGAGAGATCACTTAATTAGTATGGAGCGACCTTCTTTATCTCTTCTCACTAATTTTAATTTGAAGTCCATTTTATTTGATATTAGGATTGCAACTCCTGCCTGTTTATGGGGGCCATTTGGTTGGTAGATTTTGTTCCAGCCTTTAACATTGAAAATGTGTTTGTTTTTATGGGCAAGATGTGACTCCTGAAGGCAGCAGATAGGAGGATCTTGCTTTTTAATCCAACTAGACAGTCTATGTCGCTTAATTAGAGAGTTAAGTCCGTTAATGTTGAGAGATAGTACTTAGAGGTATTTGGGAGTTCCTGACATTATATCCACCTTCTTGGGGGCTGCAACAACTGGGTTCTTCCTATGATTGTTGGATTCTCAGTTTGGTTGTGGTTTCTTGTCCTTTATTGTGGTCTTGTTGGTTTTCTATGTGTAGGACATATTTAAGAATATTTTGTAGGGTTCGTTTGGTGGAGGTATATTGTTTCAACTTTTGTTTGCTATGGAAGATTTTATTTGACCTGTGGTTATGCAGGAATGGTTAGCTGGGCACAGAATTCTTGGTTAATAGTTGTTTGTTTTTAGGGCTTGGCATACATCATTCCAGGCTCTTCTTGTTTTAATTGTCTTCTCTGATTAATCTGAAGTGTTTCTAATTGGTTTCCCTTTGTAGGTGATTGATCTTTTCTCCTTGACAGCTTTAAGGATCTTTTCCTTGGTCTGAATTGATCCAGTTTGGATTGTAATGTGACGGTGCATGTCCTTTTCTGGTCTGGTTTGTTTGGAGTTCTAAAAGCTTCTTGTATCTGAACAGGCCTATCTTTTTGCATGTTTGCGAAGTTCACTGCTAGGATCCTGTTAAACAAATTTCCTAGACCATTAACTTCTCTCTCTAGGTGTTCCTCTACAACCATTATCCTCAGATTAGGCCTTCTGATGGTGTCTTTCAAGTGTTGAGTAGATGTATCATATTTCATGGAGTTGCCTTGTATGGTTGCTTGGTCTTTCTCTATAATATCTAGGCTGTATTCAATCCCCGAGATTCAATCTTCTTCATGGTCTAACCTGCTGTCAAGTATCACTACTTTGTTTTTTTATTTCTTTTCCTCCTAGTTGGTCATCCTTGACGGCTTCAAATTCTTTGTTTGAACTTTGTTTTAGATCTTGTATGAACTTCTTTCATTCCTTAATTTGATGTTCAGTGTTGATTCTCAAATCACTAAGTTGATTGGTTATGGTTTTCTTGGACTCCCATTTCTTCTGTTGTGTTCCATTCAGCATTCCCTTTGTGGTCTCTCTGATTCCTTTCAGCTTTCTGTTTATGGATTCCATGAATGTATTTGGTGATCCTTCTGTATTCTCATCTTGCTCTCTCAATTCCTCTATTACTCTGATTAGCTTCCTCACATTCACACAATTCCTGTAGTTCTCTTTGAGTGTTTTCAGCCTGCTCACACCATTCCTGACTTTCTCTTCGACTGATCTCAACCTGCTCATGCCATTCCTTTATTTCTCTTTTACTTCTCAAGTTGCTCACGCAATTCCTGTATCAGTCTTTAAGTAACTTCCTCACGCTCATGATACTCCTGCATTGACCTTTTTTGCCTTCTCTCTCTCCTTATCATGCGCATATGGAGTCCTTTGCAGGTTTTCAATATTTTCATTTACCATGTTTCCCAGTAGTGCTTGTAGAGCTTTTGGGAACTCTTCTCTGGATTATTCATTATCTGCTCTGTCCCCTGATTTTCATGAGTGGGAGTTGAGATACCTGAACTTGCCATTTTTCTTGTGTTTTTCCAGGTTGCTCTGCCCATTTAGGATGAAAGTAACACATTTTGTGCTAGAAAAGTAACACATTTTGTGCTAGAAAAATATTTTAAGGCAAGCATCAACCAAAGTCTGTAGTTGCACAATCAAAAGTCTGCAGATACAATCTAGTTCAACAGATATATCTATTCAACATCAAGCAACTATGTATTAATGGGCTAAAAACCGCAAAGAAGAATTTGGCAAACAGAAATTATTAGGTTTAGCGAGAGATGTGGGTAAAAATAGGAATAGAGGGAGGTGGAAAGGCAGAGGGAGAGTTAACTAAGTCCTAATCTCAAAGCGGGAAATAGGTTGGATAGAATGATAGTAGAGAGAGAGAAAAAGGAATAAAGAAAAAGAAAAAAAGAGAAGAAAAAATAGAAAAACAAAAGTTATAAATAAAAGTACAACACTTTAAAATTATGCAAAATGAGAATGTAATATTCAGAGAACAACATGAATAGAATAAGTGAAGGGGAGGTAGAGAAAGGAGATGTGAATAACTTAAAAATAAAAATGCTTAAAATATTATATAGGTATAAAAGATAGTCTTGATACTAAGGAATTTAAGTCTAAGAGGTTTTAAATTGAGTAATAAATTTCTGGATTAATTGTGTTCACAATGGGGTTAAGGTCTAATAATCGACTGCGGGTATATCTGAGGATGAGTAGAACAGCAATTAAGTCAAGCAAAAAAGAACGAAAGAGAAGAAAAGGTGAAAAGAATGAGAAAGGAAAAGGATCAAAAGGCCAGTAGAGCTAAACAAAATACAATTTGAAAAAAGAAAAAAAATTATAAGAGGAAGAAAAAAGTTAATAGAAAAATTTTTTAATGTTAAAAATTAAAAAAAAATTGGAAAATTTTTTATAAAAGTTACAAAAAAAGAGTTCTTTGATTTTTTTGCGTGGATAGGAAGATCTTGTATCTCACTTGTGTCCATAACCAGTGTCTTGTTGGAGTCTCTGGTCTGCTTGTGGTGTTTGATTTTCCTGTGGCTTGGATGGTTTCTCAAGTCAGTTTGTTTGAGCAGGCAGAAAAATGATCTGCTTTACCCAGGATTTTGTGATCCTCCTCCCAGGCTAGTTCAATGGGAGGGAGATCTGCTTTGAGTATCACAAAAGAGGGAGATGGCCATTTCCTCTAGTTTGGAGATGCTGTGATGAGGCTAGGTTCTGGGTAGAGTGGAGGCCTTTCAGAAAACAACAGCTTTTCCCTGAGTATCTAGCTTCTTAGAAACTCACAGAGCCCAGCTTGGAACCATTCTCAGAGTTTTTATTTACTGAATTTCAATTGATTGTCAAGGCTGCTTAAGGGAGGGGCATCCTCTAGCTCTGTTTACCTGGTGAGGAAAGCTACTCCTGGGGCTGGCGGCCTGGGCTGAGTGACTTTTCCCTTGATGTAGCTGAGCCTCTCAGGTCAGGTTATATTCCTTTGACCTGCTAAATGACTCTTGTTTTCTTACAAGGCCTGGGTTTGTGCTAGCTCCTCAGCCAGGCCTTTGTCAGTATCAAAAATGGAGATCTCCTGTAGTGGCGGGAGAGGGGTGGCCTTCCTTCTTTTGCTCCCTGAGGAGTGAGGATGTCAGGCTTCTACTCATGCTAGAGTCTTGGTGCCTGGGTCATCTCTGGTCTGTGAACTGCATGATGAAGGTGTCTACACCTTGTCAGTTCTTGCTGGTGTTGAGTTGAATCTGTTCACCTGCCACATCTGGTGCCTTTGTTCGGGACTCTCTGTGTTGCCGGTATGGCGGCAACAGCCACCGCTGCTGCTGCTGCTGCAACTGTGGCTGCAGGCAAGTGCTCAGATCTGTCTCTTTGCCTTGATTTTTCCTCTCTCGCCTAATTCTCTGTCCTGTGATGGCACACTTGGTGTGATTCTCTGGCTTAGTACTGTTCACTGGAACACTAAAACTGCTTTCTATGTGAGAACTTGTATAACCTCCAGCTTCTCCTCAGCCATCTTCCAGGAACACCTCCCGTAATTTTTGTATAAAATAAATTTTGGAAATTTTACACTGAGTTTAGTGTTTTATGTTACATTCATCATTCTACTATCTTCAAGTTTTTAGTATTTCTTGGAAGTTAAAGACAGACTCTCTGCTGCATTTATTAGGAAATATTTTGCATGGTCCTGTTCTATAATCTTAGCTCCGAAGGAGGCTCAGATGAGGAGAATGCTGGCTTGAAGCAAAAGCAGAGAATTGGATGAAACTGCATCTCCAAAATTATGTATATTTATTAACATATAATTATATATAATATATTTAATATGTAATATTTTTGTGAGATATATACATATGTACATACTATATATCTGCAGGAGATGGGAACACTGAAACAAAAGAAGGCACTGATTTAATTCTGTTGTCATTTTATTTTGACACTTATTTAATAAAAAAATAGATGACCATGATTTCATTTAATATCCTGTCCAATATCATTTTGTTTATATCAGGCAGGCTGTACCACATGTCACACATGAGTGCAAGAATAATAAGGGTTAGTGCATTACATAATGGCTCATTAGGACATAGGAAACATTCCTCAAATTATTTGAGCCAATGTCCATTGATTTTTGGCTGTGGGGCCTGAAATCTGGGCCTGGACACTGTCCCTCAGCTATTCAGCTCAAGGCTAGTGCTCTACCTCTTGAGCCACAGCACCACTTCCAGCTTATTTTGCTCATGTGGCACTGAGGAATCAAACCCAGGGTTTCATGCATGCAAGGCAAGCACTCTACAACTGAGCTACCTTCACAGCCCCCAATGTCCATTTTTTGTTCTATACTGGGCCTCTGTTTGGGTAGGCAGTTTACAGTTTCAAGATGATATTTTGTTCTTTTGGGTACAGATGAATGTAGAAATGCATGTGACCTCCAAGACAATTATCTGTATCTGGATAAAATTCATATATTCAAATGGAAAATTTGCCATCCCCATAGAGTATGAATGAGACTCCCAAGAACAAGATGTCTACTTCACAGCCATTATAATTTTCATGCAGGAATATTTTATAGGGACAAAATTAAGGTACCATGTATGTCCTTCAGCAACTTACCCTTGGGAAATCCTTACGCTCATACCAAAGTCATTGACCTTCACATTGCCTTTATCATCCAACACGATGTTATTGGGTTTAATGTCTCAATGTTCATTTCTATATTCGTTAAAGTAATGCATAGTCCTCACAATCTGTCTAAACAATCTTCTAACTTCATTCTTGAATAGGTGGTATGATTTTCACATTTCTCGCAGGAGGTCTCTGGATGGCAAGTTCCACTGCCAGGTATTGGTGCTCTTCCTTCTCCCTCACCTGGAATGACCTGATCATGTGTGGGTGATGTGAAAATCATAATAATGTCCATCTCATTTCAAACGTTTTGTCGGTTCTGGGGCTTGAAATTTGGGCCTGGGCACTGTCACTGAGCTCTTCAGTTAAAGGCTAGCGCTCTACCACTTGAGACACAGCATCACTTCTGGCTTTTTCTGTTCATGTGGTGCTGAGGAATTGAACTCAGGGCCTCATGCATGAAAGGCAACATCTAACACTGAGCTACCTTCGCAACCTGTCCATCTCATTTTTGATCTGACAATTATTGAACTCTCCCTTCAGGATTATTTTCACTACCATCTTAGTGTCTATGAGGTGGTGCTAGGCCAACTTTACATATCCATAGCTACCATAGCCAATAATCTCCTCCTTCACACTGTATTGTTCAGGGAAAATCTCCTCGTGCATAGCCAATGATCTCCTTCATACTGTCTTGTTCAGTGAAAATCTCCTTCTCTTAAGATCTGGAGGATAATTCACTGTGTTCTCATATCTTTTTGCTAGGATGGCAAGGAGTAACTCTACCTAAACTTAGCTCAGAAAATAAAAAAAAACCAGAGCAATAACGAAAAGAAAATACCCAAACCCCAACAAAACTTAGCCCCCCTCCAAAAAAAAAAACACTCAAAATTGTCAACATAGGACTGAATCTAGTAGGTTAAGAGGAACACCCAGCACTGTAATGGACCTTAGAGACCACTCAGAATGGCTGGCATGGACCAATCACAGCTTGGCATGAACCGACTGGAGGACTGTTGACAAGGTTTCCACATGGATGCGAGGTACACAGAGTGATGCCACTGCTGCTACCATGGTAGTGTTGCAGGAACTTCAAGTCCATCAGAAAGTGCGTTCTGTTCTTGGTGGCTTCCGGGTCCTAGTGTTTGCTACCAAAGATTTTGTCCTTGAGTATTATCCATGTCCTCATGTCTGCTTCTGCTAGAACCCTGGCCATGTGCAAGAGTCAAATATACACCAACCATTGGATTCCATTCTCCATTTGTGCATGTCTTGGAATTTGCTCCAACAATCTAAAAACAAAGTGGATTCTCATATATTTCTAGGTGCAGGGGGCACATGACAAAGAGTCTAATTGGAAATTTTCCCTAGAGTGGATCCATATTTTTTTAACTTGACAAGAACGAGAAAACTCAAAGAAGTAGTTAAGGCACAGCAGGTGTCCCTATTTGTTGAATTATAACTCCTTTGAACAACTGCTTAACATATGCTTAAAGTCTTTATTTGTTATGGAGTTTATTTATTGTTGGCACCATACAATAGATCATTTCTGGTCTTTAAAAAGTTATAATATCCATATGCAATTTGGTGTTTTCTAAATGGAATCCAAGATGAATCCCATAGCTCTTGAGTAGAAATAAAACAATATCACACTCAACAACTGCATGTGGTTGAAAGAAGGCAGGGAGTATCAGCCTACTGTATAGTGACTATTGCCAGGATGAATCCCCTGTAGAAATACTTGTTTTCCTTTTCAATATTTACTAATAAAACACATCCATGTATTAATGGCAATACATTAGTACTTTAATACAAATTAAGCATGTTCTCTATTCAACTCAGTGAATTTTGACAATTTAATTATGTAATGCTATCTCCTTATAAAGTCAATAAGTTGGCACTTTTGTCATTTCCATTAAAATGCGAAGAAATTAAGACCAACAAAGTTTTATACTTATGTGTGTCATGAAAGTGGCTGTTTCATCACTTGGAATTTAAATCCAGTAGGATACTTCATGGCAACCATAATCTGAAAACTTGCTCTAACTTTTGGCTTTTAAAGACCTCTCAATTTACTCAAGATATTCAATGATTTTTTTCTTTAAATCTAGAATGACTGTTGTCAAAAGAATAGTGGTATCACTTCAGAATCATCTGATACTGTAGCAAAATGCCTTGTGCCATACATCTCCATGAAGTGGGTTATTAACATCTATAGGTGTGAGAGAATAGAGAGAATCATCATTTCTCATGATAGTTTCTTATCAAAGAGTGTATATCAGAATCCTTGAAATCTAAGACAGTGTGTTTATATGTTCAAAGTGAAGAACAAGGGCTGCAGTAGGGAAAATATGTGGTAGAACCCCTGCCCAGAAAATTGGACTCTCCTAGTGCCAAATTCATCAGTCTTCCTTTAGAGAAATAGGTATAGCTGTGTATTTGAATTCCATTGTGATTCTATAGCAAAATTCCTTAAGACCAGGTCCCAATAGCCTAGAGCAAGTTATTTGTACTCAACAGAAATTCCGAAGGACAAGATCTAGAGAGGTCAACTTTACCAGAGCTTTAATGTGCTCTCTTGTTGCGTACTCACATGGTGGAAAGGCTAGAAACTTTCTAAAAGAAAAAAATACAGCTGACAGACTTCTTCCCACCATCCAGATGAAGTTTAATTTGTTTCAGATCTCTATTATTTCTTCTGTCATGTCCATCCTCCTCTTGTTTTTTAGCTGACTGGCCTTGAACACTTGAAACGCCAAAGAACGGATGTTTGGATTCCAAGTATATATCACCAAAATCATCTGCTGCAACTCCTTTTTTGGAAGAAAACCACTTACTTGTCCCAAAGCATGTGCTTTATTGTCCTTTATGTATAATTTTTTTTAAAATTTCTGGTCTGTTATGCATTTTGCAGCTGATTAACAAGGACCCTTCACAGCTAATAGGCAAATACTCTACCACTAAGTTACAAATTTCCTGCATAGACTTTTTTATTTTTTATTTTTAAATAAGTTTTTTTATTGTTAAAATAATGTAGAGAGGGATTACAGTGCCATGAGCAAGGTAATGAGTACATTTCTTTTGCCTCCTCCTTTGTTTTATCCCTACCATCCCTTCCCTCCCATCTCCACAACTACACTCCCCCACCACCACCTAAATTGTAAAGTTTGTTTGAGATTTACAAGATTTTTTATTTCTTTATTGTTTGACTTCATATTAAACTAACATACTGAAATATGTAAACCTGTAAACATTTTTGTATTTTTATGTAGACTACCATTCCATCTTGCTCACAAATTACAGTACTTTCCTTCCATTGCAATCTCTTTCTCCTCCTTCTCCTCCTCCCCCTCCTCCTCCTCCTCCTCCTCGTCCTTCCTCTTCTTCTCTTCTTCTTCTTCTTCTTCTTCTTCTTCTTCTTCTTCTTCTTCTTCTTCTTCTTCTTCTTCTTCTTCTTCTTCTTCTTCTTCTTTTTCTTCTTCTTCTTCTTCTTCTTCTTCTTCTGCATCTTCTTCTGCTTCTTCTTCTTCTTCTGCTTCTGCTTCTGCTTCTACTTCTGCTTCTCCTTTCTCCTTTTCAGTTAAAATATCAAATGTGTTGTCAAATTCCATCATTGATAACAAATTTCTCTCTTAATTGCATCAGAAATACCTCAGCTATTTTTAAAGAATATCGTAGTTGCTTCATAGATATTCTACATAAGCTAAAGCTATTTTCCTTGTTTCAGAGTTTTCAGTAATATTAAAAATATTATTTAATGCTTCTGTGTCAGCATCTATTGAGATGATATGAGATTTCTTCTTTACTCAGTGTGATAAATTGCATTAGATTTTCTAAATCGTAACTATGTAAGTGGGGTTGCAGCTTGGTGGTAGAATAACTTGATTACCATGTGTGAAGCCTGTGTTAAATCTTCAGGAAAACACACACAGAGGAAAAAATGGAAAAAAATTAAATGTAAACTCCATTTTACTTCTCAAACATATTCTCTTTTGTTTAGGATTTTTTGCCTTTCTCTACATAAGTAAAATTACTATAAATGCATACTAATTTTGTCATGCAGCTTATGAAGTTAATTAGGAAGTGTTTCTTGCTTTTTAAAAATTTCTGGAGCAGTCAAATAGATACATTGTGTGAGGTGGCCTATCCCCACAAAGAAAGAAAGGAAGGATGGAAGGAAGGAAGGAAAAAAAGGAAGAAAGAAAGAAAGAAAGAAAGAAAGAAAGAAAGAAAGAAAGAAAGAAAGAAAGAAAGAAAAAGAGAGAAAGAAGGAGAGAAAGAACAAGAAAGAAAGATAGATAGAAAGAAAGAAAGAAAGAAAGAAAGAAAGAAAGAAAGAAAGAAAGAAAGAAAGAAAGAAAGAAAGAAAGAAAGAAAGAAAGACTGCTAACCAAACAAACTGAAAAACACCATTTAAACAAAAAGGTTTGGGGCATTACTCAAGTAGTAAAGGACTTGTATACAATGGGTAATTTTCCAGGTTTGACACCTAACAATAGGGAAAAAAATTATTTTCCTTGACAAAATTTCCCAGGAAATATTTGGTCAGACTTGTTTTTTCCCCTTTTATTTTTTATTTCTTTTATTTCAGAGACATAGTTTTTCTATAATCTATATAACAACTTTCAATCCTCGCAGTTTAGCTCCTAAGAGTTGAGATTACAAGCATATATTTTCACACCTGAACTTGTTGGCATTTTTTAACAATAAATTGTGTTGGATACGTATAGTATACAGAAAAGTTTAAATGTTGTAAACAGTTTGTATGTCCCCTCATTTCCCTGTTAATGGAATGTAAAAGTACTATATGTTTGTAAAATAAAAAAGCAACATTGGTCTATTGCTATAAATTTAATTGCAACCCTTTACTTTATTTTGCCAATTTTTGTACTACTTTTCTAGTATCTACTACTGTTGCTTTTCCGTCTGCCTTTCTGCTTTTTTCATGTTATCTACTGAGCTGTTCCATCAATGAGGAAAATTAAAAGTAGGTTAAAAATCACCATTTGCCAGGCACCAGTAACTCATGATTGTAATCAAAGGTATTCAGGAAGCTGAGATCTGAGGATCACAGTCCAAAGCCAGCCTGCTCAAGAAAGTGGGAAACTCGTGAAAAAACCGAAGAGCTGGAATGTGGCTTATTGGTAATGTGCTTGCCTAGAATGCATGAAGGCCTGAGTTTGATTCCTCAGTGCCAATTAAACAGAAAAAGCTGGAATTAGCGGTATGGCTTAAGTGATAGAGTGATCACTAGCTTTGAGCAAAAGACCCTCAGGGACAGTGTCCAAGCTCTGAGCTGAAGCCCCAGGACTTGCAAAACAAACAAAGATGTAGTTTCCCCATTGTTTTCTATGTAGTGTTCCAAGTCCATGGTGCACATTATCCTTACAGCAAAACCAATACAACACCACAATTTACAGTGCTCAGCATTCTCATGTGGTCATTAGCCACCATATTGTACACAGATTTTCAGAGTTAAGGAAGAAATATAAAGAAAGTCACTAGGAAAACCTATCTTTTTTAAATTTTATTTTATTTTATTTGTGAACATACTGTACAGAGGAGTTACAATTACATGGACAGGATAATGCGTACATTTCTTACCAAGCATTGCAGCCTCCTCCTTTGTTTACCCTTCACATCCCTTTCCAGCCGCCCCCCCCAATCCCAATCCTTCTCCTTCCCCCCTCCTCCCCCCCGCACCGACGTTGTAAAGCTCGTTTTGGACATGACAACTTGTACTTCTCATTGTTGCAACAGGTCCACCTCTATCCTTAAACAACTGAGAAAACCTATCTTGAGACTATACAAGAATAATATAGGTTCTAGACTATGCTTTGACTAGATGTGTGGCTTAAAGAATTTGAAAAAATGTTAGATTTTGACCTTTCTACCTGTAAAACTGGCGTAACCATACCTGTCCATCACTAGGATTGAAATATAGAAAGGATTGTTCCGAAAGTATAAGACTTGCTAACTTTGGCTCCCACTGAACAGTAATATAGAGTTCACAATCAATAATGCCTGGACTCAAAGAGAGAATTCATAAATGGTATTGTACCAAACTAAGAAGTTTCTGCATGTCAAAGGATATCATTAGCAAACTAAAGAGAGCCTATGGAAGGACAGATCTTTGCCAGGTCTACTTCAGAATATACAAAGAGCTCAATGAATTATACTAGCAAAGAATTAACAACCCAATTAAAAAATGGGCAAATAAGCTATTTAGAGACTACTCGAAGGAAATACAATTGGCCAGTAGTCACATTAAAATGTTCAACATCTCTGGCTATAAAGTAAATGCAAACAAAAACACTTGAGATGAGCTGGGAAGGTGACTCTCTGGTAGAGTGCTGGCCTTGCAATCATGAGGCCCTGGAGTGATTCTCAGCACCACATACGCAGACAAAGCTGGAAGTTGTTCTGTAGCTCAAGTGGTAATGTTCTATCCAGGAGCTGAAGAGTTGAACTTCAGTACCTAGGCTTAGAGTTCAGGTCCCAAGACCAAACAAAACAACAACAACAACAACAATACACAGCCACTTGACTTGCTGCTCATTTTTCATCTCACTTTAGAATGATCAAAAACCATTGTTGGTGGGAATGTAAACTTTTTCAACTACACTGAAAAAAAAACCTCACAAAACAACTAGATCTACCTTGTGGTCCAGTACTACCTTTCTTGAACATTTATGCAAAAGACTAAATATCAGGATAAAGTAAGGCCACCTACACAACTATGTTCATTGTCAAGGTATAGATATAGCACAAATGCATTCAATAGATGAATGGATCAAGAAAATATGGTATTTTTTGGATTTATTTATTTATTTTTAATTTAATTTAATTTATTTTTATTTTTTTATTGTGATAATACCGTACAGAGGGGTTACAATTCCATGGGCAAATAATGAGTACATTAGTTATCAAGCATTGTAGCCTCCTCCTTTGTTTCCCCTTCCCATCCCTTCCCATCCTCTCCCCGCCCTCCCACCCAATCCTCCCCGCTACTGCCCCCCCACCACAAGTTATAAAGTTGATTTTTTGACATAATGACTTGTACATCTCATTGTTGCAATGGGTCCAACTGTATCCCTATTTAAACGATTTGTTTTTCCCTTCCCCCTCCACAAATTATACCGACATCAAATAAAGTGAAAGCAGGTGTTGTACTGTGGGGGAGGGACCGACAAAGCAACAAAGAAATAATCTTATAAATGTGTTAGAAACAATCAATTGAAAGAAAAATACATTTGAACACATACCTTAGTGTTGGTGGGAGTGTAAACTTGTTCAACCACTTTGGAAAGTAGTATGGAGGTTCCTCAAAATACTCCACATAGAGCTCCCCTATGACCCAGCAATCATACTTTTGGGCACCCAAATGTTTACAAATAAGGCCACACTAAAGCTACAGCACGACTATGTTTATTGCAGCACTATTTACTATAGCTAAGATATGGAACCAAACCAGATGCCCCTCAGTAGATGAATGGATCAAGAAAATGCGGAATATATACACAATGGAATTCTATGCCTCCATCAGAAAGAATGACATTGCCCCATTTGTTAGGAAATAGAAAGGCTTGGAAAAAATTATATTAAGTGAAGTAGCCAGGCCCAAAGAAACATAGGTCCCATGGTTTCCCTTATTTGCAACAACTAGTTTATGTCTGAGACAAGCAGAAAAGGTCAGATAAGGTGATGTTAGGGAAATGAACACAGAGTAATTTTTCTCATCCATTAGAATATTGCATCATTTATAAAGAAATGGGTGGACCTGGAAAAAATTTTGTGAAGTCAGGATGTATGTTTTCTCTCATATGTGGAAGCTCGGTCTATATGTAAACATATAAAGTGTTGTATGCACATATACATATATATATATATATATATATATATATATATATATATTTCATGAAATACAATATATGTTGGAAAGAATTTAAATGGTGTAATCCTTTAGAAAATCTAACAGTACAATAAAATGTATATGAGGAAACTGACACTTGAAAAGCGGAAGGAGATGAATGAAATCACAATTTTCAACTCATACCCAATGAAACTAGGAAAATGGAGGGGAAGGAGTTGAGTTTCAGGGATGGGGAAGTTGATGAAAAATGTCACTGATTAGTATTCATTGTACTTACAATTAAAAATGCAATTAAAATAATTATACCTGAGCCTACCACCTATGATTTCCGTATTCACACTTCTGAGTAGCCATCCCCCTTCTAAACAACCATGAGCCAACTCATCTTACTTAGAAAGGGTACCACTTTGCTGTCTCTGTGAACCAAAGAATTGTGAGCAGATCAAATAAATGGTGTCCACATATGCCAAGCCATATAGGTCAGAAACCATGAAAATATTACAAGAAGTGGCAGAGGAAACACCATGGCTCCTAAAACACAGCTCCAAAGTTTCTAACTAAAGATCCAGAATCACAAGAAATCAAAGAAAAACTGGATAAATGGCATTGCATGAAACTTACAAGTTTCTGTCTGGCAAAGAACATAAGCTAAATACAAAACCCACAGAATGGGTAAAGAATTTTGTGAGCTATTCATCAGACAAGGACCTAATAGGAAAAATATAAATAGAGCACAAAAGATTACCCCCAATAAATCCTCAACATCCCAATTAATAAATGAGGTAGTGACCTAAAGACAGACTTCTCAGAGTAAGTACGATTGGCCAATCGACACATAAAGAAATGTTCAACATCTCTGAACATAAAGGAAATGTAAACCATTCAACACTGTAATTCCACTTCACTGCAGTAAGGAAGGCTAATAAAAACATGTAAAAGTGATTAGTAAATAATGCTGTTATGGGTGTGGCCAAAAGGGAACTCTATCACTGCTGGTGAGAATATAAATTTTTCAATCATTCTGGAGACTGAGATGTGAGTATTGTGGTTTGAAGTCAACTTTTGCAGAAAAGTCCATGTGTTTTTCATCTCCAATTGGCCACTAAAAAGACACAAGTAGAGCTGTGGTGCAAATGAGTAAAGTGGTAGCTTTCATTTCAAAATCTCAGGGACATTAACCACATCCTGCGTTGAAGCTCCAGTATTGGCTCTGTGTGTGTGTGTGATGTGCGTGTGTGGGTGCACTACTGATTTTTTGACTGCATCAAATGTTTTGGTGTTTTTAAATTATTAAGAAACAAGGTTTAAATGTCCTGTGGTCTTTTTGAGTGTTTCTGTGTTTGTATGTAAGTGTCTATCTGGGGTAGTTGTGGGTTTGGGTGTGCACATCTGTATGTGCACTTACTTTTTATTATGTTTGTTCTTCACCTATTTTAACACAATTGTCAGGCTTGAAGGGTGGACACTACTGTTTAATATTATGACAATTTTCCAAGCATTTTTTTCAACAAATGATTATTTGAATTCTTTGCTGAAGGACAGAGAGGGAGGAGAAAGAGAAGGGGAGAAAAAGTGGAGTTCTAAATCTAAGACTGAAACAGCCCATATTCCAGAACAAGGCTGCAGAACTAGGTATAAGCTAGATCCAGTGTTGTGCCATCGGTCATCTAGCTGTAAGAAAGCCCACATTTGGCCACAGGTGTGTATTGTAGGAAAAAAGAAATTTCAGTAAAAACATTCAAATAATCTGTAACACTTACACAAGTTCTGGACATCACTTCCTCTTGGGCTGCTGCTGTGCAAGCCCAATATTTGATCTGCAGCGAAACTTGGAAATACAAAAGTTAAAACCCAAAGTCTATTAAACTCTAGAAGGCCTGTGTAACTCCTTAGTCTTCATACCTGATACTGTGACTTAGTCGGAAAGGCAGAGGGCAGATTTCCAGCTACTACAGACTCCTTCCTTAGTGAACAATGAGCTACCACCTTCAGTCATGTGGTTCCAGCACAGAATTGGCTCAGGTCTGTGAACCTGAGTATAGAAGTTTGAATCTCCATAGTGTGAATGAAAATTTGGCCTCCTATTAAGATAGTAGTTTGGGGGACCATGGGTAGCTATGGGCAAGCCTGTCCTTTGTGCACATTTGTTTTAGATACAGGGATACATAACTAACTAGTAGCAGTGATCACCCCAGGGTAGAGCAAAAGTGAAATAGTAGAGGGAAAAAGATCAAATTCATGCCATCTGCCATTTTATATTGCTTGAATTAACATGTTCTTCATGTATTTTAGTAATTCATGAATAAAAATTACATGAGAATTTTAAATTGCCTCTTTGCTTCTGACAAAAATTAAAAATGAATTTAAATAGAAAGGCAGTATGGTAAGAGCAGGGAAGAGGAATGGAGCAATGATCATGGGCATCTCCTGAGTTCCAATCTGGAGGCTTTATTTACCAACATTGTGGAATAAAATGAAACTATGTAACAAGACAGGCCTGCATACTTTTTTTCAGCAACAAGGCATCCCTATCTGCTTTCCTTAGCAACATCACAGCCCTGCCTGTCTTTCCTAATTTATGCCAGTGCCAAAGGGCTCAGTAGAACATGACTAAAGGAGGAAGTTAGAGCTGTCTTTGTATGATGAAAAAGAACAAACCATGGATATGTCTAGAAACCGAGAAAGCCTCTGGAACATTGAACTGTTAGGCCTTTCAGGCACCGGTATTCCACAGAAACTAAACATTCAGAGAGAAAACCAAGATGTGCTCTGAGTTATGTAGATTGCCTTATTCAAAGAAAGACCTCCCAATGAAACAATCCTCCCTGCCTACACAGCCCTTCAGAGTGAGGCTCATGGAATAAAAGAAACACTAAACTTTTCTACCTGCCAAGAAACCAGCCCAAACCCTGCGGGTACCAGGACAGCAGGGAGGGAGGGCTCAGCCCTGTTGCAAACCAAGCATGAAGCTCAGAGGACCACATTTAATCTCATAATGTACTCAGACCTCCTAAAGCTCCACCAGCTTCCAGGAGGTGTCTACAGCCCTTCAAAATGATCAAGCTGTGATGCCCAGCTCTAAAGCCCTAACTCTACACACAGTATTAGCCTTATTTATTGACCTACAAGCCAAATAGGGCTCTCTGATAAATTTCCTAAAACCACTGGGCTTCGTGCCAGCATCCAGTCATTTGTCTCATGGTGACAAAGCCTCTAGATCATTCAAGACAGAAGCAGCCATGACCTCAACTCCACCTGCCATGGGCAGTTCAGCAAAACTTACTCTTTTGCTCCCTCAGCTATTGGTTTAATTTTGTGACAACTTCATCATCACTGTCTCCTAATATCACTGCCTCCAAGGGGTGAACTGCCCCACCAAACCAAACAGTCAAACAATCTGGAGGTGTTCTCTTTGAGCAGGACAGACCAGCCTTTCCATGAGCCCATTTCCAGGGGCTCCCCTTCCCCTAGATGCCTTGAAAGGGACATCTGCTATCTCCAGAAGCAGGCCTGCCACTCTTCCCAGACCCACACTGACCACAACAACCTCTTGCCAGCTGGACATCTCATGTCCAATTTGGGAGAGCTGCTGTCTCCAAGTTCTATGGTTGAGGAGATGCTAGGCAGGTTCTTGTGCCAGTAGGTTGGGGACTCTGCAAAGTGTGCAGCTCACCAACCCTGGTGTCTGCTTGGGCTCTGGCTTCCCTGGATCTGCAGTGTTAGGGAACCTTCACATTCCCTCTGCCAGAGAAAGCATTTAATTGCTCACAAACAACACCAAATGATCCTGGTCCATCTACTGCAGTCTTAAGCAGTTTCCTCCCAATAGCATGGGACTCTCTGGTGCAACCAGTTTCAGAGGGATATTTCTGGGTAGCAAGTAAATCTAGCTTTTCTTTTGGAAGCCAGCAGACTACTAATATAGGCTCATCATCTGCCCCCTGCCAACCTGGAAAATTCTGCCCCTCCCAACTCCATTGCCCACCCTGTGTTTAGGGTCCTCCTAAGCTCAGCTTCTCCTACTGGACCTGCCCATTTATTCTGAAAAGTGCCCAGAGAAAACTGTGGCATCTGTTGTGCCCCAGAAGCCAGGCTACAGTGAGGCTTCTGCAGCCGTCAGCTTTGCTCCAAGCATAGCCACCAACAGGGGAACACCCCCAAGCTCCACCGCAGACCTCCAATGGGCAAAAAAAAGAGGCTGTGCTTGTGCCGCCCACAGTCATCTTTCATCAGACCTGGCACAGTGGCATCCGTTAAGGCGACCCCTGTAGGTTCAGGGACTCTGACATCAAGACAGAGGCAGGCAGGTGCACCCATGCAGGCTGATTTTGGAGCAGCCCCTCTTCCAGGTCCAGGCCTGGTGGCCATTGAAGCAGAACATGACATTGCAAAAGGTAACAGCATACACTAGAACATAAGCAATGGCCCTGTGCTCAGAAACCTGAGAGAGGCAGGAAATCAGGAAATCTGCTTACTCTAACTCAGATGGAGTAGCTACGATCAGCCTAAACTTCCTACCATAAATAATCACAAAACTGGGAGCTATGTGAAAATAAATATATATTTATAAATGTATGTATGATATAAATATGTAGGCATATATGTGTATTCCATATACAATGTGAATATGTAATGTATGTATAATGTATAATGTTTATATGTATTATATAAACATTTATATTTATATTTATAATGTTTATATCTTTAATATAAAAAGAGGAAAAAAAGAAATACAGAATAATTGAAGGAATAATAACCAATACCTTCCCAATTTTCATTGAAAGCATGAACCCTTCTATGCAGGAATCTACCCGATCAAAAAGTCAATTAACATAATTATACAGTTCCACACTAAGACACATTCTAATTAAACAAAGACAGAAAACCTCCCAAAGCGCAGAGACACAACTTATCACACACAAATGATCTTCAATGATATTATGCCAAATTTCTCATCAGAAACTAGATTAATTGGTAGACAGCAAGGGTATCAAATTTAAAGTGCTAAAAGGACATATCTAAAACCTACCTTTCTAACAAATACACTTCCTCCAAATGTAAGAGATGAGCTAAGTACCTACCAATGGCCCAGGCCTATAATCCTAACTACTCAGGAAGGTGAATTGTGAGGATGGTGGCTCAAAGCCAGCCTGGTACTTGTCCCTTTAAAGGAAGTTGTAGGACACAGCTGACATTGACAAGGAGAGAGGCCTTTGTGCAGTGCCATTGCTGGAAAAAGATATAGGATAAAGTGGCCATCAAGAATGGAGGCTATTAGCTAGTGTCTCCAGAGAAGCAATTTAGAAGAAGTAAGATGCAGTAGTTCTCTAGAAAATCAGAGGATTTTGACCACTGTTCTAGTGGTTTCAGAAATGCCATGCTAATGAACAGAGCAACCTCAAGCGCACCTGGAGTCCTTTGAGGCTTAAGAGTTAGTGTCAAGGCTGGCAGGCTATGATTGGTCCACTTTTTCTCTGACCTCAGACTCTGATTGGTCCATTTCCTCCATGATATCACTATGCCTGGTTCTGATTTCTCCATTGTGTGATGTCATGCAGGATATATAGGAAGCCACTGTGTTCCAACCTATGCCAGTTAATAGAGTTGGGAGTTCTTGCTTGTGGACACGCTTGACTGAATCAAAGCTAAATGAATGTTTTGGTTACAGGGTCTGGTTGTCATTTGGATTTTGGTATTTCTTTTTACATTTTCTGGCTTTTACATTATTTTATTTAGTTTATTTTAGCAAGATTTGTTACCTGTCATCAAAGCAGAATGATGGAAGAACACAAAGTATCATCCTCAAGCTCCTTGAAGAAGGAGATCATCAACCAATACCAGATAAAAGAGCTCATGACAAAGGTCCCTATGGACAAGAGAAAGTGGCCCATCCCCACCTCACCGACAAGGATGTGGCATTTAAAATACTCTGGAAGTTAGAGTCCTCATCATCTGCTAAAGAATGAGGTGGACATTTTTAAGAAGGTATGGCAAAAACACATCATCAGGTTGTACCAGGTTATGGAGAAGGAAGGGTTTGTGTATTTCATCATGGAACTGGCCACTAGGTGATACCTCCTGGAGTGGATCTTAAAATCCTGCCACCTATATGAGGATGAAGCCAGGAGGCTCGTCACACAAAATTTAAGTGCTGTTCACACCAAAATAGAATCACACACCGAGACCTTAAGACTAACAACATCCTCTTGGACACCAAAGGCAATATCAAGGTCAGTGGATTTGTTGTAAGCATCTGGTTCACCCCTGGTCAGTTGTTAATGAATGTATGTGCAGCTGTGCTATTCCATTCCCCTGAAATGTTCCTG
This sequence comes from Dipodomys merriami, assembly GCF_024711535.1. Lineage (NCBI taxonomy): Eukaryota > Metazoa > Chordata > Mammalia > Rodentia > Heteromyidae > Dipodomys > Dipodomys merriami. The sequence goes on from NW_027206161.1 coordinate 551,506, forward strand.
GAAGAAAGAAATGATGGCCGGTTACAGGTGTCTCAGGCCTGTAATCCTAGCTATTCAGGAGACTGAAATCTGAGGATCAGAGTTCAAAGCCAGCCCAGGCTGGCACTACCCTCTGAACAGACTCATACTGATACCAAAGACTAATTTGAGGAGGAGATAGAGGAGGATAGAGGTGGCTAGCAAAATAGCTACCACTCTTTTCAGAACAAACTGCTGATTGTGGGCCCAGGAACAGAGCAGTTCCAGACAAAGGGGAGGAGAGCCCTAGAGATATCAAAGACAACCTAACTTGAATACCAGAAGGCTGTTATTGGGAGAGATTTCTAGGGGGTCTACTAAAAATAAAAGAGTTGTAAGTGGTATCCATGAATGGGGATCAAAATACTGTTTGCCCAGGAACGCCCTCAGTCCAGCCCAGAAGACAGGTGCAACAACTGCCTTATGTTGCCTCAAGAGGGATCCCAGCCAAGGGGCACCAAGTACTGCACTGATAAACTGCCATTGTAGTTAATAAATCATGTAATTTTTGTGCATTGTATCAGTTCCTTGCACATGCAAAACTGCTTTAATTACAATTGAACTAAACCTTTTTCTTTAAAATGTAGTTTGATTTATTTTATTCTATGTTATTCTTTAACATGCAGTCTCATTATGTAGCCAAGACTGATCTTAATTTCAAAATTCTACTGCTTAGTCTCCCAAGTGTTTGGATTACTGGTGTGTACCACCATGTCATACATCATATTATTATCTGCACCTTTCCATATGTTTTAACACTTTATTTTATCCCTTGGCAGTACTGGGGTTTTGATTCAGAAGCTGGTGCTTGGCAAGCAAGTGCATTACCCCTTGAACCCTGCCCACAGTCTTTACTTTTCATTTTACTTGAGATGAGCTCTTATTGTATTACTTTGCTTCGTTCATTATCAGACTGTGATTGTAATGTATTTTTCTGCTGGGAAGCTAACATCTACCTTAGATAGTTCAAACCCGTTTGTCTTTTTATATTTTTTGTAAATATAATTTTTCTTATTATAAAGATGGTACAAAGAATGGTTACAGTTTTATGTCATTTTAAAATTCAAAGTGTTATTTTAAAAGAGTTACCATGCATATAATAACTAAAATTTATCTCTAGAAAAAAAATGATTACCAGAATAAATATTTTTGGAGGCTAAGTCAGGGGCATTTGGTATAACTTCAGCTCTAGACAATGCTACATACTTCTAGGCCTGCATGACCTAAATAAAACCAAGTTTAAGTAAAAAATGATCCTTTAGGGCACAGCTGTAGAAGATTTGAAATATTTTTGTACATTTTATTGAGCATTTGTACATTTTTGTGTTGATGAAAAGTGATATAGCAATTATGGTAGAATTTGACACATTCTTCTTACATAGGATAGCATTGCCACATGACCCAGCAACTCCATTACTCATTGCATACCCAGAAGAAATGAAAACAAAAACTAATAGCTCATATGCCAATGATAACTTCAGCAATGTTCACAATAGGAGTTGGAAATACCTGGAGTGTCTATCAGATGAATAGGTTTATAAAATATAAGGTATGCATAAAATATGACTCATCCAAAAAAGGCTGCATTTAATATATGTCTGTCATGGATGGACACAAAAATAATCTATTTGAAATGAAATATATTGACTAAACTATTTCATAAGAGAAAATTGAAGGTTAAAATTTTCTGGGGCATGTCATTTGGGGTGATTATTACTCAATGATTGTGTGGATTCCATCAGTATTGAAAAGAAAGTTCACAAACCGAGGTAATGGTTACAAAGTAGTATGGATATAATTAATGTAACTGAATTTTATACCTGCCTAGCAAGCATAAGGCCCTGCTTTCAACCCCCTGCATACGAAAAAAAATAAAAATAAAAACCCTAAGTCTTCCTTCTTTTACCTACCTTGAGTGTTAGGTGCTCTTCTATTGTTATGATTGTATTCCTCAGAGGATTTCTGGTGGATCTCTGATGTTTCTTCATGCTTTTACACATAATCCATCATTTCAATATTGATGTTGAGTTTTAAAGGATAATTTGTGTATTAAAATGAGGGCAATGCATGCAGTTATAACTCAAGACGCTAAAGTAGGAATATCCCTATTTAGTCAAGGCTGCATAGAGAGGTCATTTCTAAATCCCCATACTATATGCTGAAAATGGAGGGCAATTGTTTGTGAACAATTACAAGTGAGAGATCTGAGTGAGAGATCACAGTAGATTTTAGTCATTTCAGTTTGTATTTAATATTTACATGAATTTATAAAATTTTCTTTTTCCCCTTACTCTCACTATGTCATTTGGAAACTTTGTAGTTTGTTTTGGCTTGCTGCATGTAAAAGAAACATAGTTTTTCTTTGTATCATATTAAACATTTTTTCTGTATTACAATTTATTATTTTTGAAAATATTTGTGTTTCTTTTTTCTCCAACTAGGGACTGGCCAATGTTTGAGATTTTGCTCCGTTCTGCCAATTGAGCCACAGCTCAAATTACAGCGTCTTTCTTTTTTGAATAGTCTCATGCAAATCCCAGCAAACTAAGGAGGCTGAAATCTGAGGATCTTGGTTTGAAGCCAGTCTGAGCAGCAAAGTCTGGGGTTCCTTTACTTTTTTTCTATTGGTTGTGGGACCTGAACTCTGGCGCTGTCCCTCAGCATTCCAGCTTAAGTTTAGCACTCTATCGCTTGAGATGCAAAACCATTTCTGGCTTTTTCTGCTTATGTGGTTCTGAGGAAACAAACCCAGGGCCTCACGCATCAAGGCAAACTCTCTACGACTAAGCCAACTTCCGAGCCTGAGTCTGGGATTCTTATCTCTATTTAATCACCAAAAAGCTGGGGGTGGTAGAACCCTAGCCTTGAGAAAAATTGGGCAAGTTCAAGCCCTAGTGCTGGTAATTACACAATTACTGGTTATTACACACAGCTATGACTGGCTTTGACTGCCGCCCTTAGAATTTGCCTCTTGGGTAACTAGGTTTACAGGCCTGATCAACCAGCCTCTGACTTATTTTAATATATTTAATCTGGTATTGTCTTCAACCACAATGCTTTTTTATTGTGGTCAGTAGACCCGATCTCTGAGCCTCATTGCTGTTTCTTACCTATTTTTAAGGAGGGTAGGGGTTGAACTCTGGACCTGAATACTGTCTTTGAATTCTTCAGCTTAAGGCCAATGCTGTACCATTTCAGCCACTGTGCCACTTCTAGTTCTCTGGTGGTTAAATGGAGATAAGAGTCTCATGGACTTTCCTTCCCAGGATGGCTTTAAACCATGATCTTCATATCTCAGCCTCTTGAGTAGCTAGGATTACAGGCTAGAGCGACCAGCGCCCATCTATTTCTGAGCCGTTTAACACAACGATGATGTTTTACATCTTCAACCACAGCTCCACTTCTAGTTTTTTCTGGCTTATTGGACCTAAGATTCTAATGTACTTTTCTGGTTAGTGTGGCTTCAAACCATGATCCTCAGATTTCAACTTCCTTAGGTGCTCCGATTATACAGATGAACCACAAACCCATTGCTCATTTAAAAATGTTAATATTTTCTTTTTTCCACTTTTTCTTTTTAAAAATGTCCTTGTTTTTTATTTCTGTATATGTGTAGTCCTGGGGCTACAAATCAAGGCCTGGATGCAATGCCAGAGTTTTTTCTTCAAGACTAGCGGCTTACAACATGAGCCAAATTATAGCTTTTGGCTATACTTGTTTTGTCTTGGTGCTTGAACTAAGGCCCTGGGTGATATCCTAGAAAGTGATTGCCCAGTTTGCCACTTGAGTCACAGCTGAACTCCAGTTTTTTTTTTAATTCTTGGCAGTTAATAGGAGATAAGACTCGTATGCCAAGCCGAGCATGAAACAGTTGGCTGAAATCTGAAGATCATGGTTCAAAGCCAACCAGGGCAGGAAAGTCCAAGAGAATCCTAGCTCCAATTAATCAATGAAAAGCTGGAAGAGGTGGAGCTCTATCCTGAACAAAACAGCACACAGATGCACACACAAAGAAAGCCTCATGGACTTTCTTTTATGGGCTAGTTTTGAACCATGATACTCAGATTTCAGCCTTTATTCATCCTCTCTCCTTTGAAAATTTTATTTGTCCTGTGGCTTGACCTCTGACTCTGGGGCCTATATCTTAGCTTTCACACTTAAGGCTGGTGCTATTACCACCTCAGCCACAGCTCAAGGTTTTGTGCTTTGTAGCTGGAGATAAGAGGCTCAAGCATGTTCCTGCCCAGGTTGACTTGACACTGCAATCATCAGATGTCATCCTCTTGTATAATTAGGATTACACACATGACTAGCAACATTTGGGTCATTTAAAAATTTAATATGTGCTTGTTTCCACATTCTTTTCTTTTTTTCATTTTTTCTTGTCCTGTGAGTAGAAATTGAAGCTCATCTCAGGGCACACATTGGACTAACCATAACATATGGCTTTTGGGGAGAGGTTAATTGAAGAGAAGAAAATCATGTAGAGCTAGGCTAGATTCAGGAGGCTGAAAATTGAGAAAAGTTCTTAACAATCTTTTATCCAATTATCCACTAAAAATCTTAGAGTAGTATATCATTGAGCAAAATAGTGCAAGGTCAAGCTCCAGGATTTACACACAGAGAGAGAGACAGAGACAGAGAGAGACAGAGACAGACAGAGAAAGACAGAGACAGAGACAGAGTCAGCAAGATTTTATAAACTCACATACCTGAGCTGAGTGTTAAACAGTATCCTCAAATTTCAGCCTGAGTATCTAGAATTACAGATATGAACCACCAATATTTGGTTCACTGAAACCTCTGTTATTGTGTCTTTCTTCTCTTCTATCCTTCTTTTCATTTATTTCATTCTTTGTGTGTGTATTGGTCCTGGAACTAAACTCATGCAAGGCTTTGCCTGATTCAGGAGGCTGAAATCTGTCCATCATAGTTTGAAAGCAGCCTGAGCAGGAAAGTCCCTGAAACACTTATCTCCATTCAATAAACAAAACCTATCCCCATTGTGGCCACCACATGCAAAACAGTCTCCTGGAATTTCTTGACTGGGTTTGACTTTACACTGGATCTTATATTTCAGCCTCCTGTATTTCTAGAATTACAGACATGAGACAACAGTGCCAGGTTCTCTGCGTCTAACCATTTAATTTTTTTATTGTGATCTTAAGGCTGGATCTCTGAGCAAGGGCACTCTTTCATAGTTTTTTTTCGCTCAAGGGTGGTGTTTTACAACTACAACCACAGCTTCATATCTGGCTTTTTTTTGTTGGTTAATTGGAGACTTATGTACATCTCTGCCCAGGCTGGCTATGAACAACAAACTTCAGATTTCAGCGTTCTGAGTCACTAGCACCCACCAAAAATTCAGGGCTCATTTTGAAATTTTAATTGGATTTTCTCACAACATTTTTTCTTCTTTTTCCTAGTCCTGGGGCTTGACCTCAGGGCGTGGGTACTGTCCTGAACTTACTTTACTCAAGGAAAGAACTCTACTACTTGAGCCACAGTGCCACTTTCAGCTTTTTCTACTTATGAGCTACTGAGGAAACAAACCCAGGGATTCAAACATGCTAGGCAAGCACTCTATCACTAAGCCATATTCCTAGCAATTCTTATACTCTTTTATTTGTATTTTTATTTCCTTGTGTATGGTGATCTTGGGTCTACAAATTAGCCCAGGTGCTGTTCTGCTGTTGTTTAATCATGATTAACACACTAAGTCATGAGCCATAGCAAAACTTGTGGCTATTCTTTTGATGCTGTTTTGTTTTAACTAGCTATTTAGAGTTGAGTATATGAATTCTCCTACCTGGACTGGCTTTCAACTGTGCTTCTCATATTTGAACCTCATGAGTAGCTACCATCACAGGTGTGTGCCTCCTATGATTGGCTCATTTTAAACTCTGAAATTTACTCTTTCTTCTCCCACCCTTCTCTATATTTATTTATTTTATTCTTTGTAAGTGTGTTAGTCCTGAAGTTAATATCAAAGTCTGGGTGCTGTCCCAGAAATTATTTTCTCATTTCTGCCACTGGAGCCACAGCTCAATCACCAGGTTTTATTCTTCTTCCTTTTGATGGTTAATTGTAAATCCCAGCAAGACTCAAGAGGCTGAAACCTGAGTATCAAGTGTGAAGCCATCATGGGCAAGAAAATCCTTGAGAATTTCATCAACTAATATGAAGCTGGGAGTGGTAGAGCTTCTAAACAAATTCAAGTCCCAGGTTTTCACACATACAGAAAACAAGCCCCATGGACTTTTCTGATTGGTCTGGCCTTTAAATAGTATCTTCAGACTTCAGCCTCCTGAAAGCTAAAATTATAAGCATGAACCACCAGCCCCAGGCTTATTTTTGAATATCAAATGGTCATTTCTTCTGTCCTTTCAGTTTTCTTTTTGGTCGACTTTGGGCTGAATTATGGACCAGGGAACTGTTTCCCAGGTTTTTCACCAAATTTCAGTACTTTACAACTACGATCACACCTTCATTTCCAACTTTTGCTGGGTAGTTGGATATAAGAATTTCAATCCCTTGTGTGTGTGTGTGTGTGTGTGTGTGTGTGTGTGTGTGTGTGTGTGTGTGTGTGTGTGTGTGTGTGTGTGTGTGTGTTCACGGAAATTGGTCATGGTGGTTTCTTTAGTACTGAGGGTGAATCTTCCTGGATAATCTATATTCTTAATTCCTTTAACTCAAAAAAAATTGCTTCTGTAGGTGCTAGTGAGTTACAGCTGTAATCCTAGCTCCTGAGAATGCTGAGATTTGAGGATCATATTTTGAAGCCAGGTGAACCAGGCAAATTCCATGACACTCTTATCTTCCTTTAAACACCAACAAATCAGAAGTGGAAATGTGGCTTAAGTAATAGAGTACTAGCCTTGAAGAAAACAAATAGGAATAAGAACTGGGCTCTGATCAATTTTCAGGACCAGCCCTCACACAAAATCTCCAGATAACACGTGTGCTATTGCAAGACACAATTATACTTAATGAATTATCTCTACAGGACAGTTGCACTAAAAAGTTTAGGTATTACTTCATAAGATATGTTCTTTCTAGATCATCTTTTTCCCCCTTTGGTTCTCTGAGAATGATGTCTTGATTATGAAATAGAGGAGGAAAAATTGAGTGATGAATTTGACCTCTGGATCCCTCCCTCATCCATTATTGACATGTTCTCTCTCTTATTTTTTGGCAGTCCTGGGGAATGAACCAAGGGCCTGGGCACTGTTACTGAGCTTCTTTTTTCTCAAGGCTGTCACCCTCCCAATTGAGGCACAACACCACTTCCAGCCTTTTCTCTTCATTTAGTACTGAGAAATTGAAACCTGGACTTCATGCATGCTAGGCAAGCACTCTACCACTAAGCCACATTCCCAGCCACATGTTCTCTTTTAAAAATATGTGTAACCTATTTACCTCTGTCCCATCTCTGAAGTCACTCCCAATTGCCTTTCATTCACTCTAACTGGCAAATTATTTTCTACTCTATGCAAAGTATTATCTTTCATTTTCTTAAACTGCACACTTGATCAGCTAAACTCAAACAATTCAATACTACAAGTTTCTGAAATTGAGGACACTTACAATAATAAATAGCTAATAATAAATAGCTAATAATCTACCTAAGTCAATGCATAACAACCCAGACACTTGAAAAGTCTTTTATTTTCCAATATGAGTGGCATCCAACCCCACAATATGCTCTGGTAGATAACAAAATTAAAGTAATTATTTCGCACAAGAGTTGGTTATGAGATACTTCTAAGGAGTGAGTGCAAATTAAGGTCTTTCTAGAAGTCAGTAACACAAACAGAGTGAATGAAACAGTAAGGAAGTTATGTTTGTCACAGAAATATGGGGGTATCTAGGAGCTGACAACAGTGGATGTATGATAGATGACTAGACAGCAGAAACCATAGTCTTACAGCTAGAGGACCTAAACCCTACCAGGCATCCTTTAAGTTTGGAAGAGGTCTACATATTTCCTGAGAGACTATAGCCTGGTGGCCCCCTGCTAGAAACTGAGCAACTGCTACAGACAAGCCACACCCAAACTATTAGCCCAAAATTGTAGCCTACAACAGTTGGTATTCAGTGAGCAAACATTAAATTTCCGATAATTTGCCACACAACATGACAAAAGTATCTCTCAGAATGCTGGTGGCTCACCCCTGCAATCCCAGCTACATAGGAGTCTGAGATGTGAGGATCTAGATTCAAAGGGATCTCAAGCAGCAATCTCTGTGATACTCATATTGCCAATAAATAGAAAAAAAAACTGGAAATTGTGGTATGGCAAAATACCCTAAGTTGAAGCCTTACTACCATCACACACACATACACACACACTCACATATTGAAAAATGAAAACATTTGTTGAAAACAACCTGGTATTTTCTTTGCTGTGTGTAAAACTCTAACATGTCTTGAACTTTTCCTTGTGCTTGAAGAAATTCATTAAAATTCTATAACTACAAAACTACCCAACTGCACAAATGTGTTGACCACAAACTTTTTAAATATCATGTGGCGATTGTTACTGCTAACAGAGGACTTTTACTATTAATTTAATCTAATTATTGGCAGAAACTGGATCTCATATCTTGGTATTTCTCCCAATACCTTAGTTGAAATTAAATATAAAGTTCTTAATTAATCAAAAGGCAAAACTTACACTATATCTTTATTTACACTCCTTTCTGTCATTTTTCCTACAAATGAAATTAATTGATTGCAGCACTTAAAAATCTTTTATGCCAAATTAGTACAACACTCTGATTAAAACTGAAACATTTGAAGTGCTCTCAATTTCTGCTTCATTTAGACAAAGTACGTAAAGTTGTCTTTCGTTTTCCATAAATATTTCGAATCCTTTGGTTTTCTATAAATATATCATATCCAAAATTTCATCTATACTGTAGAAATAAGTTCACTATAGGCTACCTATAAATTCACATAAATGTTTCTCAATTCACTAGAGCAAAAGGACCATAAATTCTGACCTACATCTATAAATATCCCAGGAAAATTTCTAAAACATTCCATTTTTCTCAGAACAATGAAGTCTTCCAACATAAAGACTAATAGTGAGAGAAAAAAATAGAACAAGTTTGTGATGGTTGACATTTTTCAAAGTCCTTATTCACATATGGGTACACACACAAAGCCATACAAGGTTCAGGTTTACCTGGTAAGAAAAGGAACTCACCCCCCTGAGAGAGAATGACCCTTGGCAGGAGGAAGATAGATTGAAGAATTACCTGAATGCATATCTTCTCACATGTTTCCATCCATTTACTTCATGGAGCTTTCCTGGGGTCCCATTGCTCACTAAGTCAGACCTCATTCATCTCAGAGGAACCACTGGCACCCAGGACTCAAGTAACACCATTACTCTGCTCTTCCTGTGCAGAAATCACCAACTAAATGAAAAAGAAAACAAAGTGGATTTCAGGGTCACATAAAAAAGAACACACACACACACGCTGAAACCACATGCTTTGGGGAGAAAGAAAACGTGTGTGTGTGTGTGTGTGTGTGTGTGTGTGTGTGTGTGTGTGTGTGTGTGTGTGTGTGTGTGTGTGTGTTTGTATGTGTGTGTTGGTATTGGTACTTAAACCCAGAACTTGGGAACTATCCTGTAGGTACTACCTTTTAGCTTCTTTGTTCACAGCCAGTGCTCTACCACTTGAAACACACTCCACTTTTAGCTTTATAGTAATGAATTACAGACAAGAGTATCACAATGTTTCCTGCCCAGGCTGGCTTTGAACCTTGATCCTTAGATTCTTAGATCCTCCTGAGTAGCCAGAATTACAGGCATGATCATTCATGACCGGCATTTGTGACAGACCAAGGTATTAATTTCAAGCCCCAATACCAGCCCAAAAAACAAAAGCAAAACCAAACTTTATACCATTTAAATATACTGATAGCATATTAAACCAGTATAATGAAATGTGGAGATCTTGGTGAAGGATATCAGAGTATGATTATCATTATTAGCTTTTCTGCTTTAAAAAACCTAAAATTACTTTCATAAAATGTAAAATACAGAAACCCCTGGTACTCAGCTGTATGTTTCAAATAAGACACCCGTTGAGAACAAACTGAAAATGCAGAGAAAAACAAAGAATTTTAGAATTGATTGCTACACAAGAAATATACCTGATCATCTGTACCTTCAAACTCTTTCAAATAGGCTACAGTAATGCTACAAAAACTACTCTTCGTATCATTAGTACTCCTCATTTAAAAAACAGGTCTACTTTATTCTCTTTAGGAATGCTATGAATATTTGACTCACTTTTCCCAAAATGACACTTAAGAAAGTCAATCTTTCAACAACTCCAAATTTTTTTATCATAGCACTTAAATAAGTACATCATGTATCTTCTTTGAGTTGGGAGTATCAGAACAACTTTTATCTTGTTCTTTTACCTTTGCTGTTGGAAAGGTGTATTTTCACAAAATAGGACAGGGAAACACTCAGTAGATCACCTGATTTAAAGGTAAGTGGCTGAGGCTACTGCACAACTATGTTTATGGCAGCATTTTTTTTACCATAACTAAGATATAGAACCAACCCAGTTGCCCATCAGTAGATGAACTGATCAAGAAAATGTAATATATATATATATATATATATATATATATATTAATGTAATATATATATATATATATATATATATATATACATATATATATATATATATTACATTTTCTTGATGGAGGCATAGAATTCCATTATATATAGATATATATCTATATATAATGGAATTCTATGCCTCCATCAGAAATAATAATATTGCCCCATTTGTTAGGAAATGAAAAGACTTGGAAAAATTATATTAAGTGATGTAAGCCAAGTGCTAAGGAACATAGGTCTCATGTTTTCCCTTATTTGCAATAGTTAATATTTATGTAAGATAAGCAGAAGAGGTCAAAAGCTATGCACATATGACCATGTAAGATGCTGTTAAGAAAAATGTACTCCAAGATAGGTACACACGTGTTTTTTTTCTTGGTATGGATTTAAACGTATTTATAATGTAATCTGTGGTTTTATTTGTTTGGCATGTTCTGTTTTCACTCTATTAATTTTGGTGCCCTGCATCTTATATATACATTTTTCTAATTTGGGGAGGGAAAGGGAAAAAACAAAATGCTTAAATAGGGATACCGGTTAACCCATTATAACAATGAGATGTACAAGACACTATGTTGAATACAAACTTTACAACTGTGGGGGTGGGAGAGGGGATGGAAGAGTTAGGTAGGTGGAGAAGGAAGGGATGGTAAGGGAAAAAACAAAGGAGGGGGTAACAATGCTCGATAGGAAATGTAGTCATTTCCTCACTAATGTAACTGTAATCCCTGTGTACAGTATCTTTACAATAAAAGTATATGCTAATAAAACGAAAACAATAAATGTAAGTGGTAACTTACTCAAGCGGCTGAGATCTGAAGATCATAGTTTAAAACCAGCTCAGGCAGGAAATAGAGACTAATCTCCAACTGAAAACCAAAAATCTCGAAGATGTGACTCAAGTGGGAAAGTGCTAACCTTGAACAAGCAAAAAACGGGGGTAGGGACAGAGGACAGCACCCAGGGCCTAACTTCAAACGTAATGACCACCACACATACACAATAAAATCTAGCTAACAACAATTCATATATACATCATCTGAACTGCTTAATTGGAAATATGCATAAGAATTTAAAAATATTTCTATTTTTAAGAAATACATTTTAATACGTTTTTATTGTAAAAGATACTGTATATAGTTGTTACAGTTACATGAGCAAGGTAATAAGTACATTTAATATGAAGCATTGTTGTCTCCTCCTTTGTTTTTCGCCTACCATCCCTTCCCTCCCACCTCTACAACTACACTCCTCCTCCCTCCACTACCTAAATAGTAAAGTTTGTTTTTCAACATAGTGTCTTGAACATCTCATTGTTACAATGTGTCAACCTGAATCCCTATTAAAGCATTTTGTTTTTGCCCTCCCCCTCCCCAATTTAGAGAAGTGTATATACAAGATGCAGGGAACTGACATCAAAAACAGTGAAAATAGCGGTTATGCCATAGGGGAGGAACATACAAAGAAACAAAAAAATCACATGGTACATTATAAATACGTTAAAAACAATGGCAAGTTAAAAAAAAAAACAACCTGTGTCCCTATCTTGAGGTTCATTTGACTTAACACGTCTTATCTGGTCATAAGAAATACATTTAAAACAAGAAATACATTAACACTTTTCTATATTTGCAAAATCCATTATTATTTGGAAACATTACATAGTGTTTGAAAACTAAGCAAATAAAGGTTGATCCAAATATATATATACCTCTTTCAATTGCACACTTATAATTTTCCCTTGGCTTTTAAGAACAAGATAGTGTTGTTTTCATCCTAAAGCAAACCAGATGACACAACTAGTCACAAACACATCAAGATAACAAACAAGTAATATGTAAGAACTATTTTTTTGGAATCCTTGCAGAATGGTCTAATTTTTTATTTCATTGTAATTTCCCTTTCAGTACAATATGTAATTGGGAATTACAGATATCCAACCTGTAAGTTTAATGTTTGGGATTTTGTGATTCTCTCTCTGTCTCTCTGTCTCCTGTCTCCCTGCCTCTCTCTCTTTCTCTCTCTCTCTCTCTTTAGAATTGCCCATAAATAGTAAAGCATTATTTATATACTTTTGTAGTTACGTATATATATACATATATATGTTTCTGAACAGAAAAATTAATAATCTATATTCAATAAGAGATCCAAATGAGTTTTGTTATGTATTTGATCACCAAGGACTTCAATTTTGCAAAAATATTTGGTATATTACATATACTTATACCCATCTAATTACTGCTGCTTATAAGTATTCTGTAGTTTTTCCCAACATTTTCAATCATGGTTAAAAATTGCACATATTTGCCAAATACCAGTGGGTCACGCCTATAATCCTAGCTACTCATGAGGCTGAGATAAAAAGTTTGCGGTTCAAAACCAGCCCATGCAGGAAAGTCTCTTATCTGCAATTAACTCTAATCTGCAATTAACCACCTGAAAACCAGAAGTGGCACTATGGTTCAAATGGTAGGGCACCAGCCTTAAGCTGAATCACTGAGGAGCTGAATCGCTGAGGGACAGCGCCTAGGCCGAGTTCAAGCCCCATGACCATAAAAAAACAAAAACAAAAACAATTTTTTTAACATGGTCTAAACACAAATAACTATTCTGGGAATATATTAGCTGGCATAATTAATTCTTCCTTAAGCAAAAGTATTTTGTGTTTGCATTTAGAAACCCTATTAGAGGATCATTTTTGCCATAGCATCATTTTGGTGCAAGTGAAACTGTTTAGCCTAAAAAAAGAGGCTTTGTGGTCAAGTTATGAAAATTTGTTGTAAATCATCACTGAAACTGAAGAGTGATCTCTTTTTTGATGAAGTTCTTCACATGACTCAATGATGCGCTCATCTAAGATGACATACACATTCATTCACAACCTTTCAACAAATCGAAACAGTCAGACTGAGCATCGTGGTTATTGCTATTATGGAATGTAGTATGCAAGATGGAATCGCAGGAACCTGAGGGGAGGCTTCAGACTACAGCAACTCACTTGGGTTGAAATCATGTCCCTGAGGAATTGATGTTGAAGGCCTCACCACTAAGTTTCCAGGGTTATGCTGCAGGACAATCCCTTCCCATCAACAGCTGTATAGTGAGGAAAAGCCTGTCTTATCAAGTCCTACCAATATATTTGTTTCTAGACTATGACTATATATAACTAGATTAATCAAAACCTAAAATCTGAAACATTCCAATATACTGGAATAAACTTTTCTTTCCATCGTACATTCAGATATATGGAGAATTTAAAAAGATGTTCTGTGGCTGGGTTATAGTTCAGTGAGAGTATTTGCCTACCTAATGAAACATCCTGGGTTCAATCTCATTAACTCCAAAGAAGAGACAAAATCAGATAGGTGGCAAATACCAGAAAGTGGAAAGTAATTCAAGTAAAACTCCTGAAATGCGGAGAGACTTTCCTGGTATGTGTCAGGAAAGTTAGAAAAAGGAAGGCCACCCCCTGCACCTGCCATAGCTACCTAGTGTGTTAGAATTGGACCAATCAAACCTCAGGCAATCAACACTGAAGAAACAAAACCATAAAGGCTGTGGTTTGCTGCAGGGTATAGAGGGAGGTGGGAGGGAGAATTGGGAGAGGAAAACTGGGAATGCCAGCAGCAACATAAGTAAAATGGTCAGTGACATTATCTTGTGTAGAACTTGGAGAGATGCACATGGGACACAGGAACAATTACGTTGACATACAGCTGCTGTAACAGTTAAAATGAACCTTTGCAAGCTAACACCTCAGTTGATGGACATATACCTTCAATCATAATGTATGTACGGATATATGCACATAGTTCTTAAGTGCACACACCTCAGATCCAAAAGTAGGAAGAAAGTAATACCACAGTGGATAAACAGTTCAACCTGAGCAATGTGTTGGTACCAGATAATAGACCAGAATGCTGATTCTTTCCCTCCCTTCCTTGCATTCTTTGGACATGGTTATAATGTTTATGGTTTGGAAGTGAACTAAAGATAACTGGTGCTGGGAAGAGGAGCCTTATTTTTTTTTATCATGGCAGCTTGAAATTTTTATAACGTAATTGGATTGAACACAATCAAAGTACCATAGTAACTGATCTCCTCTTCCTGGATGAATGAGCAAATATTAATGATTAAATATTAATGACAGCATCCTTGAACATATGCAAATGGACACTCCCTGGCTGTTTTGGCATCTTCCTCTATGGAACTCTCACCATTCAAATATAACAGATTTGGTAAAATATTTTTAGGTTGCGTTTTACTTTCATTCAGTCATCCAGTGATTGTGGGATATGTTTTTTGTTTTATTGTTTGGGTTTTTTTTCCTTTCCTGCTCCAGTGCCTCCATTTTCAAAGAATTTATAGCTGAAGTTCAATAAGAGGATGAGTACTTAGAACTGCCCCACTGATGAAAGTAAATATTCATGTGAATGTATACACAAAAGCACAAAACCCTTAATCCTCCTTTTGGTTCCTCCAGGGAGAAGGCTGTTGGGGACATACTTGCCTTGAAAGAGGGCATCTGGTCATGGTACCTTGCACCTGGACTGACAGGGACCAAGAAGATAGAGGTCTAGGAGGTGAAGAACAATAGGCACTTGGGCAGAGAATTTTTGGAGCACCTAGAAGCTGTGTTCAAGCCCCAGCACTGGAAGAAGGAAGAGGTAAAGCAAAGGAAGGCGAAAAAAGAACTATTGTTTAAGTGCATTTATATATTAACTGTGTCTCATGGGTAAGGGTGATATGAATCTGTTAAGCCAGAGGTAGCCCATTCTACCATCCTGTCTTCATAATAAACCTCTTCCCAGGTGCCAGAGAATTATACCCCTGTCAGGTGAATAGTTAGATGGTGTTCCTTTACTGTATTCTAGATTGTGGGGCATGGGAACTCTAACCTGCTGGGCTTAACCCTGACAGAGCACAGACGAGCATAGTACATGGAGAGAGCCATACTGAGCAGCCCTGTTTCCAGTGAAGTGTGCACAACCCTTCTTCTTGATCTCCTATTAACTCTTCTAGGTTCCCTGTCCCATACCTCCCCTCTATCAGCCCACCTCCCACCACCACCCGCTGGACCATGGTCACCCGGTGTTTCCTCTTCCCACCACCATGCTATGTGTCCTACTCTCACTTTTTGGACTGTACTGCTTCTTGAGGCCAGATACTCACTCTGGGCTGCACACATTCTCCTGACCAACCACTCTCACAGCCACAATTTTACCTCCACCCCCACTTTTCTGGCCCACCCTTTCCAGCCCCACAACTTCTGGCTCCAATGCTTTCCCTTCACTGCCTAGTCCAGCCCCTCCCGTGGGAACACATGTATGGGGTGGGGAGGGATATACAAAGCAATAAATAAATCATCTTATAAAATGTTAGAAACAATAGCAAGAAAGAAAAACCATTTGAGTCTTTATCTTGGAGTTCATTTCCCTTAACATCATCTTGTCTGACCGTTTCTGCTTGTCTCAGACATATACTAGTATTACAAATAAGGGAATCCATGGGACCTATGTTTATTTGGGCCTGGCTTACTTCACTTAATATATTTTTTTCCAAGTCTTTCCATGTCCATACAAATGGGGCAATGTCATTCTTTCTGATGGAGGCATAGAATTCCATTGTGTAAGGGGAAACACAAAGGAGGTAAAAATGTTTGATAAGAAATGTACTCATTATCTTGCCTATGTACTTGTAACCCCTCTGTACAGTATTTTCACAATAAAAAAATAAAATAAAATAAAAAAGACTTTCAGAGAAACTTCTCTGAAGAGGAAAGAAGGATGGCCAATAGACACATGAAGAAATGCTCAACTTCCCTAACCATAAATGAAATGTAAATCAAAACAACATTGACAATCCAACTCACCCTATTTAGAATGGCTATAATAAAGAATTCTAATAACAATAGATGCTGGAGGGGATTTGGACAGAAAGAAACCCTACTATATTTTTGGTGGGAGTGTAAACTTGTTCAACCACTTTGGAAAGCAATATGGAGTTTCCTCAAAAGACTCCACATAGAGTTTCCCTATGACCTAGCATTCCCACTTTGGGGCATTTACCCAAATGATCACAACCAAGACCATACTAAAGCTACCAGCACAACTATATTTACTGCAACGTTATATACCATAGCTAAGATATGTAACCAACACAGATGCCCCTCAGTAGATAAATGGATAAATCCCACTTTTTGCATGTAGTTATCATCTTAAGGAAAGAGTCTGCTTCTACATCTTTCATTCTATATGACAAACCCTTATTTTTTGTTTCTCTGTTTGCTGAATAAATGTATTCCTGTGAATTGGATATTCACAGCAAATCTGGGTTTAAATTTCATTTTTTATATTTCAAATATAAACTTTGTTTTCACTAGTCATTTTCTAAAAATGAGTGATATTCATGAACACTAATATTTTGGTGGCTTTAAGTAAATTGAGATTGATGTGGTAGTTCTTGTGTTTAATTGACTTAACCATTAGATTATTCATTTATAAACATGTGCATTGCAGTTTTTATTTATTATTTTTTGTCGGGTGTGGGGCTTAAACTATGGGATTAGGAGCTATGCCTCAGCTCTTCAGAACAACGTGAGCACTCTACTGATTTAGCCACAGCGCCACTTCCAGTTTTCTAGTGGTCTACTGGAGATAAGAGTCTCACAGACTCTCCTGCTCAGGCTAGCTTTGATCTCAACTTATTGAGTAGCTAGGATCACAGGCGTGAGCCACCTACGCCCGGCTTTCCTTTTCTTTGTATAAAAAATAGTTCCCAAGGATTTACTTCAAAGTGATAATGGGAGGGTTTGTCTTCCTGTTCCAAACTTTTTATTTATTTCAGGAAAAGTACTAGAAATACTTGATGTTTACTTGAGCAACATAAAAGATGGGAACATATTTCTATATTGAATGGATTTATTGATTAAAACATAGAAAAGAGTAAAATTATCAGGTTTCTTGCTTGGTACTACATAAATTACATATGAATGTAGTTCAAGACAGGACTCAGAGATAAATTCTTATTAATATTACTGAGATTAATATCACAATATAAGCAATATAGGTATTTCAAAGAATTGGTCATTCAAAGCCTTAGATATCTAATGGATGAAGAATGTAATTCAAAATAGTAGTGGTAAACAATTCAATATGCAGCTATTATGATTTTATAATACTAATATGAAAGAAATGGAGCTTTTGCCTTTCTGAAGAAGAATGTTTAGCCAATAATTTCAATGTAAGGCGTCAGTTGTAATGAGACTAGTCTTTTCCTCCAAGATATCCAAGAGTACTATACTCATCCTCTGAAGAGTAAATAAGTAATTATTTTAATTAGCTTTGCTTAATATTAATTTACTTGTCACAAATAGGTTAAAATGACTGCTCTCTTTCTTTGAATGTAGTAACATACATTTCATGTGGTTTCTGACTCTTCATACAAGCCTGAAATCAGTATTTCCAAGTAACAGAAAAAGAAAAACAAAAATAACCTGATACAATAATCACACATCCTAAATTATGTGAAAAAGTCCACAATATAAAAAATGAACCTGAGGAAGAGGAAAAACAATGGCAGAATAACAACTGACAATTACCTTCACTCACTCTAGCGAAACAGAGATTTAGAGTCCTAGCAGATACTCCTCTTCTAGACGGTCCCACCAAGTCAAGAATAATTATATATAGATACACAATTCAAAAGATTTTATACTGTCTTCACAAGAAAACAGAAATCTATTAAAAGGTGCTTAGCCAGGAAGGTGACTGCTCTGAATATGTGGTCCAACATATTCAAAATCACGGCTGCAGTGTGGAAATGAAAGGACCACATGTGAAAAAAGCAGGAATAATTTATATATCAGAGACAGTCACATCCAAATACATAGACAATTCAACATACCACTGGACAGCCTGAACTGTCACTGGAACCACAATATTAACATCACAACATCTCCCCACAACTGGTTTCTACTCCTACACTTAATCTTCTAGACAAAAACCTAATTCCAGGGAGGGGGGAAGATGGAGGAGGAGAAGCTGGAGACTAAAGAAGGTCTCACATAGAAAGCAGATTAGTATTCCAGTGTACAGTCCGAGTCTAGAGAAGTACACCAAATATGCTATCACAGTACAGAGAGTTTGGCCAGAGAGAGAGAATCCAGGCAGAATGACAGATCTGAGCATTTGCCAGTAGACGCTACAGCGGTGGATGTGGTGGCAAGGTGGTGGGCATAGCTACCATACCTACAGTGAGAGTCCAGGACCAAGAAACCAGATGCAGTGGGCGAGCTGACTCTACCAACACCAGCAAGAACTGACAAGGAGTAGATATCTTCATCCTGCAGATCGCAGACCAGAGACGACCCATGAACCAACACTCCAGCATGAGTAGAACCCTGACATCCTCACTCCTTCTCAGGGAGCAGAGGAGGGAAAGCCACCCCTCCCCTACCACCACAGATCTCCATTTTGATACTGACAAAGGCCTGGATGAGCAGCTAGCTCCAACTCAGGCCTTGGAAGAAAACAAAAGAGTCATTTAGCAGGTCATAGGAACCTGGCCTGAACTGCCAGGCACAACCCTACTCAGGAGAAAGTCACCCTGGGCAGGCAAGGGTAACTCTGTGCCGAGGGTAAACAGAGCCAGAGGCTGCCCCTCCCTAAAGCAGTCTACAAAGCTAGCCCCTCATGGAAAAGATACTGTTTAGTGAAAAGCCTCAACCCTACCCAGAACCTAGCCACATCACAGACAAAACAAAGGAAAGAGACATCTCCCTCTTTTGTGATACTCAAAGCAGATCTCCCTCCCACTGAACTACCTGGGAGGAGGATCACAAAATACTGGATAACATAGAGCATTTTTCTGCCTGTTCAAACAAACAGAATTAAGAATTCAATCAAGCCACAAGAAAACCAAACACCATAAGCAGACCAAAGTCTCCACAAAGAGACTGGTTATGGTCCCAAGCGAAATACGTGATCTACCCATTCCTCCCCCCCAAAAAAAAAATCAAAGAACTCTTTTTTGTACCTTTATTATTTTTTTTAAAGAATTGTTTTCTTTTAATCCTTTTTTCCTTATAATTGTTATTTTAGGTGTATATGTGTGTGTGTGCTTTTTAAAAAAAAATGTTAACTTCAGACTTTTTGGTCCTTTTTTTATTCTTTTCATTTTTTTCTTTCTCCCTGGTGTTACTGAATTGTAGTTCCACTCATCCCCAGATACATACCCGTCTTCAATTATTAGACCTTATCCCCCATTGTGTACATACTTAATCCAGATATTTAATACTCAATTCACAACCTCTTAGGATTAACTTCTTTAAGAGCAGTATTATCACTTTATACTTATATAATTTTCAAGTAACTAATTTTAAGAATTATTTTTTAGTTTTTCATGTCTCTTTTCTACCCTCCCTTCCTCTCAACCAATCCTCTCTTCTCTCAATATCAATTCTTTGAATTTACATAGTTTTTAATGATGTCACTTTTAAATTTTAAATTTAGTTTTTTTTTCATTTTCTCTTGTTTTTTTTTTTTAATGTCTCTCCTAATATTCTGTCCTAATCATTTCTGTCCCTGAAATAAGGACTTGTTTAAATTCACTCTCCTTTTACCTCTCCACATCCCTGAGCCACAGCTTCACTTGTGGGTTTTGTTGCTGTTGTTGTTTGTAGATAATTGGAAATAAGAATCTCAGGGACCTTCCTTCCCAAGCTGGCTTATAATCTTGATCCTCAGCTCCCAGCCTTCTGAGGAGCTTGGATAAAAGCCCTGAGCAATTGATGCCTGGTTAATCTCTTTTTTTAATTTGATAATTTTTGCTTTCTTTTGATTTCTTATCCTATCAAAATATGTGTGCAATACCTTTTCCACACACTCAAGGCTCTCTATCACCCTGACCCTTGACTCTTTCCTGGAGGCTGTTCTACAAAAGTTCCCTCGACCACTATGAACTCTATGAGTGGCCCATATGCTAAATGTTCAGGGCAAAGGTGGTAGAGGAGTCAGAGATGCCCGCAGGGATTGGGGAAGGGGAGGGCGGATACAGAAGAAAATGAGCACTGCAGGTATGTACAGCATCAGTGCAGGAGCGGGCAGCCCAGGGGATTGATGATGTGGGCACACCTGGAGGCAGGTGGGGCCAACCTGGAGACAATGGTGCTTCTGCTGCATCCATGGCTGCATTGCTGCTATTACCTCTGCAGGGAAGGTGCGCCTTGGCATTGCCTAGAGCCTGAGGACAAAGGGCAGCTACTGGCTGGCCAGGACTTGCTTCCTGGCCTCTGGCTCATCCTGCAGCTGCCTGAAATTCAGATAGGCCACTCCGATGAGGTTGGGCATATGCCTAGGCACTAGCTGTCGCACTGAGGCCCTATACCTGGTGGAGAAGCCGGTCCTCGGGGGTTCAACTGACAGCATGGGACTCAGGCTGCTGATTAGCAGCATCTGGTGCTCACAGGCACTGGACAGGGCTCACAGGCCAGTCCTCAGGAGGCGGGAGCAGGACCAGGCATGGTGCGATGGGCCAAGGCTCCTGAGTCCCTGAGGACTTGCCGTCCTAGTCCCTGCTGCTGCTGGTGCCCAAGCCCGAGGAGCGCACACTGCTAGCTTAGAGGTTCTCTGCCCAGTGGCAACCCCCCCCCTCCGCCGTGGGGCTTCCCAAGGACTCAAGCCTGAGATGGATTCTGGGTGCCAAAGGCCTCATGTGCAGCCTGCCTCCCTTTCAACTGCAGCCACATTGAAGACTACAACACGTGCTAACTTGGCTCCACTGTGCAGCTTCAGGGCTGAAGAGGTGGAACAGCCGCCAACAGACCCTCTCAGTGGCTGCATTGAAGGCCAGAAGGCAGTGCCCCTGGCGCCCCATTTTGGACAAAAGAACCAGGCGTGGCAGTGGTGGCTGGGCAAGATCGGCCTAGCAATCCATTTAAGTACGATTTATTTGCGAGTACACTGTTTTCTTGATGTGTGTAAAGCATTAGTTTTGTTAGGTGAATAGGTGTACATGTCTACATTCTGACCAGATTCATCCAATTGAATATTTTTATTGATTTACTTTATTGGTATTATAAAGAGCATGTACAGAGGGATTACAATAAAATGAGTAAGGTAATGAATACATTTCCATTTGTAAAGTGTCTTCTGTTCCCTCACTCTTTCCCAGCCCCTTCCTCCCATTAATTAAACATTTAGAGAATTCTCTAAAGGAAACATGGACTAATGTAAAATGAAATCTTTATTACAGTAGAGGCTTAACCCAATCACATTTATTTTTTTGTAGAATAGAGAAATCTATTTTCTGCAATGAAGAAACAGCCATGAGCTATCCTTGGAGACTGGAGGGAAGTTGCTGAGCAACCTAACCTGGGCACTAAGGAGAAGATCAATTGGCCTGAAAGGATGTCTGAAAGAACAGAGCTGCAGCTAGGTGAGATGATCAAGCAGGTCCAGAGCATTGTAGAGGTGACATACTTACTTCCCTACTGGTGATATTCACATGCCATACATAGTTTTATTTGCTGTATAAAAGAAAGGAAAGTTTAAAAAATTAGAGAATTTTCCAATGAAAAGGCAAGCCTTACTAACATTTATGTTGTGGTCAATAATAAAGAATGAAAAAAGGTTCAGTATAAATAAAATACTGTGAAGATACTCTTTTATGTATCATGAAATTTGGTCCATGGAGCACAAATCTAACTTTATATGTTTTACAGTCCTGGGATATAATACATACAGTGATACTGAAGTTTTCTGCTATCATTAGAAAAGGTATCTTTCCACACTGTGAAATCCTACATGATTTAGCACTAATTAAGAAGTAAAGTGTCCTATTCTATTTCATTAAAGAAAAATAATTGTTTTGTTTGGCCCAAAATGGCAAGTTATTATCGATGATTATGAACTGTTTTGAATTTGAGTTCATTTTTTTTCTGCCAGTTCTTCTGGGACATGAACTCAGTGACTGGGTGCTGCCCTGTAGCTTTATAACTCTTAGCTAACATTCTACTGCTTGAGCTACAGCTACAGTTTTTTTGCAGGTTTGTTTTTCACTGGTTGAGATAAGAGACTCATGGACATTTTTGCACCAAATGGCTTCAAACCATAATCTTCAAATCTCAGCCTCCTGAGTGCTTAGATTACAAGTGTGAACCATCAGTGTGTGACTTTTGTTTTGCTATTTCATAGTAAATTTTCTCAAATGAGCCTAGAAAATGTATCAATTTGTGCTTCTATGAATGAGTGAAAGCATTTATTTCTTCTGTGAAGTTTCACAAACTAAAGAAGATTTAAGAGTCCTTTTTTTCAGATCTGAGAAGCAAACTAAGGTCCTGACACTTGCCAGCAAGTGCTCTTCCATTTAGCAAAATCCCCAACACTAAAATCAGGATTCCTAACTCTAAATAACACAGGATTCAGAGACTCAGAGGAAACTAGTTTGTTGACCACTGAATAGAATAAAAACAAATCACAAGATGAAAGTTCATGAAGGCTGAGAAAATGTAGGCTCAGACAAATAACTCTGTTCTTCTCCCTGCTTCCTGTCTTCACCATTTTTAAACCAGTCCTGGGGCTTGAACTCAGAGTCTGGGCATTTTCCTGAGCTTTGTTTGCTTAAGTCTAGCACTCTACCACTTGAGCCACAAGGTACTTCTAGCTTTTTCTGTTTATATCTTACTGAGGAATCAAACCCATGGCTTCATGGCTGCTAGGCAAGCACTCTCCCACTAAGCCATATTCTCAGCCCTCACTTTTTGTTCTTGAGACAAGATATTCAACTTCAACTCAAGCTGGACCATGTCCATTGTTTTTAGTATTAATTCACTTAGGAGAATATGCGGTGTACAGTTTGCTTGTACCAATGTCTGCCATCTAATTATTTCTTGGTGTAGGCCTCTAAGTTGGGTAGTGTATGATTTCAGTTCTTCAGTTTCACAGTGGGTAGAGATAAAAGTGTGTTTTCTGAAAAAATCCTTAGTGATGTTTGAGGTCTAAAAATGTCATAGCATGAATTAAATCCTTGGTGTTTATGGAATTTTTGTCTACACTTATTATAATTTATTTGTTATTAACAATTTTAATTTATATTACAAAGGTAATATATGGAGGATTTAGTTACATTTGACTGATAGATTTAGAGTGATCCTTTACCTATGGAGGGAGTCACAATCCAGAGGCCCTTGACATAGATGATAATCTTAGGAGTAGCAATAGGTCAACTGCAATAATTACAAGAAACTGCATTTATTTTTGTGTTGGTCCTAGGCATTAATCAAGGCCTGAGTAGTGCCCTAGAATTTTTTTTTTTTTTTTGGGTCCGGTCGTGGAGCCTGAACTCTGGGCCTGGGCGCTGTCCCTCAGCTCTTCAGCTCAAGGCTAGCGCTCTACCACTTGAGCCACAGCACCACTTCCGGCTTTTTTCTTTTTTTGCTTATGTGGTGCTGAGGAATCGAACCCAGGGCCTCAGGCATGCAAGGCAAGCACTCTACCACTGAGCCATCTTCCCAGCCCCTAGAATTTTTTTATTGTAACTAAGACTATTACCTGATGATTTTAGCACATAAGAAAAAATATACTCATGTGGCTGAGATATATAGACTTATTATTGGGCCCCGTATGGCCTTCAAAATGCATGGAACACTTCTTTCCCCAAAAGAGATGGAAGTGGTTCTGTGTCTCAAGGGTTAGAGCAACAGCCTTGAGATAAGAAGCAAAAGCATCGTGCCAATTCACTTAGTTCAAGTCTCCGTATTGTTATACATACACCAGTGTGTGTGTATAACACACACACACACACACACACACACACACACACACACACACACACACACACACACACACACACAGATTAACAAGAATGAAACTGTGGTGACCCAGGTATATCTGTATACTTTAAATCACCTGTTAAATAATCTAATAATACAGAAATGAATCCTCAAGTTTTCTCCTCTTTATTATATTAGGTGTCTTAATTACCTTATCAGGGTTTTTTCCTTTTCTTTTTTCTCCTGTGTGTGTGTGTGTGTGTGTGTGTGTGTGTGTGTGTGCGCGCGCGCGTGTGTGGGCTCACATACCTCAGTACTAGCACTTGAATTCAAGATCTTATTCTCTTCCTTAGCTTTTTCTCTCCAGGTTGATTATTCTCCACTTAAGCTATATCTCCAGTCTGCCTTGCCTGTAACTCTAGCTACTTAGGAGATTGAAACCTAGAAGACTGTAGTTTGAAGATCCCTAAAGCAGAAAAGTTGTAAGATTCTATCTCCAATTAACCAGAAAAAATAATGAGACCAGAGTCATGGCTCAGTAATTTTTCTGAGGTAACCGTGGACCTTTCCTTCCTTTTTTCAGTGCTTATGTAACATACAGAGTCATATAGCTGTGTAATACACTCAAATTATAGACACATATGAGCATGTATATGTTTTCATAATATGTACATTAAAAGAAATACATGTTTTTGTTTCTATGATCAGGCCACACATCTCCTAGAAGGTGTTGAGTTCATCTCGCACCCACTGTTGTGCATATGCTATTATTCTAGAATGAGCAAGTAGTAGAAAAAGGCAGGATTTGTAGCACATAATTATCAGAATATCTTTCTTGCTGTAGAATCTATATGTGTACACATGCACGTTGTGTACATAGATTAAATTCGTTTATTTGCACGTTAGAGAAATGTTAGCTAGCCCTGTTTTTAGCAGTTACTTTTGAATGAATATCATGAGTTCCATAGGTTGTGTTAGAACGCAGGGTTAGAATGCCTCTTATTACATACCTACATACCTGGATGCACAAATGCTTACTCATTGATTGAGAATGGGATTGTTTATTTTTTTCCAGTTGTAGTGCTTGAACTCAGAATTGAGCACTGTCCCTTAGTTTCTTTTGCTCAAGGTTAGTGCTCTTCCACTTGAGCCACCTTTTCTGTTTATTTGGTACTGAGGAATCAAACCTAGGGCTTCATGCATACTAGGCAAGCATTCTACCACTAAACTCCATTTCCAGCTGAGAAGGGGATCTTGATAATTGTTTCCTATGCAATCTTGGACTCTGCTTTCCATGTAAGCATTTTATAGGGGTGAGGACTACACTAATAGTAATTTTTAAATTTTTATATATTTCATTTTTCCCATTTTTATTGGTAGTACTGCACCTAAAAGTGGTTCATCCTGTGTATCAGGATGTGTAGAGTGATGGAAGGGATGAGTCTCATAAAGATACCTTGTTTGAATATATGAAAATTTCATAATCAAATCCCTTGGAAGAATGTGTGCTAATCAAAAAGTGAGAAAAAAATTACTACAGCTTTATGTGGTATTTTTCTTAGCTCATATGCTAGTAGGTGTTTTTTTTTAATTTTGAAAGTAACAGATTTTTGGTTGTATATAAATGTCATAATTCAAATCTAGGGTTTAAATTTTTCTCCCCAATCCATCTGCACAACCATATACCCCATTCCCCAAAGAATTCCATTGTCAGATATATATTGCCAGAACATTTCCCATGCATATATAAATATCTATGTCCATGAGTATAAAATACACACATTACCAATTGTATCATATATAGGTTGCTTCTCAATTGATAGCGCATCCTGTGGTGTTCAATGTATATGTCATATTGTACTGAATTAATCAGCCTGTACATGATCAGCGGCAATTTCAATGGTTTTATATTATTTTAGACACATCTCATTCCTGCTGTTTTTCCACTAGTGAAGTACAAGAATATCATTGAAGCATAAAGGAAGTGGCTAGTTCCCCATGCCCTCCCCTCCCCCGCCATTCTAATTTGTGATAGAGACTGCCAAAGAAGTATGGCTATAAATTCTTTTTAAAAATTAAGGACATTCTGCCAAGAAGCTACTCTCTTTTAAGAGAATGTGAAATTCAGTAGGAGTTAACATTTGTGAGCATTAAATATTGACATATGACTGTGTTTTCTAATATATAATTAACGTTGTGTGTGTGTGTGTGTGTGTGTGTGTGTGTGTGTGTGTGTGTGTGTGTGTGTGTGTGTGTATGTACTGAACCTGAAGGTGAATTCAGTGCCTGAGTGCTGTCCTGGAGCCTTTGTACTTGAACCACACCTCCATTTCCTATTTGTGGTGTTTAACTTGAGATTAAGATTTCCTGCTTGTCCTGACTTGGATAATCACATCTCAGGCTCCTGAGTAATTAGGATTACAAGCCTGAGCCACAAATGGCTAGCCATTATAATCTTCTGGTTCTCAGAATGACACTTCTCTTTTTTTGCTTCAAAAACTGGCAGTGGCTACTTGATTGGCCTGGATAGGAACATCTTCAGGGATTGTGGTCGGGGTTTTAGAATAGAATGCAAGTAATACCTTCCCCAGCAGCTAATCTCCATCTTCATTATTTCTAAATAAAACTTATAAATTGAGAAATTTGCTTTCACACTTGAATTTCTATTAAACATATTGCCTTATTATTGCACAAAATAAAGGACTCCATTATATTTTCATATATTTTGATAATATTCACTTTCATCATCCACTTTTGCCTGTCTCCTCCCATTGTTCCCCCGTTTTTACATTTTTCCCTGTCTCCTTCCCTCTCTCTTGCCCTCTCTTTCTCTTCTCCCTCTCTCTTTAACTCTCTCATTCTCTGCCTGCCTCTCTTCTAGTATTTGCTTTTCACTTTTTGCCTGCATTCCACCTTTTAAGCAAAGCCTCAAGTTCTGGCTTTATGCAGGTGAATTGGAATTAAGATTTTTAGCCAGGCACCGGTGGCCCTCACCTGTAATACTAGCTACACAATATGCTGAGATCTGAGGTTCTGGCTTCAAAGCCAGACCAGGCAGGCAAGTCCATGAGACTCTTATTTCTAATTAATCACCAGAAAACCAGAAATGGCTTTGTGGCTCAAGTGGTAGAGTGCTTGCCTTGAGCTGAAGAGCTGATGGGTAGTGCCCAAGTCCAGGGTTCAAGCCCCATGACTGACCAAAAAATAAGTAAATAAAACATTTTCATAGATTTTTCTGTCAAAACATGATCATAAATTAAATTTATTCACAAAGATACTATAGGAATTTAATTTTGTTGGGCAATTAACAACTATTTAAATTATTTTTGACAAATTATAATGAATCATGCTTTATGAATCTCATCTTATTCTGAAATATTATAAAAACAGTAGAGTTCTTCTACAGGATTCCAACCTAAAGGGAAGCCCTGTTCCATATTAGAAGTATATATCAACCATTTCTTTCTCCTGTACTCACCTTATCTTACATCTACTCATTTATTATTTTTATTTGTCAATTATCTTTAAGTAGTTGTACAAAAGAAGTGCCATGTAACAAAGCAGTTTATGAAAACAGTGCGTATTGATCCATGCCACCCTTTCAACATTCAACCCCCCGACACACCCCTTCCCTTACTTTTCTTAGTTTTGTGGTATATGCAATGAATTCCTTTTTAGAAAAGTAATTTAGTTTATAATTATTATAAAGAGGTTGTGTAGAGGGATTTCAATTTCATGAAGCAGATAAATACATTTCCTTTCATACAGCATCTTCTGTTCCCTCACTCTCATCCAATGAGCTCATTTACATTCTGTCCCTTCCTCCCTTCATTTGTCTACCCTTTCCATACCCTCCTCTTTAATGCACCCAATTCTTGGTATTGATATTTTCAGGCTTTGACCTAGTCTTTCTAAAGGTTATAGTATTTGGGCCACATTGGCAGCAGCGATGGTGGAGCAGGAAGGCTCCCAGAATGAAGACAACAATCACATGCAAGGTAAACCTCATGGAGAAGGGCACGCCAGAAGTACTGGACCCTCTTCTTCAGGTACATGTCACAGAGTAAGCCTTCTGGGGCTCAGGAGTTCATGTGCTCGGGAGCACACTCCTGTTCTTCCCTCATGGCCAGCAAAAGAGCACAGCAGCACTGTCCATGTTGGTGTTGGAGTCCTCAAAGAAGGCAGAAGTGGATGTAGTGTCTGGCTAGGATGTTCAGTTTGATGGACCCCACTGATACAGAGCCTTGAAGTGTTCCAGTTGGGGTTCCTGGAAACAGGGCCACCCATGGTTCCATTTGTTTTGGGCATGGACTCTGAGGAAAGCGAGAACTACTGGGAACCTTGATACTACTTTCTACACTCCACAGTGTTGGCTCTGCCAACATGCTGGTGGAGGACTCCATGGCCCAAAGCTTCCCAGGCAAGTGGACATGCTCGTGCCCTAGGCAGTGCTGCAGTTTCTCTATTGGAAAAACAAAAGCAGGTCTGTGGTCTTCATCATGTATGCATAGAAGTACCATCCAACAAACACGGGTCACCCTCTGTCCAATCCCTGCTCCACTTCATCTGGTTTCTGCTGCGAACCATGGAAGACGCCAAGCTGACCGTATTCATGGTGCTGTGTTAGTAGTGCCAGCCCTCCCTGTGCAGGCACCTGATGCATGACAAGTATCTCAACAGGACAGAACAGGACAGGACAGTTCTCCCTTAGGGTGCACCCAAGCTTTCGTCTTCCTATGGTGGTGCTAGGCCACCTCCTGGCCTCCATTATTTACTCTATCACCTAAAATGTTCTTTCTTATTTATGCTATATGTATTAAAAATTTCTTCAAAGACAAGATAAACTGTTCATGGCTTTCATACTCACTGCTCTAAATCCTGAGATGCTTACATTATGCCATTCTGCTTTGAGTAAAGACCCTCCAAATGGATTTTATAGAACCTTTCAAATGTTATACAAAAAATAAGGACTAAGTAAGTGATGAATAAAGTACTTAATGGTTAGAAGACTCAATGTCCTTAAACAATTCGCCTTAATTGCTCAGTACATGGAATAAAATTCCAGACAAAATTCAGCTCGGTATTTTTTAAAAGAAACTTTTAAGGGCTGGCAAGGTGGCTCAGTGGTAGAGTGCTTGCCATGCATGCATGAGGCCCTGGGTTCAATTTCTCAGCACCACATAAGCAGGGGAAAAAATCCGGAAGTGGCGCTATGACTCAAGTGGTAGAGCGCTAGCCTTGAGCCTAAGAGCTGAGGGACAGCGCCCAGGCCCAGAGTTCAGGCCTACGACTGGACCAAAAAAAAAAAAAAGAAACTTTTAAGAGGGCAGCTATTATTTCTTACCTTTCTAAAGAAATATTTTTGTATAATCAAAATGATCTCTTCAAAGTTTTAGGAAAAGTCAATAATAAATTCATCAATGCCTAGAGTTTTCTTGATTGGAATGCATTTAAAAGTACATTAACGAAATATGTGTAGATTCTGTTTGTTTTTCTCTTTCTTCCTTAAGTAGGTTTGATACATTTCATTTTAGCTAGTACTCTACCCACTAAGCTATGCCTTTAATGCATAATTTCGGGTTACTTAAAATGCCAGAAAAGATAATAGTGATAATAATTCTATTAAGACCTTCACCCATCTAGATACCCATGTTTGGTTTGTTTGGGTTTGTATTCTATCAGTATATTTGTATTTCATAAGGTTTGTTTTTGTTTTTGTGCTGTTCCTTGAGCTTGAAATCAGTACCTTGCCCTCTCGAAACTGGACATTGTTAGCACACACCGGTAATTCTAGATACTCAGAGAGCTGATATCTGAGAATCCCGGTTTCAATCCAGCCCAAGAAGGAAAGACAAAGGGTTTCTTATCTCTAAATAATCCCCCAAATAAATTTCCAGCAATTTGGGTGTTAATTGGAGATAGGAGTCTCACAGATTTTTCTCCCCTGGTTGGCTCTGAAACAAAATCTTCATCTCTTTGCCTCCTGGGTAGCTAGGATTTCAAGCCTGAACTTATACTCTTTTATTCTTCTATTGTCTTCTATTCTTCTTTTGCTCCCCTATGAATATTTAAGAATCACTTTATTAAGAGGTTTAAAATTCCTGCTTTTGAACACAGCAGAGAACAGCAATGAAAATAAAAGCTGTGTCTGCTCAAGGGTAAAACACCGCCCTTGAGGGAAAATGCATAACTGAGAAGGTAAGGTCCTGATTTTAAACCCCAATATCAGCACTCAAAAACGTTGTTTTCCTTGAGCTTTATATTAAATTGCTCAGAAAAACAGCATTGTAGTAATATTTAGCATTACTATTACAATCATCAGGTATATTTATTGATGTTATTCCTTTATTTTCCTAAATTTTACTTACACATTTATATCCAGTAATGGAGAGACAAGATTACTGTTTCACAAGTATTTATGGCAGTTGAATATATGGATGAGAGGTGCATAAAAGTAGTTTGGATTGAAAATAGATATTTGCAAGCTCTTCACATAAGGAAATGATAATTGAAGAAGCTGTGAGCATGTATGAAATAAGCTACAGAAACCAACAAGGAAAGATAAGGCATGATTCTGGAGAGCAAACAATTTTGGAAGAATAGAAAACAAGGAAAGTATGTAGCTTTTGGTAAGAACTTTGTAACCCACCTACACAGTAGACACATTTGATCCCTTATTACTAGTAAAAGGCATTTCAGTTAACTTTATTTTACAAAGTTAAACATTATTAACATTTAATTTTAACTCTTTTAGTTAAGCAATTAGTGTAGCCATGTGCCAGTAGCTCATGCTTATAATTCTAGCTATTCAGAGGGCTGAGATCTCCAGATCCTAGCTCAAAGTCAGGTTGGACAGGAAAGTCAGTGGGATTCTTCTCTTCAATTAACCACGAGAAAAGTAGAAATGGCACTGTGGTTCAATGTTGCAGCAATAGCCTTGCTATTAATCTCAGAGATAGAACCCAGGCCCTGAGTTCAAGCTTTCTGAAATTATTCTTAAAATACTTGTTCTCAGTAATTCTTTAACTTGCCTAGAAGAAGGTTTTAAACTTTGGGTTTTTTTATTTCATGTTGTCAACATGATTTTTTAAGATATGCAGAGAAAAAAATAGTATTTATATTCATGTGGAGCACATGGGCAGCAAAGTTGGCGCTGAGAGTGAGTTGAGTGGGCAGTGGAAATCAAAACGAAGGTGAAGGTTACCCCCTCTGACTCGGGTGTCCCTGACTCTCCTAGGCCCCTCCTTATTCCCCTGATTCAGAGTGGGGTGGTATGGTGCCCTCCGTGACCTGCAAGAGAGATCTGTAAGACTCGGACCCCTACCAGCCTTCCATGGAGAGGCCGAGGGCTGGGGAAGTAACCTACTCGGAGGCCTGCCCTTTAATGAAGTGCCACTTGGGAGCCTGGACCCTTGGCCACAGGATTCACTTCCCCAAGCATATCCAGTCAATCTGGCACCTGGAGCTAACAGGCCATTGGAATGGGATCCAGGGCAAGCTAAGGACCTTAAAGAGTTCCGCAAGACGGTGGTGGAGGATGGCCCAAACTCTCCTTGGGCCCTTACCCTATTATAGGACATTGATTATCACCTGTGTGTCCCTAAGGACTGGCTAGATGTTGCCAAAGCTGTCCTCAATAGTTCTCAGTTTATTAAATGGTGTGCTTTCTTTAAGGAGGAATGCAGATTGCGAGCAGAGAATAACCGGCAGGCTTAACCCATGATACCTATTACTTTTGCCATGTTAACAGGGACAGGGGAAGGGTACTCCACTGGCGTCGAAAAGGCCACAATACCTGGCCTGTACCATGACCAGGTGATGCAGGCTGGACTTGCTGTTTGGTACAAACTGGATGATGGGCCCACTGAGACCCCCATAACAGGAGTGAGGCAAAAACCTGGTGTACCTCTAGCTGAGTTTGTAGACTGATTCCAAAAGAGTATAAACCACAAGCTGCCCACAGGGAACCTATGAGATCAGTTTGTAAAGCTGCTGGTCTGGGAAAGAATGAATGCAGACCACTGCATGGCCTGTGCAAGATTGAGAAAGAGTACCCTGAGCAGATGGGTGGTGGCCTCTCAGGATGTGTGAATGCAACAGCACCAGTCCCAATCACTAGCTTTAGCCTTACTGGCTTAGACATCTGCAATGAGGCTATTACCCAGGCATTGGCAGCCCGGACCAAGAAACCCTAAGACCATTGGGGAGAGAACTTGTTTTAAATGCAGGCAGGAGGGGCACTTTAAGAGGGACTGTTTAAAACAATCCCCTGCCAAACGGCATGGGGGGGGGCAGAATCACTCCCTACACCCTGCCCCAGGGGCAGGAAGGAATTCCATTGGAAAAAAGTATTGTCGATGCAAGTCTGATTTAGATGGCCAGCCTTATCTAGGTGGAGCAGTGGCCATTGACCAAACCTAAACTTCTAGCCCTCTACCTTTTGGTGGTGGAACAGATAAATGTTGGGCACATATGCCCTTCTATGAGTCCTTAGAACACTCCTGTATTTATTATTCAAAAAGACTTTGGGGCTTGGCATATGCTCCAAGATCTATGTAAGGTAAATGAAAGAATGGAGCTAGTAGGAACGCCCCTAAGAGGCATGCCCTGGACTCCTGCTATATGTTCAGAATATACCTCAGTTGTCATTGATATTAAAGACAGTTTTTTTTTCTATCCCCCTACATCCAGATGATTGCAAGAAGCTTGCTTTCTGCATCCTTTTTCTTAATTTTTCCCAGCCTGACCGGAGGTTTCAATGGATAGTGCTGCCACAGGGAATGGCCAATAGCATGGCCTTTTGCCAATAATACTTGTCCACACTTTTAGGGCCCGTGCTGGGTTCAGATACCTCCCTTGCTTATGCCTACATGGATAATATAATTTTGGGGCACCAAGACCTGGGAAGCCTGGAGGGCCTTCTGGCCCAGGTTCTCACCATGTTGAAAACGCGGGGTTTTACCATAGCCCTCAATAAAATTCAAAAGGTATCTCTTTTTAAGGTGCTCAGAACCCATCATATCTTGACTCAGGCCAGCCCCCTTAAGCATTTGCTGGATTTTCCAGTCACGCTAACTTTAATCCAACTTCAGAGTCTTTTAGGGGAATCAATTGTCTGTTGCCATGGGTTCCCGTCCCTACAGATAGTCTTGTGACCTTATTTGCCCTACTAAAAGACAGGACACCACAAGAAGTTATTACAATTACAGACAGTCATCGGGCAATAGTTTTGTAGTTCCAAAAAGCCCTGGATGAAGTTTCCCTGAGGAGGTATTCTATTTTTGAACCCATTTCCTTTTGGTTGTTTGCAGGTGTCACATTAATTTCTGCAGTTTTAACTCAAAGGGGGGAGCCATTCGAGTGGGTTCACACTTCCCTGGGGGGCACACCTCAGGTGTACTCTCAGGCAGACCAACTTGCAGATGCTATTGTCAAGGGAAAGACCCAAGCCCAAAGGCATTATGGCCTTGACCATCACTCCATTGTTTTTTCTTTTCAGATGGCAGACATTGAGTTGTTCACTCGAGCCAATGCTCATCTTGCTCTTTCATTGGAGGGATTTCTAGGCCAAATTGACCGCCATTATGGGCCATCCAAATGGACTGTCTTGTTATGGCAACTTCCTCTAAAATGCCACCTCTATTTTCTCATACGCCTATTCCTGGCACTCTCCATGCTTTTACTGATGGAGGTAAAGCAGGCTCTGTGTATGCAGCCTTTGAGGAATAACAAAACACCCGGAGTCAACAAAGATTTAAACCTTGCAAAGGGACAGCACAATATAAAAATGCTTGCTGTAATTATGGCACTCCAGGTCACTCAAATACCTTTTAATTTTTATTCTGATGGCCTATATATGATTAACTTGCTCCCTCATGTTCCCCAAGCGCATATTAAGCTGGATGAAAACCCTATTTCTCCTCTTATGGTTACCTTTAAGGGTCTATTAGAAGGATGCGGAGCCCCTATTCATATTCAATACATATTCAACATTTGAGAGGGCATTCAAAACTTCCTGGTTTTTTATCCCTAGGCAATAATTGGGTAGACCAGTTTGCTACTGGCCCACAAGCATTAATGTTACAAGAGGCTACCTGTTTGCATGATTTAACCCACATTAATTGGAGAAGTCTTCAACATAGATTTCCTTAGATTCCTGTAAAGGACCTCAAAAGAATTGTACATACCTGTAAAACATGCCAGCTCTTCTTAAAAATATC
Source organism: Dipodomys merriami (assembly GCF_024711535.1). Taxonomy (NCBI): domain Eukaryota; kingdom Metazoa; phylum Chordata; class Mammalia; order Rodentia; family Heteromyidae; genus Dipodomys; species Dipodomys merriami. The sequence continues at coordinate 586,166 of NW_027206161.1, forward strand.
CCCATTAAAACCACCAGGGGTAAATTCCAGAGGCCTTCAACCTAACGTCCTCTGGCAAACGGATGTTACTCATTTCCTAGCCTTTGGTAAGTTTCAATATATCTTTGTATCTATAAATACCTACTCAGTAGCATGCTGGGCCACAGCACATACACATCTTCTTCAATGCTTTGGCACCTTGGGTCTACCAGCACAAGTTAAAACAGAAAATGGACCCTGTTTTGTTAGTAAAGCAATGTCAGAATTTTTTTTAACAAATGGCATATTAATCATTCTGCAGGAACTCCCTATAATTCCCAAAGTTCAAGTAATTATAGATAGAAATCTCCAGTGTCTTTAAGAGCAATCATTAAAACAAAAAAGGGAGTTAGCCCCATATGTAGTTATAGGTAGCTATGTTTACCATTACCATTTTAAACTTTTCAAAAGGGGCAACTGAATCCAGATTTCAGAAGCACTGAGGACCACCAAACCTTAAGGAAAGTCAGATGGAAGGATCCCCTGCCCTGACACAACAATGGAGAGGACCTGACCCCCTAGTTACCATGAGCAGGGCCTTTGGATGCGTTTTTCCCATAGGGGAGACAGCCTCCATTTGGATCCCTGCCAGGAACCTTAACTATTTACCCATTTTCTCTATACAGGAGGATGCCCAAGATAAACTAACCAACAAGGAAAGTAAAACAGCTATGGTGGCTGAGGCTTGTGTATAAAAGAGGGAAAGCAAAACGATAATTACTAACCATTCTCAAGCGCAACCAGCGCTTGAGAAGGTCTTGTGTTCTCTAACAATTGCAGATGGTGATATTCCAGCTGTTGGCTGTCCTGACCTTCCCAGTCCCAGCAATGGCCCTATGGAATCTGCATCGATCTCAACGGGTGACCTGTGCAGTGATCAGCGCTGGCAATGCAGAAATAATCAAATAAATTGTCTTTAGAACTTTTTCAAACCCACAGGCAAATACCCGGATTAGAACAAGCCCCACCTTTGGACTCTGAAGAGGCAAAGATTGCTATCCCATCCCTGACTAATGTTAAAGGACTGCTAATGACATTTCTTGGCCTGGTAATGCTTTTGCTGATGGATTTTCTATGCCTCCTTGCATTATATGTGCACTGCAAAACTCTTACGAGCTCAGCCAGCCAGTTACATAAGATCAAGATCAAAGTGAATGAATTTCCCCCGAGAGGAATCGTGGCCAGAGATGGGTAAGAGCGGGTGTCAGTCTGACCAACGTAAGACAGGGCCTTTAGCTTTGCTCCGAAGAAGTTCCCGATGATGGGTAAGGCAGCAAGGCAATCCACCCAACCTATGACAGGCAGGTTCTCTTCTTTAAACAAAGACAGGGTGTTGGGAACTGACAGAATAGCTCAAAGGTCATCTTGACCCCTGTGCTCACTTAAAGGCACATACAAGGAACTGGCTTACATAAACCACACCAGGTGAATGGAACTGCTTTGCTATGTCTGCAGTTTGATTTAAATTTTCCTTGTTTTTCTGGACTATAGTAGAATGGCCTGAGAATAGGGGCCCACGAGAATGCACCTTGCTGCATGTATGGAACTCCCAATCCCCAGGCTGCTCCCATGTTCGGAAGAGGACAACCTTATGAGATAGTGACTTTTATATATGTTCAGGAATTAATTGAACTGTTTTGGACATTTCTAACTGTGGTGGAGCTGATGTTTATTACTGTGCTAGGTTGGGATGTGATGTAACAGGGACAAGCTCTTGGATCATGCACAAGGGCCCTGCCTATCCTTGTCTGCCAAATCTCGCCCACCAGACTTGCCTCAAACCTCCTGCATGGCCAATGCTATTCTTTCCAATGTAATCCTGTTAAAATAACCTTTACAGTAGAAGGAAAAGGATTACTAACTGGGAGGTGGGTCTGCCATTAAAACAAATAAAAGGGAATCTTGGAGCACGTGGACAGCAAAGATGGCACTGAGAGGAAGTTGACTAGGCAGAACCCAATTTGCTGTAGAGCAAATTGGACAGCAAAGATGGCATTGAGAGGGGTTGAATGGGCAGAGCCCCATTTGCTTTACCTTCAGTGCATAACCAGCCTGTGGAAAATAAGGTGCATGATAGGGTGTGAACTTTACAGTAATTGGTTCCTTTTCCTTCCCTCTCATGCCACTGGGTCTTTTTTGCTTTAAAAAGTGCTTGCTGTGTGTTAATAAACGAGTTTTACTACTTGACTTGACTCCCCGCTGCTTCTAATTGTCTCCCAGTCTAAGCATGGCTGGGGAATGGGCGAGCGACCACATTCACCATTCCTCAGACCCTGTCCATCTTTTGTGGGATGGACAAAGACCCAACATAGTCATAATTGGTTTGGTTTCCTTTGTATTACAGATTGCCTCTACACACAGAGATCAGCTGTAAAGCAGATGGCCAAATCCTGGCTCTTGGCAATGAAGATGGATTTGTGTTTCATTTATCAAAGAAACAAAATTATGAAATGGTAGCCTTTATATATAACACCTTAATAATAACCATAAAATTATTATTAATATTATTATTATTATTACGTTTTGTCAGTTGTTGTAATTGAACTGCGGGCCTGGGCGCTGTCCCTCAGCTCTTCAGCTCAAGGCTAGTGTTACCACTTGAGCAACAGTGACACTTCACATTTTCTTTACCTTTAATTGGAGATAAGAGTCTCACAGACCCTCATTTCTCAGCCTCCTCAGTAGCTGGGATTATAGGTGTGAGCCACTGGTGCCCGGCAGTAAAATTCTTTTGGAAAAGAGAAAACCCCTGATTGTACTTTTAAAATATCACAATTTGGCAAGTGTATCTGTAACATAAGTTGTATCAAGAAACCATAGGCAACTATCAGTTTTAGATCTACTATGTCTTGTCGAATGCCAGATATTATTTCATTAATTTATTTTACTTTTTCCTACAAAGTTCATTATGAATGTCCAACAGCACAATTTTCTAGTGAGTATAAAGAACTCTTCAACATATTTATTCCAACAAACAGCATTTTACACCTTTTTTTAACTTTGACGATCCTAGAGCTTGAGATCAGGGCCTGGGCAATCTCTCTGAGGTTATTTTGCTCAAGGTTATCATTCTACTAACTGAGCCACAGCACCACTTCCAGTATTTCTGCTTATGTCATACTGAGGAATCAAATAAAATGTTTTATGCATGCTAGGCAAGCATTCTAAAACTAACCACATTCCCAGTCGTTGGGACTTTTGTTGTTCTTGTTGTTTTAAGATAGAGTTTTTCTATGTGTCTTTCTGTTGGCCTAAAACTTAGGCTGGTCTCAAGCTAATTTCTAAATCAGCCTCTCAAGTTCGGAGATTACAAACATGGACCACCATATTCAGCTCAGGATTCCTTGTGAGAGAATAGTATTTTCAGAAATAAAGTTATTCTGTCTTCCTTGGACTGAATATCGTTTTGTATTTGGCCCTATTGTCACATTTCTTGTACTGATGTTTCTCCTTCTAGATCAATAGAAATAGTTCAGGTTCCCATCTTGAAACTGTGTCATCCAGCAACATCACAATCTTGTGCACAGCAGTAGCTGGCATCATGAGTATGGCAGCCAGTTGGAGCTCAGTTATTTGATGAACTTGGGCTCCAAAAATTCATTCATTTGTGTGCGCCGTCTGAAAACTGTCATAGGTAATTTTGATTTATTCCATCCTGTTCTCAGCTACTTGCCATTCTGATCTTTGTATGTTTAAATTCTGTTAATCATTAATTACTATTACCTGCCATTTTCAAAAGTAACATATATGTCTTACTTTAAAATTCATTCAAACATGTCAAAAATGTTAATAAAGTTGCTGTCCACCAGTGGCTCATATTTTACCTCTTAGCTACTGAAGAGGCCAAAAACAGAGGATCCTGGTTTAAAGCAGCCTAAGCAGAATAAGCAGAGATAGGTCTCCAATTAAGAAACCAAAATCCTAGTCTTAAAGCAGGAAATAGGTTGGATAGGATGAAAGTAGAGAGAGAAAAAAAAGAAGAAAGAGAAAGGGAACAAAAAGAGACCAGAAAAAATAGAAAGGTAAAAATTAAAAATATTGTACAGATTCGAAACCAAATTATTCAGAGAAGAACATGAATATAATGAGATAAGGGGAGGGATATAAAGGAGATGTGAAAAACTTAAAAATTAAAATACTTAAAATATTATATAGGTATAGAGATAGTACTGCTATTAAGGAATTTAAGTCTAAGAGGTTTTGAATTGAGTAATAAATTTGTGGATTAAGTGTGTGCACAATGGGGGATAAGGTCTAATAATCGACTACAGGTATATCTGAGGATGTGCAGAACAGCAATTAAGTCACATAAAGAAGAACAAAAAAGAAGAACAGGTAAAAAGGATAAGAAAGAAAGAAAAAAGATCAGAAGTTCAGTTGAGCTAAACAAGAAACATAACAAAACAAAACAAAAAACAAAAAAAGAAAGAAAAACGCACACACACTTATACCCGTAAAATAAAATTCTAAGAGAAAAGAAAATTACTAGAAAAATTTTTTTTCAAAAAAGGTAAAAATTAAAGATTAAAAAAATTAGAAAAAAACAATTTTTAATCAAAGGTACAAGAAAAAAAAACGTTCTTTGATTTTTTTGGGAGGGGTGGGAAAAATCCTGTGTCTCCCTGTTGTCCATAACCAGCCTCTTGTTGGAGTCTCTGGTCTGCCTGTGTTCCTGTGGCTTGGTTGGTTACTGAAGTCAGTTTCCTTGAACAGGCATAAAAATACTCTGCGATCCTCTTTCCCAGGTTAGTTCAATGGGAGAGAGATCTGCTTTGAGATGGAATAGGAGAAAACCTAGGTCTCCTTGGCGCAGGCCAAAATTTTCTTAATAGAGACCCGGAAACACAACAAATCAAAGAAAGGTTGGACAAATGGGATTGCATAAAGTTTCAGAGCTTCTGCATGGGAAAGGACATAGTTAGCAAGATCAATAGAAAGCTAATGGATTGGGAGGAGATCTTCACTGGCCACACAACGGACAAGGGTCTCACATCTAAAATATACGTGGAATTCAAAAAATTAAATCCCCCAACAACAAATCCTCAAAGAAACAACTGCCCAATAAATAAGTGGGCTAATGACTTAAAGAGAAACTTCTCTGATGACGAAAGAAGGATGGCCAATAGACACATGAAGAAATGCTCAACCTCCCTAGTCATAAAAGAAATGGAAATCAAAACAACATTGAGATACCACCTCACCCCACTTAGAATGGCAAAAATCAAGAACTCTAAAAACAAGAGATGCTGGAGGGGATGTGGACAGAAGGGAACCTTACTTCATTGTTGGAGGGAGTGAGTGTAAAGTTGTTCAACCACTTTGGAAAGTAGTATGGAGGTTCCTCAAAAGACTCCACATAGAGCTCCCCTCTGACCCAGCAGTCCCACTTTTGGGCATTTACCCAAATGTTTACAAACAAGACCACACTAAAGCTACCAGCACAACTATGTTTATTGCAGCTTTATTTACCATAGCTAAGATCTGGAACCAACCCAGATGTCCCTCAGTAGAAGAATGGATCAAGAAAATGTGGTATATATGCACAATGGAATTCTATGCCTCCATCAGAAAGTATGACATTGTCCCATTTGTTAGGAAATGGAAAGGCTTGGAAAAAATTATATTAAGTGAAGTTAGCCAAGCCCAAAGAAACATAGGTCCCATGATTTCTCTTATTTGCAATAACTAGTATATGTATGAGTCAAGCAGAAAAGGTCAGATAAGGTGATGTTAGGAAAATGAACCCTAAGATATGTATTTTAAGTGTTTTTTTTTCTTTCATGCATTTGTTAACATAGCTTAAAACCAATAATGCAGTGATACTGAATACTCTGTAGTTTATATTGTGCAGCAAAAACATCGATACTACAAAGAATTTCCTTTATATTTCCTGGGAAGAAGCTAAATAAGGATATATACATCTTAAAATCATAAAATAACATTTTGGTCATACTAATGAAATGCCCACATTCAAAATCATTAATAAGTTTATGTAAATATTACAGCTCTCAGATATTCAAATTTTGAAAGTTTTGAAATAAGTCATTCCAAAGTTAAAAACTATAATGAAAATAGTGATTTTAATCAAGTTAAAGATATCCTTTATTGGACCATATACTTTCATAAGAATATATAAATCTAGATAAATACTTATCTTTGAGCATGTGTGTGTTGTGTTTGCACAGATATGCGAGTTCTTGTGGTTCTTTGATATTTATATTGCATTCTTCTCTTTGGTGTGTATTGATTCACGTAATACCAGTTTTGCATAAGTCATCATGCATTTAAAAAAGGTAGCCCTCTGTAGAAAAAATGGTGCCATGTGAAGAGCCCATCAGTTTGAAATCAAAGAGTGTATCATCATTTATTATTCATTAGGACCACGTTTACACACAGCTTCAAACATCTCCTCAGTGTTTATATTGGAGAAGGGCAAAATGCAAAGATGCGTGTTGTTACCTAATAAATCTCCTCATGCTTTTGACTGACATTATAAGTACCTGACCTTGGAAGAGACCTCTCATCTGGAGTCTTTATATAGAAATGTAGGAGCAGCGTTGACAAGCAAAATGAAACCTTGATACTCTCTGATACTGTTAGCATGGCTTAAGCCTCAATATATTACCACAGAGCCTTTCCTTCATTTTTACAAACATATTTCAATTTTACTTCATACTTTGTAAAACTCTTAAATAGAGCCATGATGTAGAGGAATAAAAATACTAGGCAAACAAGAAAAAATAACTAGTGCAATAATAAAAGAAGAAGAAGAAGAAGAAGAAGAAGAAGAAGAAGAAGAAGAAGAAGAAGAAGAAGAAGAAGAAGAAGAAGAAGAAGAAGAAGAAGAAGAAGAAGAAGAAGAAGAAGAAGAAGAAGCCACAGGAAAGACAATTTTAAATCAACACAAAATTGCAAGAGGGAAAGATTAGAGTGGCAAGTACAAACCCATGAAATTATAAAGAATGAGGCAACAAAAGTAAATCAAAGAGATGAAAAGTAACATTATTAATTGTCCAGTAGCTTTTCTTCCCACTGTATCTCATTTATCTTTGGAAGGAGTTTAAAGAAAAACCACAATCACTGCGTATATTTTGTTTTTCCACTGTAAGGTTTATTGGCAATGTCTTGTATTTACAGCTATCTTCATGAATCACAGGCAATTATGTACGTGTTTTTTCATTTACAACAAGCATCATCTTTGCAAAACTTTAAACTTTATTCCTTGGTGATTTTTAAATAAAAGTCTGTGCTTTTATTTGCCTGTGGTTTAAGAAACAGACATTGAAGAGTTCATTGTTTCCAGACCATGACAAGTTCTATTACTTAAGAATTAGAGTAGATTCCATGCTAATATTCATATGGTCAAATTGTATATAGTCAAGAAAATAATCTCAGGACATCTTAAAACTTTTTATGGTATTGGGTCTTTACTTATTACATTTCTTTATGATGTATTAAACTGCTGTTAAGAGAGCTATTATTTCCCAAATGCAAAGAAATAAATGATAATTTTACTTAATGATATATCAGACATTAACTCATATTCTAAGTTTACTTGAGCAGAAAATAGATATTTAATTTCTCATTGTAACAAAAAATAAACAGTTCATTCTTATATGTACTTTGTTTTTTTAAATATATCACTGAAGATTAAGTTCACCTGAAAATAATGGTAGTCCAAAATAAAATTGGCAGGAATAAGAATAAAACGTAATATTTTGTCCAACATTTTGAAAGAAAGCAGTCTGTTTGATTTCATTAATGCCTTAAAATCTGCAAATGAGTATCATGGTTCATCCTCTCTGAATTTCAATAGTCCAATCTAGAAACAGTGGAACGTTTCCTCTTTTCTAATCCATAAAAAACCCTCTTGGCAATATTTTTCAAACTGTACACTAAGTCTAATTACTTCTCTCACGTGTAGTGTTACATTTATGTTGAAACCAGAACCTTTCTTTCTTGAATTATTGCAATAGACTTGAATAAGTTCTTTTTTGTTGTTTCTCATACTTTTATAAATTCAACAGAACAGACAGAAACTTCTAAGTTGTGATTCTGCTAATTTTTTTCTTCTACTCAAATCTATTTTGTGGCTTGTCATGCATGTAGAATTATAGGTAAGTTGATCTTAACATGAGTTTCACATCCATCCGTACTTCTTTGACATGTTTTCTCTCATTCTTGTATTTTATGACTTAAGAAACTAACTTCAATGTTGTTTTCTGATCAATACTCCTCCACTGTCTCCCAGCCCATCTTTTTAGAATATTCATATCCTAGCTATCAATTTGGTAGTAATGGGGCTTGCATGCAAGGCCTTACCATTGGTAGGGTAGACTACTACCACTTATCATCAACTCCCAGGCAAGATACCAATTTTGATTCTTCAATTCCTTGCTCAGGTCTCACTTACTCATTGGGAACTGCCTTGAATCTCCTAAGGAACTTCATTCGCACTGGACCTCAAAATTTTTTTTTAATTTAAATTTTATTTTATTTTATTTGAGAACATACTGTAAAGAGGGGTTACAATTACATTGGCAGGATAATGCATACTTTTCTTACCAAGCATTGCAGACTCCTCCTTTGTTTACCCTTCACTTCCCTTCCCAGCCTCCCCCTTCCCCGCCACCCAATCATACCCCCCTCCCCCCACACACACCGACATTGTAAAGCTTGCTTTGACATGACATTTTGTAATTCTCCTTGTTGCAACAGGTCCACCTGAATCCTTAAACGACTTGTTTGTCCCCATCTCCTCCACATGTTATACTGACATCAAATAAAGTGAAAGCGGGGGTTACACTGTGGGGGAGGGACATATAAAGCAACAAAGAAATAATCTTATAAATGCGTTAGAAACACATGCATGAAAGAAACGAAAACATTAAAATACATATTTAAGGGTTCGTTTTCCTAACATCACATTATCTGACCTTTTCCGCTTGACTCATACCTATACTAGATATTGCAAATAAGGGAAACAATGGGACCTATGTTTCTTTGGGCCTGGCTTACTTCACTTAATATAAATTTTTCCCAGCCTTTCCATTTCCTAACAAATGGGGAAATGTCATTCTTTCTGATGGAGGCATAGAATTCCATTATGTATATATACCACATTTTCTTGATCCATTCATCTACTGAGGGGAATCTGGGTTGGTTACATATCTTAGCTATGGTAAATAATGCTGCAATAAACATAGTTGTGCTGGTAGCTTTAGTGTGGTCTTGTTTGTATACATTTGGGTAAATGCCCAAAAGTGCAATTGCTGGATCATAGGGGAGATCTATGTGAAGTCTTTTGAGGAAACTCCATACTGCTTTCCAAAGTGGTTGAACAAGTTTACATTCCCACCAACAATGAAGTAAGGTTCCTTTCTGTCCACATCCCCTCCAGCATCTGTTGTTGTTAGAGTTCTTGATTTTTGCTGTTCTAACTGGAGTGAGGTGATATCTCAATGTTGTTTTGATTTGCATTTCTTTTATGGCAAGGGATGTTGAACATTTCTTCATGTGTCTATTGGTCATCCTTCTTTCTTCTTCAGAGAAGCTTCTCTTTAAGTTGTTTGCCGACTTATTTATTGGGCAGTTGTTTCTTTGAGGATTTGTTGTTGGGTGGTTTAATTTTTTGAGTTCCAAATATATTTTAGATATGAGACCCTTGTCCATTGTATGGCTAGTAAAGATCTTCTCCCAATCCGTGGGCTTTCTATTGATCTTGCTAGCTATGTCATTTGCCCTGCAGAAGCTCTGCAACCTTATGCAATCCCATTTGTCCAAACTTTCTTTGATTTGTTGTGTTTCTGGGTCTCTATTCAGAAAATTTCGGCCTGAGCCAAGGAGACCTAGGGTTTCTCCTATTCCATCCTGTAATGTTTTCAGAGTGTCTGCTTTGAGTTCAAGGTCTTTGATCCATTTGGAGTTGATTCTGGTGCAGGGTGATATATAAGGATCTAGCTTTAGTTTTCTACATGTAGTTAACCAATTTTGTCAGCACCATTTACTGAAGAGGCTGTCTTTCTTCCATTCTATTGTTTTAGCTTCCTTATCAAAGATTAGATGGCTATAGGTCTGTAGGTTCATTTCTGGGTTTTCAATTCTATTCCATTGGTCCTGAGGTCTGTTTTTATGCCAATACCAAGCTGTTTTGATTACTATGGCTTTATAGTAGAGTTTGAAATTTGGTATTGATATTCCTCCAGCAGTGTTCTTTCCGTTAAGAAGTGTTTTTGCTATTCGGGGTCTTTTATTGTTCCATATGAATTTTTGGATTGCCTCTTCTATTTCCTTGAAGAATGAGGGTGGAATTTTGATAGGTATTGCGTTGAATTTGTAGATAGGCTTGGGAAGTATTGCCATTTTCACGATGTTAATCTTGCCAATCCAGGAGCATGGGAGGTTTTGCCATTTTTTAAGTTCTGTGGTGATTTCCTTTTTCAAGATTTTAAAGTTTTCATCATAGAGGTCCTTCACTTCTTTAGTTAAATTAATTCCTAGGTATGTTATTTTTTGTGGGGCTATTACAAATGGAGTTGTTTCCTAATTTCAGCAACACTTTTCTCATTGTTGGCATACAGAAAAGCCATTGATTTTGGGGGTTAATTTTATAACCTGCTACTTTGCCAAAGTTTTGAATCACTTTGAGTAATTTGGGAGTGGAGTCTATGGGATTCTTTAAATACAAGATCATGTCATCTGCAAAGAGGGAGAGTTTTATTTCTTCTTTCCCTATTTGGATCCCCTTTATGTCTGCATCTTGTCTTATTGCTGTAGCTCGGCATTCTAATACTAGATTGAAGAGAAGTGGAGAGAGTGGGCATCCTTGTCTTGTTCCTGAGTTAAGAGGAAATGGCTTTAGTTTTTCACCATTGAGTATAAGGCTGGCTGTAGGTTTGTCATAGACAGCCTTTATTGTATTGAGGAATGTTCCATGGATTCCTAATTTTTCCAAAACCTTCATCATGAAGGGGTGTTGGATCTTGTCGAATGCTTTTTCTGCGTCTATTGAGATAACCATGTGGTTCTTGTCCTTGCTCCTGTTGATGTGATGGATAATATTAATTGATTTGCGTATATTGAACCAGCTTTGCATCCCTGAAATGAATCCTGTTTGATCGTGGTGAATGATTTTTTTGGATGAATTGTTGAAATCGATGGGCCAAAATTTTGTTGAGAAGTTTTGCATCAATGTTCATCAAAGAAATGGGTCTATTGTTCTCTTTCTTTGATGAGTCCCTGCCTGGTTTTGGGATGAGGGTTATGATGACTTCATAGAATATGTTCGGTAGTGAGTTTTCTCTTTCAATTTCATTGAAGAGTTGGAGGAGAATTGATGTGAGCTCTGCTTTGAAAGCCTTGTAAAATTCCGCTGTAAAACCATCTGGTCCTGGACTTTTCTTAGCTGGGAGGTCTCTTATTGCTGTTTCTATTTCAATGCTTGATATGGGCCTGGTAAGATAGTTTAACTCATCTTGGTTTAGTTTTGGCATGTCAATATTTGCTAGGAAGAGGTCCATTTCTGTCAAGTTGTCGAACTTATTAGCATAAAGTTTTGAGAAGTATTCCCTTATAAAGTTCTGAATCTTGGTTGTTTCCGTGGGGATGTTTCCATTTTCATCTCTGAGTTTATTAATTTGTGTGTGTTCTCTTCTTTTTCTGATAAGATTTGCTAAGGGTCTGTCAATTTTGTTAAGTTTTTCAAAGAACCAACTCTTTGTTTTGTTGATTCTTTCTATAGTTTTTTGGATTCTAATTCATTTAATTCTGATTTAATTTTGACTATTTCTTCCCGTATACTGGATTGGGGTTTATCTTGCTGCTCTTTTTCATGGAGGTTTAGATGTGTCATTAAATTGCTAGTTTCAGATCTCTCCAATTTGTTGATGTAGGAGCTCAGAACTATAAACTTGCCTCTGAGTACTGCCTTTGCTGTGTCCCAGAGGAGATGGTAATTTGTGGGTTCATTTTTGTTGAATAGCATGGACATTTGAATTTCCTTTCTAATCTCTTCCATGACCCACTCTTGATTCAGCAGTGTGTTGTTTAGCCTCCATGTGATACCGGACTTTCTTTGGTTGCTTTTGGTGTTCAGTTCTAATTTTATTCCCTTGTGGTCAGAGAGAATGCAGAGTATAACTTCAATGTTTCTGAATTTAGACAAGTTTGCTTTGTGGCCTAGAATGTGGTCTATATTAGAAAACGTTCCATGTGGTGCTGAGAAGAACCTGTATTCTGATGCTGCTGGGTGAAATGTTCGGTAAATGTCTGTTATGTCTATTTGATATATGCAGCTGTTTAGATCTGCGGTTTCTCTGTTGAGTTTTGCCGAGTTGATCTGTCTAGTGGGGAGAGTGGTGTGTTAAAATCCCCAACAATTAATGTCTTTGGATCTATATGGGATTTGAGGGAAAGTAGTGTTTCTTTGATAAATTCGGGTGCTCCATTGTTTGGTGAATAGATATTTAGAATTGTAATATCCTCCTGAAGGAGAGATCCTTTAATTAGTATATAGCGACCTTTTTTATCTCTTCTCACGGTTTTTAATTTGAAGTCTATTTTATCTGATATTAGGATTGCAACTCCCGCCTGTTTATGAGGGCCGTTTGCTGGGTAGATTTTGTTCCAGCCTTTTACATTGAAAATGTGTTTGTTTTTACGGGCAAGATGTGACTCCTGCAGGCAGCAGATAGAAGGGTCTTGTTTTTTAATCCAACTAGACAGTCTATGTCGCTTAATTGGAGAGTTCAGTCCGTTAACGTTAAGAGATAGGACTGAGAGATATTTGGGAGCTCCTGCCATGTTATCTACCTTCTTGGGGGCTGGGATAACTGGGTTCTTCCTATGGTTCTTGGATTCTCAGTTTGGGTGCAGTTTTTTGGCCTTTATTTTGGTCTTGTTGGTTTTCTATGTGTAGGACATCTTTAAGAATCTTTTGTAGGGCTGGTTTGGTGGAGATGTATTCTTTCAATTTTTCTTTGCTGTGGAAGGTTTTTATTTGGCCTTCAATTATGAAGGAGTGTTTAGCTGGGGACAGTATTCTTGGTTGATAGTTGTTTGTTTTTCGGCCATGGCATACATCATTCCAGGCTCTTCTTGCTTTGATTGTCTCTGCTGAGAAATCTGACGTGATTCTAATTCGTTTCCCTTTATAGGTGATTACCCTTTTCTCCCTGAGAGCTTTAAGGATCTTTTCCTTGGTCTGAGCTGATCCTGTGTGGATTATAATGTGACAGTGGGATGTCCTATTCTGGTCTGGTCTATTTGGGGTTCTAAAGGCTTCTTGTATCTGAATAGGCCTATCTTTTTGCATGTTTGGGAAGTTCTCTGCTAGGATCCTGTTAAACAAATTTCCTAGACCATTAACTTCTGTTTCTAGGTGCTCCTCTACACCCATTATCCTCAAGTTAGGCCTTCTGATGGTGTCTTCCAGGTGTTGGATAGATCTATCATATTTCTTGGACTTGTCTTGGATGGTTGTATGTTCTTTCTGTATAATATCTAGGCTGTCTTCAATCCCTGAGATTCGATTTTCTGCATGGTCTAACCTGCTGTCAAGACTCTCTACTTTGTTTTTAATCTCTTTTCCTTCTAATTGGTCAGCTTTGATGGCTTCAAGTTCTTTGTTGAAGCTCTGTTTTAGGTCTTGTATGAATCTCTTTACTTCCTTAATTTGGTGTTCAGTGTTTGTCCTCAAATCACTTAGTTGATTGGATATGGTTTCTTTGGACTCCCATTCCTTCTGTTGCGTTCCATTCAGCATTCCCTTTTTGGTCTCCCTGACTTCCTTCAGCTCTTTGTTAATGGATTCTATGGATGCCTTTAGTGATCTTTGTGTGTTCTCTACCTGTTCTCTCAATTACTGTATTACTCTTTGTTTATCTTCCTCACGTTCGTGGGATTCCTGCAGTTCTCTTTGAGTATTCTCAGCCTGCTCATGCCATTCCTCCCTTTCTCTTTGAGTATTCTCAAGTTGTTCACGCAAATCCTGTATCAGTTTTTGAGTAGCTTCCTCACGCTTATGATATTCCTGTATAAACTTCTGGGATGCCTCCTCTCTCTCCCTATCACGCTCATAGAGTGTCCGTTGTAAGTTGTCAAACTTCTCATTTATCATGTTTGCCACCAGTGTTTGTAGAGCTATTTGGGAACTCTCCTCTGGATTGTTCATTATCTGATATGACCCCTGATTATCAAGATTGGGAATTGAGAAACCCGAATTTGCCATTTTTCTTGTGTTTTTCCGGCTTACTCTGCCCATTTGAGATGAAAATAGCACCAGTTTTGTGCTAGAACACTATCTTAAGGCAACCATCAACCAAAGTTTGCATTTGTACAGTCAATAGTCTACAGATACAATCTAGTTCAACAGATACATCTATTCAACATCAAACAACTATATTTTAAAGGCTTTCGAACAGCAGAAAAGAATTTGGAAAACCAGAAATTATTAGGATTAGGGAGAGATGTGGGTGAAAAATAGGAATAGATTGGTGTGGGGAGGCACAGGGAGAGTTAACTATGTCCTAATCACAATGCAGAAAATGGGTTGGGTAGGATGCAAGTAGAGAGAGAGAGAAAAAGAAGAGAAGGATAGGGGAATGAAAAGAGACCAGAAAAAAAATAGAAACGTAAAAATTAATGTTATTGTAGAGATTAAAAGACCATCTATTTAGAGAGGAATGTGAATATGTTGTGAGAAAGGGAGGGACATAGAGGAGATGTGAAAAACTTTAAGGATGGGAAAGGGAGAAGAAAAGATCAGAAGTTCAGTAGAGCTAGACAAAAAACAAAAAGAAAATTATGAAAGAAAGAAAAAGAGAAAGAAGATAAGATAAGAAAGGAAAACTCTCATTTACATATTCCTAAAATAAAAATTATAAGAGGAGAAAAAAAAGTTACTGGAAATCAATTATTTTTTCTGAAGAGGCAAAAATTAAAGATTAATAAAAGTTTTAAAAGAGAAAAAAATTATATATATATAAGGTAACCAAAAACAAAAAACAAACAAAAAAAAGAAAAGAATAAGAAAAAAAGAAAATAAAAAAGAGAAAAAACAAGAAGAAGAAAAAAAAAGTCATTTGATTTTTTTTTTGGGAGGGGTGGGAAGAATCCTGTATCTCCCTTTTGTCTGTAAACAGCCTTTTGTTGGAGTCTCTGGTCAGCTTGAGGTCCTGTGGCTTGATTGGTTTCTTTAGTCGGTTTGTTGGAAGAGGCAGAAAAATGCTCTGCTTTACCCAAGATTTTGAGATACCCCTCCCAGGTTAGTTTTCTAGGAGGGTGATCTGCTTTGAGAATCACAAAAGAGGGGGATGCAGTGGTGAGGCTAGGTTTTGGGTAGAGTTGAGGCCTTTCAACAATCAGTAGCTTTTTCCTGGGGCTGTTCTGTGCAAAAAGAAAATCTCCCAGAGCCCAGCCTGGAGCCGTTCTCAGGGATTCTGTTTTTCAATTGATTGTTGAGGCTGCTAGAAGGAGGGGCAGCCTCTGGCTCTGGTTACCCAGTGAGGGAAGCCACTCCAATGGCTGGCGCCTGAGCTGGGGGACTTTTCCCTGGATGGAGCCGAGTTTGGCAGATCACTTTGCCGTTAAGTTCTTGTGACCTGCTAAATGACTCGTTTTATTCCAAGGCCTGGGTTGGAGCTGGCAGCTCCTCCGGGCTTTGTCGGTATCCAATATGGAGATCACAGGTGCTGGGGGGGGAGGGGTGGCCTTCCCTCCTCTGCTCTCTGAGAAGGAGTGAGGACGTGGGGCTTCTACTCACGCCGAGTCTTGGATCCTGGGTCGTTTCTGGTCTGCAAGCTGCAGGATGAAGATGTCCGCTCTTTGTTGGTTCTTGCTGGTGTTGAGTAGAATCCGCTCGCCCACTGCGTCTGGCTCCTTCGTCCCGGACTCTCTGTGTAAGCGCTCAGGTATGGCCCCCCGGCTGCCGTCTCCGCCGCTTGCAACCCTGCTGCCGCCGCCGCCGCCGCGGCTGCTGGTGAGCACTCAAGTGTTTCTTTTTGCCTTGGCTTCCCTCTCTTGTCTAACTCTCTGTCCTGTGATGGCACACTTGGTGTGATTCTCTGGCTTAGGACTGTTCACTGGAACTCTAAAGCTGCTTTCTATGCGAGAGCTTGTTCAGATTCCAGCTTCTCCTCCGCCATCTTCCCGGAACTTGGACCTCAAAATTTAAACACCACATTTATTCAATATCATAATTTATTTCCCATATACAATATGTTTTACTGATTTTATAGATATTCATTTATGAAGTCTTTTTCTCTAGAGTCGTTTCTATTTTTTGTCTATTATTTAGAGTGATTTTTGTGTGCCCTAGATCAATTCAAAGCATGTGTTTTATGTGCCATATTCAAGTGGTTTTGTTGATTGAAGCATTTTGTTAGAAGGGAAGAATAAAACTAGGATTGGTGATAAGTAACCACTCATGACCACCACAGCTATAGTGTGCTAAATTGATTAAACCTCTTTTCCTTGGCAACACTTAGCAGTGAGTTGGATAGAAGTAGTATGCATTTCTGGATTCATGACATTTTTTTACAAATGAAGTTTAATTTGTCTTCACAGAATTAAGTCATTTTTGCCACTATTTCTTTATGAGTAGGACTGAGACTTATGAGTAAGCCATTTTCCAAGATCAGAGAATAAAATCTAAAATTAGGTACTGAAATGTTATTTATAGATATGAGTAAATATATATTTTTCTATGTATATTTAATAATCAATGGCTATTGTCATGCATTCTTGCTGTCTTTCTCGCTCTCTCCATTTCTCTGTTTGCATATATATAATTTTCACTCTATTTTTTCTATTATAATTTACCCTTTTCCTGTCAGTCATAGGGTTTTAACTCAGGGCCTACGCTACTATCTCTGACCTCTTTCACTCCAGGCTAGCCTTCTACTACATTGACTACAGTGCCACTTCTGGGTTTTGGTGGTTAAAGGGAGATAAGAGATGTGTCTCATGGACTTTTCTGCACTGGAAGGCTTCCAACCACGATGCTTATATCTCAGCCTCCAGAGTAGCTAGGATTACAAGCATAAGCCGCAGGTGCCCAGTTTGTATATTTCTGTTTTATTCTCTGTTTCTAACAGAGAGGATAAGTAGGTTTGAGAACCTTTCTGGAACTAGTGAGAGATCCAATCTACAGAATCATCTTACACTGTGCAGGAAATTTTACCCTGGACCATTCTCCCTTATCCACAACAAAATCCCAAGTTACGATAGAGCTGTGGCTCAAGTGGTAAAGTGTCAAATAGAATGAAAATGCCAAATGAGAGTGTGAGGCCCTGACTTCAAGAATCTCTACTACTGGCATGAACAAACAATTAGTTAACTAACTAATTACCTGGTTAAGTAATTAATTTCTTAAATTTTGAAACCTTATAAAATTGAAGGTAGAATATAGCTCTTTCAAAACATTTAAGACCAGTTTAGTAAGCTTGCATTTCTTTTTTTTAATTTTTAATTTTAATTTTAATTTTTTGTGAACATACTGTACAGAGGGGTTACAATTAGATGGGCAAGATAATGAGTACATTTCTTATCAAGCATTGCAGCCTCCATCTTTTTATTCCCTTCACATTTCTTTTCCCAGAATCTCACTTAATTTGTGCTAAATCTTATGCACTCCATGGTGCAGTTGAAATAATCACATTCTATATTCAAACTAAGTTTAGGTTTAGGAACCTGTATTTGTTTTGAACCTGTATTTGTTCATCTGACAGATCACTCACTCACTCATGTCATAAATCCTTATGGAAACTGGATCATGTTTCTGTAGCAGCCTAGGAGACATAGATTTAACAACTGCATATCTCAATAATTATGTTATTCCTTGGTTGTCTTGTATTAACCATTCGACTATCAAATCTGTCACTCATCCACACACAAAAAAATTACATAAATGTGTTTTAAAATATGAATATATATAAAAGTTTCAAAACGCAAAGTAAATAAGAAATGTTTTAGGTTTTAGAAATGTTTCATTTTAAGATGCACAGTTGTACAATAGGGTCAAATTGTACAATGGTTGTTCAGAGAATATAATTGTCTCCATATTGAAAACAGAGTCATCTCATTGTTAAATGCAAATAAATATGGAAGAAATGTGGTATGGGTTCTAATGTGTGTAGTTTAAGTTACACAATCTATGTGGTTTAAAGCGAATTAATTATTATGATTCATTTTTCACATTGGAAATAAGTCGATTGACAAAGGCTTTGATTCTTTAGTTATAATTGTAAAAGAAAATAACTCAATTCTTGGTTTATAAAAATTGGACTCTTAGAGAACTCTAAAACAAAACAGAAATAAATATGCTAAAATAGTGCAGAGAATGTTCAATTAGATACATAGACTTTGCCAGACTATTGGCCTTTCAACAATTCATGTAAAGCTCTCTGACTATAAAATATACAGGTTCATAAGTATACCCTGCTGTGACTAAAGAGGGACAAGCCATTGTGAAGGCTGCTTGAGAAACATAAATCATTTCAAATTAAATTTTCATGCATTCTACTACACAGCACTAATAAAATGTGTTTATTATTAAGGACATTTGTCTTTGCTGAAAAAACGCAGAACTATACAATAAAAACACATTTACATAGATGTATGGACACATTATCTTAGAATATCTACCCATTCTGATATATGATATTTCCCATTGATTTGAGACCATAATTAAAATTCCCTATATAATTTCTGAATAGCTAAATGTAACATTACATTAAAATTATGTTTTTTCTTCCAGCATTTTTTTTCAGGAAGACACTTGCCAAGTCACAATAAATAGTGTCAATTAGCAACATGTATAACAATTTATTTAGAAGCATACTTGCTTCATTTAATAGTTCTATTTTATTGTCTTGAGTTTTGGAACTTGTGTCGATGTCTTAAAACTTTAAATATATTTTAAGCTTCCATACACATTGTGATCATTAATTTTTACAATTAATTTTCCTTTAAATTTAATTTCTTACGTGTTTTTTCTTCCCTTCTCTGTTTTCTGCTTGGACAACTTTGCTCCTGTATCCTTAACTACTTTTACTAACATTTGACTACTGATGATTTCTCTGTTTTTCCTGATATGTCTATGTATTTTAGTTTTAAGGATGGTAATAGAAGGTTACAATTGTAGCCATTGTCTTTCCTCTGTTTTCATCCTGTCTAAAAAGTGCTTTGAGATATTATGGTCTTTATCCTTTGAAATAAATGTGCACCTCAAACTGACCATTTTAGGATGCCCTATTTGTCTTTGCAAATTAGTGATTAGATTATGAAGAACAAACTATAGCTTTAATATATTTTATTTTATGGTATTTGTAGTTAGTTTTTCCAGGTGAGACTTAACATCTCTGACCAAATTTGAAAATTTTTCAGATGTTTTCCCTGTGATTCTCACCTTTAATCACCCTCTCTGTTGTTTTTGTGCACATTCAATTGTTTGTGTTTTATAGCTTATCTTCATAATTCATTCGGCTCTTGTTGCATTGTTTTCCCATAATTTTTGCCTGAGTGTTACAATGTACTATTTTGTTGTGGATATATTGCTTCTGGAATATATAATCTCTTAGAAAATCTACCTGTTAGATTTATATTAAGTACTGGAGTTTTGTTTATTTATTTTTTGTTTATTTTTCTATGTTGAAGTGCTTGGGTTAAGACTGTACTGGAGACTGTTAATCAGCAGGAACACTGGATATAAGTGTAAGGACCCTGTACTACAGCATGGCAGTGTCATATATTAATTATTTCTATTTGTATTGCATGTGGGGGGAGTGTTATTTATATTGATATTTGAGCTCAATTCTTCTTAATGTCTTGGCTTATTTGTACAGTGTACTTTACCACTTAAATCACACTCCAACCTGGCTTTTTTGTTGGTCCTTTTGGTGACAGAGTATCATGGACTTTCCTCTCAAGACTTGTTTGAACTATGATTGTATGGAATTCAGACTCCTGAATAGCTTAAATTAGAAGCAAAGCCAAGAGAACCAGCTGTCAATGGTCAAACTGCAAAGAGCAGGTTTGAATACCAATAATCTTTATACTTTAATCAAATTCTCAATCTTTGTTTCTGAAGTTAATGCAGATCAGTCAATGTATGTGATGTACAAGTAAACATACAATGTGTAGAGCTACACTTTGAGTGAGTTGCTCTATGAAGAATATTCTCCAAACTTTTTTTTCTTTTGGTTGTGGGACTTGAACTCAGGACTGGGCACTGTCCCTGACCAATTTTGCTCAAGGCTACATCTCTATGACTTTAAGCCACAGCTCTGATTGTGGTGGTTAATTGGAATTATGAGTCTCCTGGACTTTTCTTGTGTGGTCTGGCTTTGAATTGAATCCTCATATCTCAGCCTCCTGAAGAGTTAGGATTACAGGAATGGGCCACCAGCACCTGGCTAGCTATATATTTTTTGGCTTTTTCTTGTTTGATACTGGGGATTGAACCAAGGACATTGCCCTTGCTAGGCAAACACTTTGCCACTGAACTACCTCCCAGCTCCATTCTTAACACGTTTCTTAATCATGTCCTAAATGATCTCCTTAATGAGATTGCTGTTAGATTTCTCTTAGATACTAATTTGACAAGCAAACTTAGTTTAGATGTTCTTTGAGCATATTCTATTTTAGATGGTGGAATATCTACAGTGTTAATGTTTAGAATGAAGAGAATAGATGATAACTTTTATTAATTTCTTCAAACCACAATATCCACACTCACCTGCAGAATCATGACAATTATATTACATTTAACTATTCATCTATGCTAGTAAAAGATATCAAAATAAATAAAATTTTAAAATATTAGATGATGTGTTTATTTAAAATATCGACTTTACATACATCCTCATATTCTAAAAAGTTCTCTTTCAATTTTTCCTTTGATTATTGTCTCCTTCATATATTTCAACCAGAAGCTTTGGTTCTCCACTGACAAACAGATTCTTTTAACATAAAGTCACTCAGTTACAGGATTTCTTCTTGCAAAATAAGAGATGAAAACTAGTATGTAAGGCACATCAATAATGTTGACTAGGATAAGTCATTTCTGAATAAACGTTTGCAATGATGTATTATGCTAACGAACAACTTAAGAAGATATAGTGTATTTTCTTGTAAAAATGAAAGAATTAAATAAATTGTTTAAAGTAATATTTCTTCACTTTGTAACTGTTTATTGTTTATAGAACATATGGTTAGCATTTGGTTTATAAAATGTTAAATTACACTGTAGATACTGCTGTTATTTTGAAAATAGATTTTTCTACAGACATATGATTTATGTGTATTTAATAAATATTGAGTACTATGGTGCAAATAAATGGATATTAGTCAGGTGCTGGGGTTGATCCCTATAATTATAGCTATTCAGAAGGCTGAGATCCGAGGAAATAGGTTCAAAGTCAGGCAAAATATGCATGGGTCTCTTAGTTATAATTAACTAAGGTGGAAGAGGAAGTGTGGCTTTGGTGGCTTTGAATGAAAGGTCATGTGAGAGCTTGAAGCCTAATACACTGTTGGGAAGAATGTAAATTAGCAAAACCACTTTGGAAAGCACTTTTGGAGATTCTTCAAAAAAAGAAAAAGAAAAAGAAAGAAACATAGGCTCCCCCTACAATCCAGCTATACTACTCTTGGTCATCTACCCAGAATATTACAAGCCAATACACAGCCAAGGTACATACAACCATATTCATTGCTCATTATTCACTATAGCCAAGTTATGCAAATAGCACAAATGTCTTTAAATGGATGAGTGGAAGCAAAAAACTGTGGTGCATAGTTTCAATGGAATTTTGTCAACTACTGGAAAGAAATGATTGAATCTGAAAAACATCATGTTAAGCAAAGTAAAACCAGCTCAGACAGCCAAGGACCGAATGCTTTTTCTCATGTGTTTATAAATTAAATTATAAACATATTCAAAAACACGTAGGAGTCATGTAACATAAACAAAAAATAAATTGTCTAAAGAAAAGAATCCTTGGGGAGGATTGTAGTGATGTAACTGCTTGGAAGACTAGCAAACAGTTTCACAAAATGAAAACCAGAAAGCCTAGGAACCAGTTTTGTAGGGTGTCAGGAGGAATTAGTCAAAGGCAGTGGCAGATAAATGGAAAGAGGAAGGGTCAATGGATATAGTCATTATATTCAATGCACATTATGAAAATGAAATCATATAATCTGAGGAGTGGGTAGATTTGGGAGAGATGGGAGTGGGAATGGTGGAAGGAGTGACATTAATCAAGATGTATTATACTCATAGACTGACATGTTGAGTTGAACTGCCTTTGTACAACTACTTACAGACAATAAAAAAAGCTTTATCTTTATTAGTTTGCCAGAAATATACAGGGTTCTCTTCACTAACTCAGTACCAATTGTTTATTCTAGCAAGGAGTTATACAGTTCATCCAAAAGTTCATTTCTAGATCTCAGCTTAAGTGAGCATTTGTGTTCCAGTTGAGCTATATAAAGTATTGCTTGCCTTTAGTTACATCATTCAAAAGTTAATTTAATAGGTCTTCTGAAACAAACGTGACTATAAACTGATGCCCACAGACTCACAATAGCATTTCTCTAATAGAATCTTCTAATGGACATTTCTTATAATGTTCCAATACTAAATTCCTCAACTATAAGTTAATAATTTGTACAAAATGCCAGATTCAATATAATTTCATAAAAGTAAAATTTCTGTGTCTTGTTTAAACAATATATCTTCTGCATCTGGTCTCTCATTTCTGGAAAATGAATTCTATCCAGGAAGTCTATCTACACCTACCAGTTGGTTTGTGATCCTCACATGATTCATCAGTTAGCAATTTCAGTGTGTAGCATAGCTTATTAAATCATAGTGCATGCAGTATTTCTGTCTCTTTACAATATGAAATTAGCAAAAGTTTTATGTCCTTAAATAATTTTTTCCTGGCTTTGAATTACTCACATTTTTCAGGTAAATATGTACTACATACTGGTTGAACTGAATTCAAGTAGGATATTGTCACTATGAATCCAATGAATGCAAACAATGAATGCAAAACCTTATTTCTATTTTAATGTTTTAAATTCCAAAGCCAGGTGTCAATGGCTCATGCTCTCTCTAAGCCTGGATACTGAGGAGGCTGAGATTTTGGGATCTTGGTTTGAAGCCAGTCTGAGTAGAAAAATCCAAGAAATATTCTTACCAAAGAGCTGAAAGTTTGTAGCTCGAGGTAGAGCACCTGCATGAGTGACAATATACAACATGAGTCCCTGAATTCAAGTCTCAATACTGGCAAACACCACAAAAAGCAAAACAACTAACTAGTCTCCTAGAAATATTCATTGAATCTAACAGAATTAGTCAACTGTATAACATATAAAAAGTACTAACTTTTTATGCCACTATCCCCTTTTGTTTATTTTTGCAGACAATAAATTCATTGTATATGAATCTGCTATGGTTTCCCAAGACACATCTGTGCTGTAACTTATGTGCTGTTGTTCTGGAATCCACAATATTTTTCTCAATGTCACATTTATCTGAGTATTTTATTATTATAAGACTTTTAAATCTTCATCTACCATTGAACCATTTCATTGTCATCCATACATTTTTGAAGTACATTCACTCAAGCTTTAAAAAATACAAAATCAACATTGTTATTTATAGAGTTATATATTTATTCATTACAGTCAATTACATATATTCCAATAATATGACTACACAGTTAAAATATGTTTAAATTACAAAAGTGACTAAGCAATGAATGGACCTCACAGCACGGAGTGAAATCCTCTGGTTACTCATTGAAAGTGCTGTACAGCCATTTTGATTATTAATGGGAGGAAAAGAGCATCCATGGAATTATTTCAAACTCAGTATCCAACTACATTAATGGAACCATAAAGTCCACTGAATAGTTTTGTGCTTTGAAATGCTAACAATGGGTCTCAAATCTGATGACTTTCTGGTCTGTCATTTATTTATACACTGATTTAATGGGAACTTAATTCTCTTTGGCAAGCATTACTTTTTAATGGGAATACTATTACTTATTAAAACAGTATATAGGATAACATTTGTGATCACATATACAAATATATTCAGCATGTAGTAGATTATATTAGATGATATTTTGTCGCTTTTTGGAGGATTTCTGTTTAGTTGCAATTAAATCACCACCCTGCAGATCTCAACCCCTAAGTAGCTATAATTACCCAGCCCTAATGAGCTTTTCAGAATGTATGTTTTGTATGTCATTATAATTTTGCCACATTATGTCAATTTAGGATAAAACAGTAATCCTTAGCCACACAATTCATAAATGAAATTATCCAATAGGAAACTAGTGCAAAACATTAGAGTATTGACACATGAGAATAAAAAAAATCTTATTCAAAAATCATAAGGCTCATAATTTGGGGTGAAGGATTGCAGTCATCAAATTCTTATTCAAGAGGAAATAAGGCTTATTGCATATTACTAGGGACATGATTGGAAATTTGGATATGCAAATAAAGCACTCCAAGTTCTGGTGAGATTTCTGGGATTTGGTGGGTTTAATTGCCCTGAAAGATTTTAAAAGGTTGAAAACACAGAAAATTTCTTTTCCAATCAATGCACAGACAACAAAATATCTTTAAAATGTTTATCAAAATTAATACACTAGGCTTTGGAGAGGTGGCTCAATTATTAAAGTTCCAGCCAATGACAGTCCTGATCTTGGACATAAAAATTAATAAACTAGTCTATACATTTATGTAAATAATGGTTGTTAGGTATGATAGTCATAAAAATTATTACTGGACTTGAACTCAGGATTCCAGTCTCACTTGTATTTTACCACTCACAACTTATGCTATACCACTTAACTCAGGAATCCACTCCTGAATTTTGTTTATTACTTGTAGACAAGAGTCACTTGGATTCGTCTGCCTGGCTGGCTTAGAACTTCTTTGTGAGCTCTCAATCTCTTGAGTATCCAGTGCCTAGAAGGATAAAAGTAACAAATTTCGAATAGGTTGCAAAGAAATTTTATGTTCTACTAAAGAACAATTGAATAGGAAATATCTATCAGACACATTATCTTTTCTTCTTATAGTATTTGAGTACAAGGTACAATAATTCAAGTCATAATCACATCATTTGTCAGCATACTAACCATTATTTCTAAATGAATTGTAGTTTGAATTATCTAGATTTTGTGATAACATGTTTATGTACTATCTAGGTATTATGAGAATGATCATTCACACATGTACCTATATGTTCATGCATGTGCATGCATAAATATAGCAAAATAAGGTTGTTGGATGACAATGAGCAAATATTTCTTGATTCAAGTATAGTTTCATATGAGCATTTGGGATTTCACAGTAGTTCTCAAAAATTCTAAAAATCATTAGGCATATAATTTGGGGAGATGGATTGCAACCATCAAATTCTTATTCAAGAGGAAGTAAGGCTTATTTGCATATTACTAGGCACATAATTGGAAATCTGGATATGCAAATAAAGTACTTCATATTTTGGTCTTGTTTCTGGGTTTTGGTGGGTTTAATTGCCCAAAATGATTTTAAAAAGTTCAAAACGTGGAAGATTTGTTTTACAATCAGCACACAGACAACAAAACTTGCAAGTACTGACAAGAGTCAATGGTTGTGACATTGATACATTATGCGAAACATTTGTATCCTTAGCCAGGAAAATTTTGTTTTCTCTTTCTTACATTTTTTCCTTTCTTACCCTCTACATTTTTACATTAATCACTGTATTTTTACAAAGTGACATCACACAGATAGCTATCAATTAAATTACAGTGGAATAAATACAAATTCAAGTATGTGAGATCCCATGAAAATTACTGTGAGAGTAAGTTTATGAATGCAAGTGATGGCATCCAAAGAACCTATATCTGTGCCTGGGCTGAAGTGTGCCCCTCCCCCAACTTTACTTTTTCAGCCGTTATCCCTCATACCCAGGAATATAATACTTAAAATATAGATTTTGCACCAAGAAAAAAGTTAAAATGAGGCCATTATTGGATAGCACAGTGAAAATGAACTATGATCCTTTATTGACAAGGAAATGTAATAGAGAAATAAGCCTAAAGAAGAACAGTATCAAGAAAACAAGTGCAAGGGCGGAGACAGTACCCCCATGGAACGGAGGGGAGGATGCTTCCAACACCAGCACCAGCTTGACTTCTAGCCTCTAAGTGTGAGAATAAATAAATAATTCTTTTATAGTTCACCTTGTGTGTGGTATTTCATTTGAAAGCCTTAGCAAAAGAATGTAAAACTTACAATGCTTTTTCTTAATTTTTTTATTGTGAAAATACTGTACAGAGGGGTTACAGTTACATGAGTAAGGTAATGAGTACATTTCTTATCAAGAATTGTTGCCTCCTCCTTTGTTCTCCCGTACCATCCCTTCCCTCCCACCCCATATCTACAGCAACCCACCCCAAGCCTACATTGTAAAGTTCGTTTTTCAACATAGTGTCTTCTATGTCTCATTCTTACAATGGGTCAACCTGTATCCCTATTTAAACATTTTGTTTTTCCCTTTCCTCTCGCCAAATTATACCAACATCAAATACCATGAAAACAGGGTTTATACCATGTGGGAGTTTATTTAGACAAAACATATTAGTTACTGGTAGAGGCAAGACAGAAATTTCATTAAATAGCATTTTATATTATTCCCAGTTTATTTCAACATTTAATGTCTTTATTAGAGCCTAAAATACCCATTACAAAAATCTTGACTATATAAAGACAACACTAAGAGCATGTTTTATATATAGGTTTATCTGTAACTGGGTTTCTAGTAATGTGAAGGCTAGTATTTCAAAAATCACTCCAACTAAAATTAATTTAAAATATAGGGAAAATATTGAAATAAAAATTCACAAAACGTTTAACTGCTAACAATAAATTAAAAATGTTGTAAAAATAACATGTAGGAAGGGAATTGAATGGAATGGATTTGTATAGGTTCAAATATGCAGAAGAAATAAAGAAAGCAAAAATAAAGGAATAATGGATGGTATGGTGTCAGTATTCGTTTATTAAGATAAAACATAACATGCATAATTTCTAACTTCTTGACATTACCTGTAATAAGATGAATACAGAAGTTTAGAATAATTTTCGTTTCTTTCATGCATGTGATTCTAACGCATTTATAAGATTATTTCTTTGTTGCTTTGTATGTCCCTCCCCCACAGTGTAACCCCCGCTTTCACTATATTTGATGTCAGTATAACATGTGGAGGAGATGGGGACAAACAAGTCGTTTAAGGATTCAGGTGGACCTGTTGCAACAATGAGAAGTACAAAATGTCATGTCAAAACCAGCTTTACAATGTCGGTGTGGGGGGGGGAGGGGGTATAATTGGGTGTGGGGAAGGGGGAGGCTGGGAAGGGAGGTGAAGGGTAAACAAAGGAGGAGGCTACAATGCTTGGTAAGAAATTTATGCATTATCCTGCCCATGTAATTGTAGCCCCTCTGTACAGTATGTTCTCAAATAAAATTAAATTAAATTAAAAAAAAAGAATAATAAGCCACCAACTTTTCAACAATAAAGGAACATATATAAGGTGCTAGACACATGCAACACCAGAGGGTATCACCTGTAATCCAAGTGGAGCAAGAGTCTGGAATCTAGAAGATCAGAGTTTGAAGCCAGCAAGGACACAAAAAATGCTGTAAGGAGTCTTCTCCAAGAAACCAACAAACGGCTTGTCTGGAGGCATGATTTAAGTAGGAGAGCAGCAGCCAGAGAAGCCAAGCATGTATAAGACCCTGAGATGAATGCTTGGCACAGGAAGAACTTTTTTCAATGACAATAAAGCAATATGTTTAAAGTACTTATCAACCATCAACCCAAATCTGGGTTTCTTTTTCTTATTAAACTGCCATACAAATACAAAGATTTAAAATATGTAAACAATGATCTATACAACTTCAGGGGGAAGGGTTGAGGTGGGATGTAGGAAAAAAATGAGGGAAGGGGTAACAAGTTGACAAGAAATATACTTATTTTCTTATTTACATAACTAACCTCTCTGTACACCACCTTGACAATGAAAAAGGAAGACAAAAAAGTAAAATATGTAAAGAATTAAAATTGAGAACATTTCACACCAAAATTCTCTCTCTGAAGGAATATGCTAACCCTATTCCTCACAAGAAAATAAAGTGACATGAGGCAAAAGATTGAGATAAGGAAAAAATTAACAAAATAAAAATAAATACGTATGTTCAAAATGTGAAAGTTGCCTTCTAATTACTTGGCATTTAGGGTTTGAGACAAACAAAAGTAAGTAGTAGTTTGCAAACTAAGAAAATGGTCAATAAAATATCTCTAATGCATCCAAATTTATGTATGCTAGAATTAAGTTATGAATGAGATATGTGTGACTAAATATTAGTAAGAATATTGGAAAGTTATGTAGATCTGATTTTAAAAACACTGAGAAAACAAATGTAGTACTAAATCAAAAAAAACTTTAATATTAAAATTTTGGAAGAAATAAATTATCCTAAATTGCCATAATTGTTATTATTAATACAGAAGTAAAAAGATATTAAAAAAATATAAAAGAGGGGCTGGGAAGGTGGCTCAGTGGTAGAGCGCTTACCTTGCATGCATGAGGCCCTGAGTTCGATCCTGCAGCACCATATAAATAGAAAAAAAACAGAAGTGGTGCTGTGGATCAAGTGGTAGAATACTAGCCTTGAGCTGAAAAGCTGCTGAAGGAGAGCGCCCAGGCCCAGAGTTCAGGCCCTACGACTGGGGCCCCCCCTCAAAAAAAAAAGAAAAAAGAAAAGAGAAGACATAAATATTTCAATACATAAAATTAGTGATTATGTATATCTACAAGTAATAACTATAGATTCACAAAAAAATTATTGAGTTTTTTTTTAAATTCACTTATTCTTTCTAAACTTCAAATGGTTGTACAAAGGGGTTACAATTTAAGCACTTAATATCTGATGTTTCTTGATCAGAAACTCCTTTCATCATTTTCCTCCATTCTACTACTATATTGAAATATTTGTGTTTGTGTATTCTTTTTGTTTCTTTTTTAAAATTTTTATTGTGTAGGTGATTTACACAGAGGTTACAGTTACATAAGTTAGGTACTGAGTATCTTTTTTGAACAGTGTCACCTCTTTCCTCATTTTCTGTTTTTCCCTCCCAACTTCCTTCCTCTATTATTTTTTTCTTTTACCAGCTATTGTGTTTACTTTTAAAATTATAGGCATATTCTAGTTACCACAAATGAGGAAAACTATGCAACCTGTATTTCTTTGGGTATGGCTGCTTACGTCAATTAATATAATTTCCCCAAGTGTTTCAATTTCCTTATGAATGGTGCAATATCATTTTTTCTGGTGAAAGCATAGAATTCCATTATATATACATACCACATTTTCTTGATCCATTCATCCACTGAGGGGCAACTTGTTTGATTCTATATATTGGCTATTGTAAAAAACAAAAACTGAAATGAACAAGCTTGTGCTGATAGCTTTAGTGGGGCCTAGTTAATGGTCAATTGGATAAATGTCCAGGAGTGGGATTGCTGGATCATAGGGGAGCTCTGTGTATATTCTTTTGAGAAACCTCCATACTACTTTACAGAGTGGTTGAGTAAGTTTACATTCCCACCAATGGTGTAGTAGCATTGCCTTTTGACCACATCCCAGACAGAGGATACACTAGGGCACTAGGGCATGGATGGAATAGGCACAGAAAAGATGGAATAAAAAGTGAAAAAATATGACAGTGGTACTCACTAGACACTATGTGGAAAATGAAATATACATCTGTGGATGAGAATAGGAAGGAAAAACTGGGAGTGGACAAACGAAAGGAGACATGGTTCAAAAAGAATCGTACTCATTACCTGATTCATGTAATTGTAAACCCCCCATATATCACTTCTGCAAAAATAGCAAATATATAAAAAGAAGCTTCCTAAGATCCAGAACCACAACAAATCAAAGAAAGCCTGGATAAATGGAATTGCATCAAACGATTTTCAGCATGGCAAAGGACATAGCTAACAAGATAAATAGAAAGCCCACAGCAAGGGAGTTGATCTAACTATGCATCCAACAAGGTTCTCTTATCTAAAATATACTTAGAGCTCAAAAAAGTAAACCTCCCAAAAACAAATTCTTACAGAAACAGCAATTAATAAGTGTAGTGAAGACTTAAAGATAGGCTTCTCCAAGAAGAAATAAGAATGGCCAGTAGACACATGAAGAACGGTGCAACATCTCTAGCCATAAAAGAAATGCAAATCAAGACAATATTGAGATTCCAAGTTACCCCAGTAAGAATTGCCATTATCAATATAACCAACAATAATAGATATGTTTGTTTATTCTTATTTCAGTTTTTAAAAACTGGTTGCATATATTTAGGCTGAAGGCATGGCTCAAGTGCCAGAGTACTTGCCTAGAAAGCTCAAGGACCTGAGATTCATTCTGCAGTACTCCCTCTCTCCCAACCTCCAAAAAACTTCTTCCCATAACAATTCTATCTCTTGCTTCTACTTGATAAATTTTTATCATGATATACATAGGTTAGTTTAAAGGTGTAGGTTTATAAATATTTTAAACATAGAATCACATTATTACTAGATCTATGGAGTTGATATGTGGGGTTACAATATATCTTGTTTTTCAAGTTATAGTGCAGCATCTATTAAGTTGGTTTACACTTATATACACACAGATGTGTATCCATATATATTAAATACTTTCCTTTTTAAATTAATTTTTTGTCAAAATACCGTACAGAGGTGTTAAAATTACCTGAGCAAGATAATGAGTACATTTCTTATTAAGCATTATAGCCTCCTTCTTTGTTTGTCCTTACCATCCCTGTCCTCCCATCTCCACAAATACACTCCCACCGAACCCCCCACCCATGCCCCCACCCCCACCAAAGTTGTAAAGTTCGGTTCTCGACATAGCATTTGGACATTACATTTTTACAATGGGTTCACCTGTTTAAACAATTTATTTTGTTTTCCCTTCCCCTCCCCAAATTATACCAACAACAAATACAATTAAAACAGGGATTATACCGTGGGAGAGGAGCATACAAAGCAACAAAAAAAATCACCTTATAAATATGTTAGAAACAATAGCAAGAAAGAAAAAACACTTGGGTCCTTATCTTGGGGTACATTTTGCCTAATATCAAGTTATCTGATAGTGTTTGTTTCAGAAATATACTAGTTATTGCAAATGAGGGAAACCATACGACCTAAGGTTCTTTGGGCCTGGCTTACTTCACTTAGGAAAGTAGTATGGGGCTTCCTCCAAACACTCCACATATAGCTCACCAATCACCCAGCAATCCCACTTTTGGGCATTTACCCAAATGTTCACAAACAAGACCACACTAACGCTACCAGCACGACTATGTTTATTGCAGCATTATTTACCATAACTAAGATATGGCACCAACCCAATTGCCCCTCAGTAGATGAATGGATCAAGAAAATGTGGTATATATACACAATGGAATTCTATGCTTCCATCAGAAAGAATGATATTGCCCCATTTGTTATGAAATGGAAAGACAAATACTAAAATAAGTTTGCAAACAAATTCTGAAAATATGGATTGAACGCTGTGTGTGTGTGTGTGTGTGTGTGTGTGTGTGTGTGTGTGTGTGTGTGTGTGTGTGTGTTTGTGTGTTGATCCTGGAGCTTAATTCAAGACTTGGACACAGTCACTGGGCTTCTTTTGCCCAAGGCTAGTGCTCTACCATTGAACTACATTTCCAGACTTTTTGCTAGTTACTTGAAGATAAGAATTTCAGGAACTTTGCTTCCCATGCTGGCTTTGAACTACTATTCTCAGCTCTCAGCCTCTTGAGTAACAAGGATTACAGGTGTGAGTCACTGGTGTCTGGCAAAACTGGTTATTTTTCAAAGGCATTTTCCTTATCTCCAAAGTTAAATTGACCATTTAACCTGATTTATATCATTAGTACAGTCTTCCATGATCTCTGACTATGTTGCATACATAGCCATATTTGTAGCAATGTGATTATTATATGTTTTGATTGCTCACTAATCCTTGAAGAATCACTAATCAGCTTAAAGTAGAAGCTGTTGTTTCAAATGAAAAGTGCACTAAAAATCAATGTGCTATCTAGTTACTGTTCCATGGTACAAAGTGTAGAAGAGGTAATTGTGGCATGCATTTCTTTCCTCATTTTAAGAAAAGAGAAAAAACCTAATGTAGTTTCCAGGCAGAGCTTACTGCCCTTTTCTAAAAGGAATCCATATAATAGATACATTTTATTCAATATAATATCTTTTTATATCACAGAAATACAATCTGAAATGCTTTACTGTTTTTTAATCTTTTAAAATTTAGTCTCAGATTGACTCTCTTCAACAGTAATGCTCTTCTTCAGTTAAAAGAACAAAAGTCCCCCTGGCACTAATTTGGTTTCCTTCTGATCTGTAAGTGCAAAGCCACTTACTGGTGCTTTTACACCTAAAATTTTATCCAGAAGTTTTTGGAAACTGAGTCATGCTTTTAAATTATATATATATATATATATATATATATATATATATATATATATATATATATATATATATATGTGTGTGTGTGTGTGTGTGTGTGTGTGTGTGTGTGTGTGTGTGTGTGTGTGTGTGTGTATACACACACACACACACATATATATATGCAAAGTATACAGAGGATACCTGTCAATCCTTTAACATGTTTGTTGCAATTAAACTTCTTCATTTTCAGTATAAACAACTCACTGAAATATTATATTAAGAAAGAATGAACTCTATTATATTTCCAGCTTACTGTGAGGTATGTGCTTCTTGTCTTCCATGGCTGAAATTCCCAGATAACTGTTGCAGAATACCTTGAGATACATCTTGGACTATGTAAATTTTCTATCAAGTAATGAAGTCAATCAATGAATGGAGAGTCAAAATATCAAATAGTCATAATACAAACAGCATGTACGTGAAGTATGCAAGAGTTCTCAAGCATAAATAGACTATTTCAACTTTGTTGATTTCCTTTTCACTTTTCCACAGCAAAATGTTTCCTATTATTAACTTGCTTTAAGGAAAAATAAATGTGGAGGATAATATTCCTTTCAATGAGTCATTTTTTCAAAGGTGAAGAGAACAGGGTGAAAACCTTTGATTTTGTATGTACCTCCATGAAATTGCAACCACAAAGTCTATGAAACCCGTAGCATGGTTTAGGTTCAACCAAGTCAGAGCCCAGATGAATGATATCTGTACATGTCACTCTGAAACTCCCTTGTTCAAAACAAGCAATTGATGCAAATAAAAATATGAGGGAAGAAAAGGTTAGTGAAACTTAGAGAAAGTGTCATGGATTTGGGGAGTGCATTTGTTGAAGAAAACTTATGATTTAAACCATAATAAAATAAGAGAAGAAGGAGAAAAAGGAAAGAATAAAGAGGAGGAGGAAGAGAAGAAGGAGGAAGAGGAAGGGAAGGAAAGAAGAGGAAGAGGAGGAGAAGGAGGAGGAGGAAGAGGAGGAGGAGGAGGAAGAGGAGAAGAAAGGTATATACTGGTTTCTAGTTTTGGTCTCATATATTCCTGTATCTTCTTATTGGTCAATAGCCACATGTTCTAAATCAGAAAACACTTAAATGAATCAAAAGTTATTATATATGCTATTCTAGAAAAAAAATTCAAAGAACATTATTATGCTGAGGAGTTAGTTATAAGGAATGCAACATACTTAGCCAGGAAAATGAAAACAATAGAAATAAAATGTGAAGACAGTTCACTTGGCTAAGATGATTTCTATATGTGCCCAGTATTGTTAGATGGAAGCTGGGAGAAAAGGCAAGAACTCAGGGAAAGAAAGGAAATATAAGGGAAGAGCACGTCATGATTTGGTGATACCTTAGGGAGAAGGGTAGGCTAGAGTGAAGACAATTATAATCCCTAATCGTAGACGAAAATAGCTTTCTATCTGAGCTCTGGTTGCTCACACCAGTAATACTAGCTACTCAAGAGATTGAGATCTGAGTTTTGTAGTATAAAGCCAGCAGGAAACTCCACAAAACTCTAATCTCCAATTAACCAGCAAAAAGCTGGAAGTAGATCTGTGGCATAAGTGATAATATTAAAAAAATAAAGCTCAGAGACAGCACCCAGGTCCTGAGTTCATGTCCCCAAGACAGGCCTACGTATGCACGTGCTTGCACAAACACACACACACACACACACACACACACACACGCAAGCACACACACGCACACACACACACACACACAACTAGATAAACAAAGACAAGCTAGTCTTCAGTACGTAACAACTAACTTTTTGATTTAGACCATGAGAATGGTTTTCTCGTAGGTCTTTACAGATGAATAGAGCACAGTTTCCCTGATAATCCAGTATGAGTATAGCCTTTCCAAAAGTTAAAATGCTCTATAATAGGTTCAAATTTTCTCCTAAATGAAAATATATCAAAAATAAAAAAAGAACGCCATATAATTTGAAAGCTAGATATTCGCTTTTTGATCAACAAAAAGAAAATACTTAAAAATAATTATATAAGCCCCATGTAGTCAAATATGACACTACAAAATGTATATAATATATATGGGAACACATAAACATTTGAATATGTATATATATATAATTTTTCTGAATGATTGAGTATTGGTTTTATTTATTTATATATTATTTTCTGAAGCATGCTTTTCATTTTTTTTCAATTCAATATGTCAGTTTATGAGTCCATTGATATTGATCAATGTCACCGTTTCCACTCTTAAATCCTTCTGAAAAATTTATATACATATAAAATATGACATTTATAATATTTTGATCTAATTTTTATGGTACTTATTGCTAAATCTATTATTAATTATTTTGTATTGCTGTACAATTAAGTTGTGGACTTTGTCTAATTTCCTTTATAATAATAATAGTTGTTATTATTATTATTATTATTATTATTATTATTATTATTATTATTGTCATCTGAGGGGCTTAAACTCTGGGCCTGGACGTTGTCCCTAAGCTATTCAGCTCAATGTGAGTGCTCTATTGCTTGAACCACAGCATCACTTCTGGTTTTCTAGTGGTTTATTGAACACAAGAGTCTCACGGACTTTCCCGCACACACTGTCACACACACATCCCACATTCCACACTGTTGCCTGGGGAATTCCCATATCTGTTAATACTCAGTACCCATGATGGCCTGATTCACCTGTATTTCTTTTGTAACATTAATCATTTCTGTCTAGGAAATGGACGACCTATTCATTTATGTTTTGTTTAAGAAAACTGACACACACACTTACAAATATACTAAAAATATATTAGATACATAGATCTCTTCTTTTCCCACGGAGAATTCAAGGTCTATAAAACCTGGAGGAAACAATCTGTTAAGGCACAGGAAGAAATTTGGCTTGGGAAGTTTAAAAGTTTATAGTTTGGAGAACTTTACAGCCAATAATATCAATAGGCATGATATCAATACGATAAAGATTAAATGAATTTTTGACTAATAGTTACCCTGGAAGTGGCTAATAGCACTAAGGAAACAACTCAGAGAATATTTGAAAAGTAAATCATTTAAATGATACAAGAAGTTGTTCTAGCATTTATTAGTTCAAATTGAGATTGTGGTTAAAGATTATAATTGTTCAGGATATTATTATACTCACTGAATACAATCACATATTTATTGAAAAATATTCCCTTGGTGTAGGTGTGCGCATCTGTATATTGCATATACATTTTATCTTCCTTGTTCTCTACCTGTGTTAACAAAATTGTCAGGCTTCAAAAGTGGACACTACTGTTTAATGTTATGACAATTTTCCAAGCTTTATTTTCAACAAATATTTTGGAATTGTTTACTGAAAGACAGAGAGGGAGGAGAAAGAGAGGGGAAGAAATACAGGGGTTCTAAATCTAAGATTGCAACAGCCATATACCAGAACAAGGCTGCAGAACAAGGCATAAATAGATGCAGTGTTGGGCCTTCAGTCCGCTAACTGTAAGAAAGTCCCCATTTGGCCACAGGTGTGGATTGTAGGAAAAAAGATAATTCAGTAAAAACAAATTCAAATAGTCTGAGACACTTAAACAAGTTCTGGACATCACTTTCTCTTGGGCTGCTGCTTTACAGACCCAATATTTGATCTAAAGCGAAACATGGAAATACAAAAGTTAAAACCCAAAGTCTAGTAATCTCTTAAAGGCCTGTTAACTCCTTAGTCCTTATACCTCATACTGTTACTTAGTGAGAAAGGCAGGGGGGAGATTTACAGTTATTGCAGACTTCTTTTTTTAGTGAACAATGAGCTACCATCTTCAGTCATGTGGTTCCAGCACAGACTTGGCTAAGGTCTGTGAACCTGAATATAGAAGTTTGAATCTCCATAGTGTGAATTGGAAATTTGTCGTCCTACTAAGATAGGTTTGGGGTACCTTGGGTAGCTGTGGTCAAGTCTCTTTTTAATAGCCTCTCCTTTGTGCACATTTGGTTTGAATGCAAGGATACACATCTAACTAGTCGCAGTGGTCACCCCAGAGTAGAGGAAGAGAGTCACAGTAGAGGGACAGAGATCAAACTCATGCCATTTTCCATTTTATTTTATTTTTTATTTTTATTTTTTTTGTTCCAGTCGTGGGGCCTGAACTCTGGGCCTGGCTGCTGTCCCTCAGCTCGTCAGCTCAAGGCTAGCACTCTATCACTTGAGCCACAACACCACTTCCAGCTTTTTTCTTTTTGCTTATGTGGTGCTGAGGAATAGAACCCAGGGTCTCATACATGCAAGGCAAGCACTCTACCACTGAGCCACCTTCCCAGCCCCTATCTGCCATTTTATGATTCTTGAATTGATATGTTCTTCGTGTATTTTAGTAATTCAAGGATAAAAACTAGTATTGAATATAGATTTTTAATCGCCTCTTTACTTCTGACAAAAAATGAAAAGTAAAAATGAATTTAAATGGAAAGTCAGTATGGTAAGAGCAGGGAAAAAGAATGAGCAATGATCATGGGTAGCCCCTGAATTCCAATCTGGAGACTTTATTTACCAACACTGGTGAATAAAATGAAACTATGTAACAAGACAGGCCTGCCTGCTTTTTCTCAGCAACAAGGCAGTCCTGACTGCCTTCCTTAGCAACAGGACATCCCTGCCTGTCTTTCCTCATTTATGCCATAGCCATAAGGCTCAGGAGAGTATAACTAAGGGAGGAAGTTAGAAGTGTCTTTGTAAGGTGAAAAAAAATGCTGGATATGTCTGGAAAACTAGAAAGCCTCTGGAGCCTTAAACTCTTAGGTCTTTAGACTTCCACAGAAACTAAACATTCAAAAAGAAAGCTAAGATGTGCTCTGATTCCCTTATTCAAAGAACACAAAGACCTCCCAATTACACAATCCTCCTTGCCAACAACAGCCCTTCCTAGTGAGGCTCAGGCAATAGAAGACACATTAAACTTTTCTACTTGCCAGAAACCAGCCCACACCCTAAAGGCATCAGGACAGCAGGGAGGGAGAACTCAGCCCTGTCACAAACCTAGGATGAAGCTCAGAGGATCACACTTAATCTCAAAATGTACTGAGACCCCTTAAAGGTCCAACACCATCCAGAAGGTATCCATAGTCCTCCAAAAAGATCAAGCTGTGATGCCCAGCTCTAAAGCTCAAACTCCGCACCCAGGGTTAGCCCTATTGAATGACATACAAGCCAAGTAGTGCTCTCTGATAAATTTCCTAAAACCATTGGACTTCATGCCAGCATCCAGTCATTTGTCTTCTGGTGGCAAATCCTTGAGGACATTCAAGGCAAAAGCAGCCATGACCTCAACTACACCAACCATGGGCAGTTCAGCAAGCCTTACTCTTTTGCTTGATCAACAGTTGGTTTAATTTTGAGATAATCTCACCAATACAGTCCCCTAATATCACTGCCTCCAAGGGGAGACCCCCCCAACTCAACCAAACAGTCAAACAAACTGGAGGTGTTCTCTTTGAGCAGGATAGACCAGCCTTTCCATGAGTCCACTTCCAGGGGCATCCCTTTCCCAAGATGCCTTGGAAGGGACATCTGTTTCCCCCAGCAGGAGGCCTGCCGCTCCTCCACACTGGCCCTGACCACATCAGCCTCAAGAAAGCTAGACACTGAATGTCTAAGTTGGAAGAACTGCTGTCTCCAAGTTCTACAGTTGAGGAGATCCTAGGCAGGTTATTGTGCTGGTAGGTGGGCCAGGTTGAGGACTCTGCAAAGCCATCCAGCAAGGTTTCACCTACCAGCCTGCCCAGTGCCCAGCTGGCAAAGCCTGGTGTCTTCTTGGGCTCTGGCTTCCCTGGATCTGCAGTGTTAGGGAACCTTCAGATCCCTCCTGCCAGAGCCAGCATTGAATTGCCTACAGAGAACACCAAGTGCCCCTGGTCCATCTACTGCAGTCTTTAGCAGTTTTCCCCCACCACCATGGGACTCTCTGGTGCAACCATTCTTAGAGGGATATTTCTGTGTAGCAAGCAAGTCTAGCTTTTCATTTGGAAGCCAGCAGACTACTAATATTGGCTCATCATCTGACCCCTGCCAACCTGGACAGCCTTGCCCCTCCCAGCTCCATTGCCCAACCTGTGTTTAGGGGTCCCCTGAACTCATCTGCTCTTGAACCTGCCCATATATTCTGAAAAGAGCCCAAAAAATCCTTGGCATCTGTTGTACCCCAGATGTGAGGCCAAAGTGGGGCTTCTGCAGCCCCCAGCCATGCTCCAAGCATAGCTTCCAACAGGGGAACACCCCCAGGCTCCACCGTAGACCTCTGATGGGTAAAAATAGAGGCTGTGCTTGTGCCTCCTGCAGTCACCAATCTGCAATCCTGGCACACGCACATCTGCTAAGGTCACCCCAGTAGCTGCTGGGGCTCTGACACCAAGACAGAGGCAGGCAGGTACACTCATGCAGGCTGACTTTGGAGCAGCTCCTCCTCCAGGTGCAGACCTGTTGGCCTTTGAAGCAGCACATGACATTGCAAAAGATCACACCACACACTAGAAGAACCCGATACATAATGGTGCTGTGCTCAGAGACCTGACAGAGGCAGGAAATTAGAGAGATATGGAGGCGAGGGGCTAGCTGTGCTTTTTATGTGTTTCAATATCCTTGCCAAGAAATGCATATTTTTATCAAGAAATAAATAGGAAAACTTCTAACTCTTTGATGGAGTAGCTACGATCAATCTAACCTTCCTACCATAAACAACCACAAAAGTGGAAGCTATGTGAAAATAAATATATATATATATATATATAAAGACATATATAATACAAATATGTAGGTATATATATGTATATTCACATATACAATTTGAATATGTATGTATAATATATATATATATATATATATGTATAATGTACCGAGGGAAAAAAAGAAATACATAGTATTTGAAAGAATAATAACCAATAGCTTCCCAGTTTTGATTAAAGCATGAACCCTTCTATGCAGGTGTCTACAAGGTCAAAAAATTAACATAATTACCTAAGTCCACACTAAGACAAATTCGAATTAAACAAAGACAGAAATCCTCCCAAAACGCAGAGATACAATTCATCACAACCAAGTGATCTTCAATGATATTATGAGTAATTTCTCATCATAAACTAAATTATCTATTAGACAGCAAGGGCAAGAAATTTAAAGTGCTAAAAGGACATATTGAAACCTACCTTTCTAACAAATATACTGTCTCCAAATGTAAGAGATGAGCTAAATACCTACCAATGGCTCAGAACTATAATCCTAACTACTCAGGAAGGTGAATTGTGAGGATTGTGGCTCAAAGCCAGCTTGTACCCTCAAGAGGAAGTTGTAGGACTTAACTGTCCTTGAGAAGGTGGGAGGCCTTTGTGCAATGCCATTGTTGGAACCAGACAATAAGTTGACAATCAAGAATGGAGGCTATTAGGTAGAGAAGCAATTTATAAGATGCAGTGGTCCTCTAGAAAAACAGAGGATATTGAGCACTGTCCTAGTGGTTTCAAAAATGCCATGATAATGACCAGAGCAACCTCAAGCCCACCTGGAGTCCTTAGCAGCAGTCGTTGAGGCCTCTGAGTTAGAATGTCAATACTGGCAGGCTGTGATTGGTCCACTTTTTCTTTGACTTCACTGGCCCAGACTCTGATTGGTCCATTTCCTCCATGAGATTACAATGCCTGGTTGTGATTGCTCCATTGTGTGAGTCCATGCAGGATATATAGGAAGACACTGTGCTCCAACCTCTGTCAGTTAACAGAGCTGGGAGCTCTTGCTTGATGACCCGCTGGACTGATTCAAGGCTAAATGAATTTTTGGTTGTGGGGACTGGTTGTCGTTTGGATTTTGGTATTTCTTTTACTATTTCTGGTTTGCCATTATTTTATTAAGTTTATTTTAGGTAGACTTGCTACCTGCCATCATAGTGGGAGGATGGAAGGACACAAAGAATCATCCTCAAACTTCTTGAAGGAGGAGATCATCAAACAATACCAGATGAATGAGCTCATCGACAAAGGTACCTATGGACAAGTGAAGGTGGCCCATCCCCATGTCACAGAAAAGGACGTGGCATTTAAAATAGCCTGGAAGTGAGAGTCATCATCATTAGATAAAGAATGAGGTGGACATTTTTAAGACGGTATGGCACAAACACATCATCAGGTTGTACCAGGTGTTGGAGAAGGAAGAGTATGTACGTATCATCGTGGAACTGGCCACTAGGGGATACCTCCTGGGGTGGATCTGAATATCGTGCCGCCTGTATGAGGATGAAACCAGGAGGCTCATCACACAAATTCTAAGTGCTGCTCACTACCTACACCAAAACAGAATCACACACGAAGACCTTAAGTCCAACAACATCCTGTTGGACACCAAAGGCAATATCAAGGTCAGTGGTTTTGGTCTGAGCATCTGGCTCAACCTGGGGCAGTTGCTAACAAATGTATGTGGTGCTGTGCTATTCCACCCCCTGAAATGTTCCTGGAATTAGGCAATGATGTCCGGGAAGTGGCGCTGTAGCTCAAGTGGTAGAGCGCTCGCCTTGAGCTGAAGAGCTGAGGGACAGCGCCCAGGTCCAGAGTTCAAGCCCCACGACCGACAAAAAAAAAAAAAAAAAAGAAAGAAATGATGTCCCGGTGCAGGTGGCTCACGCCTGTTATCCCAGCTATTCAGGAGACTTAGTTCTGAGGATCATGGTTCAAAGCCATCCCAGGCTGGCTCTACCCTCTGAGCAGACTCATACTGACACCAAAGACTAATTTGAGGAGGAGATGGCAGAGAATATATTTGGCTATCAAAATAGCTACTACTCTTCTTAGAACAAGCTGCTGAATGTGGGCCCTGGAACAAAGCTGTTCTAGACAAAGGTGTG
This sequence comes from Dipodomys merriami, assembly GCF_024711535.1. Classification (NCBI taxonomy): domain Eukaryota; kingdom Metazoa; phylum Chordata; class Mammalia; order Rodentia; family Heteromyidae; genus Dipodomys; species Dipodomys merriami. The sequence continues at coordinate 627,635 of NW_027206161.1, forward strand.
GAGAGCTCTAAGAGATATGAAAGATAACCTCACTTGAAAGCCAGAAGGCTGTTATTGGGATGAGAGAGATTTGTAGGGGGTCTACTAAAAAAAGTTGTAAGTGGGATCCAGGAATGGATTGCTGTTTGCCCAGCAAGGCCCTCAGTCCAGCCCAGAAGACAGGTGCACCAACTGCCTTAGGTTTCCTCAGGAGGGATTCCAGCCAAGGGACACCTAGTACTGCACTGATAAACTGGCATTGTAGTTATTAAAGCATGTAATTTTTGTGCATTGTATCAATTCCTAGCACATGCAAAATGACTTGAGCTCTATGATTTCTCTCACTTGAAATTATTAACATTAGCCTGTTACTCCTGAAAGTGGATCATTATAGCTCAGGAGGTGTGAATGTATATGTGACCATACAAAATGATGCTAACTGAAATGAAGACATAGAAACAACAGGTCTTCTTTTGTTTAGTTGTCAAGCTTGATGTAGCCAATATACTGTAGCTAGTTCTTTCTTCTTACTTTATATCATTTTTCTTTTCCTATTGGTTTTATTCATTGCAATTCCTGTCTTTGATTCTGGTACTCTGCATCCTGTATATGCATTTATCTGATTGGGGGAAGGGAAGGGAAATAACAAAATACTGAAAGAAGTACAAAAGGTGACCCATTGCAACAATGATACTCACAGGACACTATGGCAGAAATTAACTTTACAATGTAATGTGTGTGGGAGAAATGGAGGGAAGAGTTAGGGGGAGAAAAAAAAACTGCAGTACGTAACAATGTTCAATGAGGACTGTAACTTAATCGTGTAAATGTAACCGCTCTGTACAGCATCTTTATAATGAAATAGATATTTAAAAATATAAAAATTGGATGGATGAGCAAGATGGCAAGGGGCAGTAGGGAAATGCCACAGCTCTCCCCAACCAAAAAGAGAGTCGTGTTCCAACGCTTAATCTCCCCAAGAAACCGACAAGAACAAAAAGATGAACACTGAGAGAAAAACAGAAGGCAGGAAAAAAAAAGAGAGAAAAAGAATTTCAGAAGAGAAGCACGAAGACCCCTTCCCCAACCTCTACTGGCCATGCAGCAATGCACCAAACCACACCCAGCCAGCCCGACAAGGGCTGCCAGACTCCCAGAGACACAGGGGTTTGTCTGCAGATCACCTGCTCATAAGCAGCCTGAGGTACCGGTGTCAGACCCGCTGATCGCGACGAACTGAAGAAACCGCCAAGCCCAGAGCTTGCACAAAGATCCCAACCCCACCCCTCACTCTCTATCCGAGCAGAGAGGCTCCATCCTGCCAAAGCGACTCGGCCCCATGGCAAGAATTACAGAGCTACACAGAGCCACAGAACACCAGAGCAGAATCCTGCAAGGAAATGGTGGTGATCCAGAGAACGCAATTGGAGACAAACCGCAGTGCTCAGTACCTGCAGATCACCTGTGCAGAAGTCGTCTGAAATACCGGTGTCAGACCCGCCAACCGCAATGAACAGAGAAACCTCTGAGCCGGGAACTCAGCCTCTCGGCGGGAGTGCCAGACCTACATGGGATGCCCACAGAAAACAAGGCAGAAGACCTGCAAAGAACTGATGCTGATCCAGAGAGTACAAACAGAGACATACCCCAGCGCTCAGAACCTGCATGGAGGCCCTTCCCCCATCCCTCGGGTGGAGGACAGAGGCCCATCCTGCAGCTTGGACCCTAACAGCATCAATTGAGGCAGAGACAAAAGAGAAACTCACAGAGCCACCACCACCCAGCCCAGCCCACAACCACCTTAATTGAATTCTTGATTTCAACGGCAACCAATGATGTACATCACACAAAAAGAACAATTAGCACCTGGGTGAGTATCCCACAGTAGACAGTGTATGCCTTAAGAGAGAACAGAGCTGGTGGGAATCCCGCGACCCTGACTCAGACACCCTATCCCAACACCTGGACCAGAGGACCCACTAAAACTGGGAAATGTTCTAGAGCTCTACCAGACTGTGAAGCACACTCAGCTCGCCAGGCTAGAGCAAGCACACCCCTGGTAGGGAGCTTAAATGCCCAAGCCAGGAACAGCACCTCTGGGTCCAGATACCCAACAGTGGAAGAAATTTGAGTACCCCAGGCTGCATAAACTAGGCAGGATACACAGCAGCATAGGTCCAACCGGCATGTCCCAGGCCAGGCACTGGCACCAGGTCTGGGGATCCGGTAACTGGGCAACACAACCAACTCCTCCCAACTGAAGTAAGAAGCTGCATGTGCCTCAGCAGAGGGGAGAAAAACAGGGAACTGCATCCCCTGGGAAACACATCTGTGACAGCAAAGACCTGGGGGCTCAGGAAAGGAGAAGCCTAAACCCTACCAGAACCCAACCCATATATTCTAGGCTGGAAATTGAACAACACAAGCCACCAGCACCTGATAATAGTCAGGAGCTCTGCTGGTAAGGTTGCTCAGCAGTAGAGTACTTGTCTTGGGTGCATGTGGCCCTGGATCTGATTCCTCAGCACCACATAAGCAGAAAGAGACAGAAGAGCGTTGGCTTAAATGGTAGGGTATCAGTCTTGAGCTGAAGAGCTGAGGGACAGTGCCCAAACCCAGAGTTCAAGCCCACAACCCACCAAAAAATATCAGGAGCCCATAGCAAACTCCAGCATCTGGGACAGTGCATCCAGCACATCCAAACTCGCCAAGAGCACCTGTAGGAGTAATCTGGGCTGCTCAACTCTTCCAAAGACAGGAATTGCCAGTGATCTAAAACAGAGAACTGAGAACCCTATATGTGTCAGACCAGCAGCTGGAGGCCGGCCCTCAACAGAACCGAGATCAGGTACAGATTCTCTCTACCAGCACAGAAACAGCAACCAAGAAAAGACAGACACCTATTGACCAAAACAAATTTTCAGATTAGTCTCCAATAATCCCTGAATCCCCATGCGAAAATCAGAAAAATTACAAGGGTTATCAAGACCCAGGATAGCAAGCTATCCCCAAAAGCCAGCAGCCACCCAGGGGAGAGCCCTAGTGGGAGCAAAGCAGGAATGGAAGACAAAAGCTACATCCAAAATATGCTGGAGGCAATGACTGAGGAAATAAAGTGAGAAATAGACCAGAAAATTAAAGATCACAGGGATGAACTATCAAAAGAGATGCAGGATCTAAAACAGGAGGTACGCGCAAAAATAGAGGCAGCACACACCTCACTGAGAAGTGATATCAGTGCAAAAATAGAGGCAGTATACACTTCATTAAAAGGTGAGATCAGTACTTTGAGAGCGAACATCAAATCCATAAATGAGTCCATTTCTTCCATGCAAACCACAATGGAAGCCACAGTTAACAGAGTGAACGAAATGGAACGTAGAGTGTCAGATACAGAAGACAGGATACACCAACTGGACCAAAACATTACAGATGTGGAAAAATCACTTAAATTATGCCAAAGGGAAATTCAAGAGCAAGCAGATAGGGTCAAGAAATTTAACCTTGGTATAATTGGAATGGACGAAGGTGAGGAATATCAAAGCAAGGAAATGTTACAAATATTCAACAAAATAATCAGTGAAAATTTTCCCCATCTCAAAAAATAACATCTTACCTACATAACAGTAGCCTATAGAACACCTAGCAAGCAGGATCCCAGGAGAAACACTTCTAGACAAATTATAGTAAAAATGGTAGATCTGAATAATAAGGAAACAAACTTGCATGCAACAAAAATGAAAAAGGGGCTATACTACAATGGGAAAAAAATTAGGATCACTGCAGATTTCTCCACAGAAACACTGAATGCAAGAAAGGCCTGGGAAAGTAACATACGATCCCTGACAGCCAATAACTGTCAACCCAGACTGATATACACAGCAAAGCTAGAATTCACATTTGATGGAGAACTGAAAAATTTTAATAGCAAAGAAAAACTAAATGAATACATAAACATTAAGCCAGCATTACAAAGAATTCTAAGAGGGGGGACACAACCTGAAGAAAGCAACCAGAAACAGGGACCTAGACCCAGACAGACATCAATAAAAGTGTAACTGAGGAAGCACAGGAGGAAAGGAAAGAAGAAAACCTTAGGAAAATAGGGAATCACAGGGACCACAATGCATCTCTCTATACTATCTCTTAATAATAACGGGCTTACTTCACCAATCAAAAGAAAAAGAACTGCAGATTGGCTCAGAAAACATGACCCATCAATCTGTTGACTTCACCTCTCAGCCAAACATACAAACTGTTACCTTCAGGAGACCCACCTCTCAGCCAAACATACAAACAAATTCAGAGTGAACGGCTGGAAACTGATCTACCAGTCAAATTGACCCAGGAAGAAAGCAGGTGTAGCAATCCTGATATCTAACAAAATAAATTTTTCATTATAATCAATACAAAAAGACAACGACAGACTTTACATATTAATACAGTGAACAATCAAAGAGGTGGATATTACTACCATCAACTTACATTAGTGCACCCAGATATGTTAAGCAAGTACTCTCAAACTTACAGAATAAAATAGATCCCAATACGATAATACTAGTACACATTAACACCCCACTTTCTCCAAAGGACAGGTCTGCCAACCAGAGGATTACTAAAGAAGCTACTGAATTAAATGAGGCCATACTTCAAGCGCAACTAACTGATATCTACTGAGTATTTCAACCTAAAAAACACAGTACACATTTTTCTCAGCAGCTCAACGAACTTTCTCCAAAATAGACCATATCATACTTCATGCAAGGAATTTAAGCAAATACAATGGGATTGACATAATCCCCTGTATCCTATCTAACCACAGTGGAATGAAGCTAGTTCTCAATAACAAAGTATATTGCAGAAAGTACTCAAAAACATGGAAATTGAACAATACACTTCTAAACAATGCCTGGGTAATGGAAGAGATTAAAGAAGAAATTAAAAAATTCCTACAACTCAATGAAAATGAAAACACCCCTAAAAGAAACTTTTGGGACACAGCAAAAGCAATCCTGAGGGGCAAATTTATTGCCCTCAGTGCCCACATCAAGAAAATAGAGACAGACCACGTAAATAATCTCATGTTGCAATTAAAACAGCTAGAAAACATGAAAAAATAGAACCTAAAGTTAGTACATGGAGCCAGATAACCAAACTAAGAGCAGAGATTAATGAATTAGAGAATCAGAGAATCATAGCCAAAATTAACCAAATAAGCTGGTTCTTTGAAAAAAATAAATAAAATTGATGGACCATTGGCAAGGTTAATTAAAAAAAGAAGACAAGAAACCCATATTAACAGGATTAAGGATGCCATGGGAAAAATCACAACATGTACCCAACACATCAACAGAGCCAAGGTCAAGAATCACATGATTATCTCCACAGATTCAGAAAAGGCCTTTTGATAAAATTCAACATTCATTCATGCTAAAAGTTCCAGAGAAAATAGGAATAGAAGGAACATTTCTTTAAATAATAAAATCCATTTACGACAGACCAATAGCCAATATTATATTTAATGGGGAAAAGCTACAACCAATTCTCTTAAAATCCAGAAAAAGTCAAGGATTCCCACTGTCTCCACTCCTCTTCAACATAGTTCTGGAATCTTTAGCCAGGGCAACAAGGCAAGAAAAAGACATTAACGGGATCCGCATAGGGAAAGAAGAAGTTAAACTATCCCTTTTTGCAGATGACATGATACTATACCTTCAATATCCCAAAACTCCATCCCCAAACTCTTAGAAATCATATATCACTTCGGCAAAGAAGCAGGATACAAAATCAACCCACAAAATCAGTTGCCTTCCTGTCCACTTACAATGTACAAGCAGAAAAGGAAATAAAGGAAGCCACCCCATTCACAATAACCTCCCGAAAAATTAAATATTTAGGAATTAACCTAACCAAAGATGTAAAAGAACTATTTAATGAAAAGTATGAAAAGTTAAAGAAAAAAATTACAGAAGACACTAGGAAATGGAAAAACTTCCTATGCTCTTGGATAGACAGACTTAATATAGTGAAAATGGCAATACTGCAAAAATTTATATACAAATTCAATGCAATTCCTATTAAAATACCAAAGATGTACATCTGTGAAATACAGAAAACAGTCTCAAATTTCATATGGAATAACAAAAGAACTAGAATAGCCAAAACAGTTCTAGGAAATAAAGACAACATGGGAGAGATATCCATGCCGAACTTCAAACACTACTATAGAATTATAATAACAAAGACTGCATGTTACTGGCACAAAAAACCCGAAGACAAGTAGAATAGAATAGAAGATCCAGAAATAAATACACATGCCTACAGTCAGCTGATATTTGACAAAGGAACAAAAGACATACAATGGAAGAAACACAGCCTCTTCAACCACTTGTGCTGGGAAAAATGGGCGGCCACATGCAGAAGAATAAAATTGGGCCCCAGCCTATCACCATGCACCAACATCAACTCAAAATGTATTAAAGACCTTAACATCAAACCTGAGTCTGTGAAACTACTGCAGGACAGAGTAAAAGGGACACTTGAACTTATAGGCACAGGAAGGAACTTCCTGCACAGAGTCCCAGGGTCACAACAAATTGGAGAGAGACTCTTCAAATGGGACTACCTTAAAATAAAAAGTTTCTGAACAGCTAAAGCTATCACAACTGTGCTAGAAAGACAACCAACTAATTGAGATAAAATATTTACCAGCAATATAACAGACAATGGGTTAATATCCAGGATATACAGGGAATTCAAGAAACTGATCTCTCCCAAGACTAACAAATAAATTACTAAATGGGCAAGGGAACTAAAGAGACTTCTCAGATGAGGAGATAAAAATGACAAAGAAACACATGAGGAAATGTTCAGCATCCCTGGTTGTGAAGGAAATGCAAATAAAGACAACCCTGAGATACTACCTTACCCCAGTCAGAATGGCCCACAAGTCAGCCAACGACAAATGCTGGAGGAGATACAGAGAAAGAGGAACCCTATTACACTGCTGGTGGGAATGTACACATATACAACCTCTTTGGAAAGCAGTCTGGAGGTTCCTCAAAAAGCTAATTATTGACCTCCTATAGGACCCAGTCATACCACTTCTAGGCATCTATCCTGAACAACAGGAACCAGTATACAAGGACACATGCACCTCCATGTTTATTGCAGCATTGTTCACAATAGCCAGGATATGGAAAAAACCCAGATGTCCCATCATAGATGAATGGATCCAAAAATTGTGGTATCTATACACAATGGAATATTATGCAGACATTAGAAAGGACAAAATAATAATGGCATTTGCATGGAAATGGATGGAGTTAGAAGAAATCATGTTGAGCGAGGTAAGCCAAGATCAAAGAGACAAATGGTACATGGTCTCCCTGATAAGTGGATGTTAAATCCACAATGTTAAGTGATACGACAAAATTAACAGGACTTAAGAAACAGAGAGCTTCCACTCATCTGGTTGAATCACAAGTAAATAACTCCATGCTGCTGATCACATGTATGGTATATATATGTACACTGGAGGGGATCCAGGAAGACAACACAGAACTAGAGGGAATCAGGGAAAAACATACAACAAGGGGACCAATTAGCTGCACAGGACATTGACCAAAATGAACTAAGCAACTTAATGGCAGCAATGGGAGGGAGGGAACAAATGAGAAAGAGGGAACATCTGATGCTATGCAAAACAAAAGAAATGTACATACCACCCAATGTGGAAGAAATAACTGTATTGCAAAGCTCATAGAACTCATAAATGTTATAGACCATGATAGACAATTTGGTCCAGGAAAGATAGAATGTGTTTGTGAGTTTAACTGAGCATCACGATCCCACAATAGTTTGAAATTTGGGAAATTATGTAATCACTTAATCACAATAAAAAAAAACCAAAACTAAGGCTGAGCATCAGTTGTTCATGCCTATAATCTTAGCTACTCAGAAGCCTGAGATCTGAGGCTCATAGTTTGAAGCCAGCTGGGGCAGGAAAGTTCAGGAAACATATTTCTGGTTAACCACCAGAAAGCATAAGTGGAGGTGTAACTCCAGTGTTAGAATTATAGTCTTGAGTGAAGAAGCAAAGGGAGAATGCCCTGGTCCTTGGTTCAAGTCCCATTTTAAAAAGTAAGAAAATAAAAGCATGCTAAACTTCTCAGGCATTTGGAAATATCATTCATTCTCTAATGATGAGGTGGGGGCTGGATGACTTATGTCGAACTTGCCTAGGCCAAGGACAAAAATAGACTTGGTAATTATAAAAGGCTATTCATAACCTAGTTGTTAAGATTCTTAAAAAGAATTGAATCTGAAAACTCTTGTAACTAAATAAAAAAGAATATTTCTAGTTTAAAAAGCAGTGACATTAATCAAGATGTGTTGTATTCATAAACTGCTTTGAACAACTACTTAAAGATAATAATAATAATAATTAGTAGTAATAATAATAGTAAAAGGCCTAGGGGGAGACAGGCTTCCTGCAGCCTAAGAGGGTAAATTTTCTGGAACTACTGCCAGACACTTTTCCGTCTGTTTGTTCAAAATTGCAATGTGTGTTTTCTGAACATAATATACATATGATCATGAAGCCTGAAAAAAAATTAACATGGCAAAAACTGCAATACTGACCGCCAAAAATTGAAAATGCAATACTCATCAAAATCCCAACAATATTCTTCAATTCAGTAGAGAAAACAATTCAACTTTAGTATGGAACTACTAAATTACAGATGAAACAGAAGACTTAGAAATGAACTCATGGGCCTATATTCATCTTACAAACACACACACACACACACACACACACACACACACACACACACACACACACACACACACACATAATGGAATTCTATTCACTCATCTGAAAAGATGACTTTTCACTAGTCTTAAGGAAAATGAAAGGTTGGGGAAAATGATACTAAGAGAAAAGAGAAAGGAATGCAGACTCCGAGCAATATAGGTTTCATGGATTCATTCATAGTAGCTAGAAGGTGCCCACAAATCTACAAGTAAACAAGACAGATTATTCCTCGTCCCAGTTAGAATGGCGTTTATCAAGAAACTAACAATAGTAAATTCTGGCATGGATGTAGCCAATTGGGAACTCTATTACACTGTTGGTGGGAAATTAAACTTGTTCAACCACTGTGGAATGCAGTACTGAGTTTCCTGAAAAGACTAAACATAGATCTCTTTTAAGACTCAGTAATTCCCCTCATGGGCAGTAATCCAACAAGCTCACATGAAAGCTACCAGCATAACCGTGTTCAGGGCCCAGGCCCAGAGTTTAAGTACTGGAAAAAATGTTACCATAGTTGTTTTTTTTTCCCCCCAAATATGAACCATTTGCCATAAGATACCAAAACATGCCGGGTGCTGGTGACTCAGGCCAGTAATCAGAGCTACTCAGGGGACTAAGATCTGAGAATCACTGTTCAAAGCCAGCGTTGGCAGGAATGTCTGTGAGCCTCAAATAAACTTCTAGAAAACCGGACGTGGCACTGTGGCTCAAGCAGGAGAACACTCGCCTTGTCTTGTAGATGACAACGACAGAGCCCAAGCCCAGAGTTCAAGTCGCATGATGGACAGAAAAAAAAAAAAGATACCAAATCATTCTATTAGCAGTAGCTAGGTTAGGACTTAAATTTAGTGGGTGATAAAATGGCTTCTTTGTTGAATGATAGGAAAAGATGTAGGCAATCCAAGAAAAGGGAGATTTTTTTGTTGTTGTTGGTCGAGGGGTTTGAAGTTTGGGCTTGGACACTGTCCCTGAGCTCTTCAACTCAAGGTGAGTGCTCTACTTCTTGAGCCACAATGCCACTTCTGGTTTTCTGGTGGTTAACTGGACATAAGAGTCTCACAGACTTTCCTGCCCAGGCTGGCTTTGAATAGCAGTCCTCAGATCTCAGCTTCCTGAGTAGCTAGGATTACAGATGTAAGCCACTGGCACCAGGCTAAAAATGGGGATTTTTTAGAAAAGAAAATCCACTTCTTCACCTGTGTCAAAACCTCAGATATCACTATTAGAACATTTCATCCTCAAGTCATTTCTTCAGATATCTGTTAATTTTCTCTTTTCCTTCATGTGGGAATACTGCGGTCAATATCATTTCAGCTGTGGTACTGGATCAATTGTATGGTAATTGCTCGCATCTAAATCAAGAACTGTTACAGGAAAAGAAATGAAACCCTCATTTGGAATAATTGTTTTCTCTTTTTATTACAAATCAGTGATTGATTACTTCCTAGTGTGATATTGGACGTCCAAACAGAGTGATGGCATTTTATTTCTCTTCAGCCTTCTCTCACATGTGGTCAAATATTTAAGAATACAAATATTTCCATTGATAATTCAATAGCTGACCTCTAAGAAAATGTGCATTTCTGGACTTTGCTCTCTTGTCCTTACATGTGCAGGGTTTCAATGATTTGTATGTTCTACAAGGAATTCTATTTTCCAATCTTTGTGTGACCAATTTTAGTCTCTCTGATCAGTCTTTCTGACTCTTTCTCTGGAGTCTCATTTCAGTCTGCCTCATAATATTAGTTATTAGCTAAATAATGTACAGAGGAGTCACATTTGCGTGAGCAAGGTAATGAGCAAGGTAAAAAAAATTGTTACCACCTCCTTTATTTTTCCCCTACCATCCTTTCCCTCCCAGCTCCATAAGTACACAACCCTCCTCCCTTACCCCACCTAAATTGTAAAGTTCATTTTTCAACATAGTGTCTTGTGTATCTCATGGTTACAATGTGTCAACCTGTACCCCTATTTAAGCATTTTGTTTTCTTTCTTTCCCCTCCAAAAATTAGAGGAGCGTATATAGAAGATGTAGGCGCACCAACTTCAAATACAGTGAAAACAGGAGTTATAGCAGGAGAGAGGAACATATAAAGAAACAAAAATTCACATCGCACATTATACAATAAACAATAAACCATAAACAATAGCAAGAAAGAAAAAACCACTTGTGTCCCTATCTTGGGGTTCATGTCCCTTAACATCATCCTATCTGGTCATATGCAGATAGCTTTTGACCTTTTCTTCTTAACCCAGACAAATATTAGTTATTGAAAATTAGGGAAACCATGGGACCAATGTTAATTTGGACGTGGCTTACTTCACTTAATATAAGTTTTTCCAAGACTTTCCAGTTACTAACAAATGGGGCAACGTTATTCTTTCTGATGGAGGCATAGAATTCCATTGTGTATATATACCACATTTTCTTGATCCATTCATCTGCTAAGGTATTGGGGTTGGTTCCATATATTAGCTATCTTAAAGAATGCAGCAATAAACATAGTTTTGCTGGTAGCTTTAGTATGGTCTTGTTTGTGATCATTTGGGTAAATGTCCCAAAGTGGGATTGCTGGGTCATAGGAGAGCTCTATGTGGAGTTTTTTGAGGAACCTCCATACTACTTTCCAAAGTGGTTGAACAAGTTTTGTACTCCCACCAAGAATGCAGTACGGTTCCCTGGTGGCCACATCCCCTCCAGCATCTGTTGTAAAAGTATGGAATGCTTCAGAAATTTGTCTGTCATCCTTGTACATGAGCCATGCTAATCTTCTCTGAAATGTTCCAATGTTTCTGCTATGCATTTCATTTTGTACTCCTGAACTTGGCGAGTGATTTTAGGTGTGTCTACAACAGTAGAATCAGCATAAATCAAGCCAGCATTTCTTCATTGAAGATACAAGGAAAGGACACAGGTTGCCACATTGTAACAATGAAATATACAAGACACTCTATGGGGGGGGTGGAGCGACATGTTGGGGAGGTATGAAGGGGCGGAATGGTAGGGGAAAGACAAAGGAGAGGGTAACAATGCTCAATAAGAAATGGACTAATTACCTTACTTACGTAACTGTAACCCCTCTGCACAGGAACTTTACAATAAAAATATAAATTGAAAAGATACAAGGAAAACTTCTGTACTTATAGGAAGTTGTATTTGTCACACAATATCAGCAAGGTATTGGTTTTAGGACCACAAGCATATTAAAATTTTGGATGCTCAAATTCTCTACATAAACACAGTATATTATTTCCATTAGAATCTGCCCACAACCTAGTGCAGGGTAATTGCTAAGAAAATTTTTACTACATTCTATGTTTGTAATGAAAAATAAAATTATATGCACTATTGACTGATACAATTTTTTTCAGATAATTTATTTATTGTGAAAATATCGTACAGAGGGGATTTTATTACATGGGCAAGGTAATGAATATATATACATATATGTATATTCATATATATACATATATACATATACATATATATATATAATGTTTTAAAATCAAAATATTTTACATCCTTTTAAAAAAAAATTTTATCATGAAAATACCATACAGAGTTGTTACAATTACAGAGGAAATGTAATGAGTACATTTTTATCAAGCATTATTGCTTCCTCCTTGGTTTCCCCTTCCCTTCATATCTTCCACCACCCCCCACCGCCTCCCCGACCTGCCCGAAGTTGTAAAGTTCGAATTTCAGCATAACGACTTGTACATCTCATTGCTGCAATGGGTCCACTGGTATCCCTATTTGCTTTTGCCCTTCCCATCCACAAACTATATCAATATCAAATACAATGAAAGCCGGGGTTATACCGTGGGGGAGGGACATAGAACACAAAAAAGCAATCATCTTATGAATATGTTTGAAACAAATGCAAGAAGGAAAAAAATACGAATATCTATATTGGGGTTCATTTCACGTAAAATCAACTTATCTGACCTTTTCTGCTTGTTTCAGACATACACTAGTTATTGCAAATAAGGGAAACCATGGGACCTATGTTTCTTTGGGCCTGGCTTTCTTCACTTAATATACTTTTTTCCAAGTATTTCCAGTTCTTAACAAATGGGTCAATGTCATCCTTTCTGATGGAGGCATAGAATTAATTCCATTGTGTATATATACCACATTTTCTTAATCCATTCATCTGCGGAGGGGCATCTGGATTGGTTCCACATCATAGCTCTCTTAAAGAATGCTGCAATAAACAGTTATGTTGGTAGCTTTAGTATGGTCTTGTTTGTTACCATTTGGGTAAATGCCAAAAATTGGGATTGCTGGGTCATGGGGGAGCTCAATGTGAAGTCATTAGAGGAACCTCCATACTTCAATAGATACAATCTATTCAACATCAAACAACTATGTACTAATGGGTTAAGAACAGAAAAGAAGAATTTTGCAAACGAGAAGTTATTAGATTTAGAGAGAAATGTGGGGAAAAGTAGGATTAGAGGGATGTGGTAGGTAAAAAGAGAGTGTATTTGAACAAGTCCTAATTTCAGAGAGGGAAATAGCTTGGGCAGAATTATTTGAGAGACTTAAAAAAACAAGAGAAAATGGAAAAACAAAAATTTAAATATAAAAAGTGAAACACAAAAATTATGAAAGGGTAAAGAAGTGATATTGAGAGAAGAAAAGCTAAAAAATAAAAGTTCTTAAAATTATATAGGTAGAAGGAGATAATACTACTTTTAAAGAATTTAAGCCTAAGAGGTTTTGAATTGAGTAATAAATTTCTGGGTTAAATATGTACACAGGGGAGATAAAGTCTAATAATCGATGACAGGTATGTATCTGAGGATGAGCAAAACAGAAATTCAGTCACCCAAAAAGAAGAAAGGGACGAAAAAAATGAAAAAGAAAAAAAAGAAGAGAAAAAGAAAAAAGAAAAAAATGACCAAAAACTCAGTAGAGATTAAAACACACACAGACACACACAGACACACAGACACACACAGACACACAGACACACACACACACACACACACACACACACACACACACACACACACACACACACACCCCTAAAATAAAAATTATGCGAGGACAAAAAGATTAATAGAAAACAATTTTTAAAATATAATTTTAAAATTTTTAAAAATTAAAAATTAAAAAAGGTATAAAAAAGAGTTCTTTGATTGGGGAGGGGGGGGCTGCGTGCATGGGAAGATCTTTTATCTCCCTTGTGTCCTAACGAATCTCTTTGTGGAGTCTCAGGTCTGCTTGTGGTTACTGTCTGGTCTGTCTTGATTGGTTACTTAAGTCAGTTTGTTTGAGCAGGCAGAAAAATGCTCTGCTTTACCCAGGATTGTGTGATCCTCCTCCTTGCTAGTTCAGTGGGAGAGAGATTGATTATCACAAAAGAAGGAGATGGCAAAGAAGGAGATGGCTGTTTCTTCTAGTTTGGAGATGGTGTGATGAGGCTAGGTTCTGGGTAGAGTTGAGGCCTTTCACCAAACAGTAGCTTTTCCCTGAGGGGATAGCTTCTGATATACTCACAAAGCCCAGCCTACAGCCATTCTCAGGGTTTATGTATACTGAATTTCAATTGTTTTTCTAGGCTGCTGTAGGGAGGGGCAGCCTCTGGCTCTGTTTACCCAGAAGAAAGCCACACCTGTAGGGGCGGAGGATTCTCTGCTTGGGCTTTGTGACTTTCCCTTGGGTGGAGCTACGCCTGGAATGTCAGGTCAGGTTCCTGTGACCTGCTAAATGACTCCAGCTTTCTTCCAAGGCCTGAGTTGTTGCTAGCTCCTCAGCCAGGCCTCTGTCAGTATCAAAAATGGAGATCTCTGCTGCTGGGGGTGGGGAGAGGTGGACTTCCCTCCTCTACTTCCTGAGAAGGAGTGAGGATGTCAGGGTTCTACTCACGCTGGAGTGTTGGTTCCGTGGTCATCTTTAGTCTGTGATCTGCAGGATGAAGATATTTGCTCCTTGTCACTTCTTGCTGGTGTTGAGTAGAATCCACTAGCTCTCTGGGTCTGGTGCCTTTGTCCCGGATTCTCTGTGTTTAGGTAGTGTGGCTATGGCCGCCACCACCACCGCCTTGGCACAGCTGCAAGCAAGTGCTCAGGTCTGTCTCATTGACTCAATTTTTACTCTCTGGTCAAACTCTCTGTACAGTGATAGCACACTTGGTGTGATTCTCTAGGCTAAGACTGTTCACTGGAACACTAAACTGCTATCTATACGAAAAATTGACAACCTCCAGCTTCATTTCCACAGTCTTCATTCAACATTCATGAGTATATTTCTTATCAAGCATTGTTGCCTGCTCCTTTGTTTCCCCTTCGAATCCCTTCAAATCACCCTCCTTCCTAATCCACCTCCCAGCCAAAGTTGTAAAGTTTTTTTTTGATGTAACATCTTGTACACCTTATTGTTGCAATGGGTCCAGCTGTATCCCTATTTAAACATTTTGTTTTTGCCTTAGCCCTCCACAAATTATATCAACCTCAAATACAATGAAAGCAGGGGTTTTACCGTGGGGGAAGGACATACAAAGCAACAAAGAAATCATCTCATAAGTATGTTAGAAACAATTGCAAGAAAGAAAAACCATTTGATTCCTTATCTTGGAGTTTATTTCGCCTACCATCAACTTATCTGACCTTTTCTGCTTGTGTCAGGCATACTAGTTTATGCAAATAAAGGAAACCATGGTACCTATGTTTGTTTGGGCACAGCTTACTTCACTTAATATAATTTTTCCAAGTCTTTCCATTTCTTAATAAATGGGCAATGCCATTCTTTCTGATGAAGGCATAGAATTCCATTGTGTATATATACCACATTTTCTTGGTCCATTCATCTATGGTGGGACATCTGGGTTGGTTCCAAATCTTAGAGCTATGGTAAACAATGCTGCAATAAACATAGCTTTGCTGGTACCATTAGTGTGCTCTTGTTTGTGATCATTTGGGTAAATGCCCAAAAGTGGGATTGGTGGGTCAGAGGGGAGCACTATGTGGAGTCTTTTGAGGACCCTCCATACTACTATCCAAAGTGGCTGAACAAGTTTACACTCCCACCAACAATGCAGTAGGGTTCCCTTCTGTCCACATCCCCTCTAGCATCTGTTGTTATTAGAGTTCTTCATTATAGCCATTCTAATTGGAGTGAGGTGGTATCACAATGTTGTTTGGCATTTCTCTTATGGTTAGGGAAGTTGAGCATTTCTTCATGTGTCTATTGGCTATCCTTCTTTCTTCTTCAGCAAAGTTCTTCTGTTAGTCTATAGCCCACTTATTTATTGGGCAGTTGTTTCTTTGACGATTTATTGTTAGGGCATTTAATTTTCTTAGTTCCAGGTATATTGTAGATATGAGACCCTTGTCCGTTGTATGTTTAGTGAAGATCTTCTCCCAATCTGTGGGCTTTCTGGTGATCTTGCTAGCTATGTCCTTTGCCATGCAGAAGCTCTGCAATTCTATGCAATCCCATTTGTCCAAACTTTCTTTAATTTGTTGTGTTTCTGTGTCTCTTTTAAGAAAATTTTGGCCTGTGCCAAGGAGACCTAGGGTTTCACTTATTTCATCCTTTGAATTTTTTAGAGTGTCAGCTTTGACTCCGAGGTCTTTGATTGTGGAGCATATGGGCAGTAAAGATGGCGCTGAGGGGGAGTTGTGTGGGAAGAGCCCAATTTGCTTTGCATTCCATGACTAACCATCCTGTGGAAGCTTAGGTGCATGATAAGGTTCCTCTTCCTCCCCTCCCATGCACACCTGGTCTTTTTTGCTTTAAAAAAGAGCTTGCTCTGAGTTAATAAATGAATTTCCTGCTTCACTTGACTAACTGCTGTGTCTGTTTGTCTCCCTGGCTAAGTGAGGCCGCGGAACAGGGGAGCAGCCGCACTTACCTTTCATTTGGACCCCATCCGTCTTTTGTGGGATGGACGAAGACCCAACATCTGTCACCCAACGTGGGGCTTGAAAGGAAAAGATACCGGCAGAGGCTAAGCAGTCTCACAGGGTAAGTGAAACCCTTAGTATGGGTAATGCTATTTCACAGAAGTAAGAGGAAGAGGCAGCATTAGGCCTAGCAGGAATATAGGAGGACTTGAGAAGTGAGAAGGAAAAGGAATGGGTAAAATTCATCCAAGAATGCACTGAAACATGCACAGTGGAAATCAAAATGAGGGTGAAAGTTACCCCCTCTGACTCAGGTTCCCCGGATGGTCCTAGGTCCCCACCCTATTTCCCCGATTGAGGGAGAGGTACAGCGTCCTACGCAACCTGTGAGAAGGAACTGCAAGACCCGGACCCCTACCAACCTTCCATGGAGGGGTTGAGGGGTGGGGAAGTAACCTAATTGGAGGCCTACCCTGGAAAGGAAGGGCCACCCAGGACCCCGGACCCTGGGCCACAGGATTTGCTTCCCCAAGTGTATCTGGTAAATCTGGCCCTTGGAATGGTATCCATGGGAAGCTAAAGATCTAAAAGAGCTCCACAAGGCAGTGGTGGAGGATGGTCCAAACTCTCCTTGGGCCCAGACTTTATTACAGGACATTGCTTATCACCCATGTGTCCCCAAGGACTGGCTGGATGTGGCCAAAGCCTTCCTCACTTGTTCTCAGTTTATTAAATGGTGAGCTTTCTTTAAGGAGGAATGCAGAGTGCGAGTGGAGAATAACTGGCAGGCTCAATCTGTGATACCTATTACTTATACCATGTTAAAAGGGATGGGGAATGGTACTCCACTGGCATCCAACATGCCGCAATACCTGGCCCATACCGTGACCAGGTGATGCAGGCAGGACTTGCCACATGGTTCAAACTGGATGATGGGCCCACTGAGTCCCTCATAGCAGGAGTTACACAAAAACCTGGTGAGCCTCTAGTTGAGTTTGTAGATGGAGTTGAACAGAGTATTAACCACAAGCTGCCAGCAGGGAACCTCCAAGATCAGTTTGTAAAGCTGCTGGTCTGGGAAGAGATGAATGCAGACCACCACATGGCCTGCATGGGATTGAGAGAGTGTTTTCTGAGAAGATGGCTGGTGGCCTCACAGGATGTGGGAATGCAACAGCACCAGTCCCAATCATAAGCTTTAGCTTTACATGCTCAGACATCTGCAATAACTGTGGCTATTACTCAGGCACTGGCAGCCCAGGGCCAAGGAACCCCAAGACCATCGGGGAGAGGGACTTGTTTTAAATGTGGGCAGGAGAGGCACTTTAAGAGGGACTATTCACAACAATCCTCTGCCAACTGGCCCGAGGGGTCCTAACCTCCCCCTACATCCTGACCCAGGGGCACTAAGGGATACCATTGGAAAAAGAATTGTGGATCCAAGTTTGATTTAGATAGGAAGCCCTACCTGGGTGGAGTGGTGGCCATTGATAAAACCTAAACTTGTAGCCCTCCACCTTCTGGTGGAGATAAACCTTGGGTACATATGCCCTTCTATGAGTCCTTGGAACACACCCATATTTGTTATTCAAAAGGCCTCTGGGGCTAGGTGTATGCTCCAAGATCTATGAAAGGTAAATGAATGGATGGAGCTAGTAGGCATCCCTAAGAGGTATGCCCTGGACTCCTGCTATACCTTCAGAATATACCTCGGTGTGATTGATATTAAAGATTGTTTTTTTCAATCCTCCTGCATCCGGATGACTGCAAAAAGTTTGCTTTCTCCATCCCTTCTCTTAAGTTTTCCCTGCCTGATTGGAGGTTTGAATGGACGGTGCTGCCAGAGGGAATGGCAAATAACCTGGCCTTTTGCCAACAATACTTGGCCACACTTCTAGGGACTGTGTTGGGTTCAGATACCTCCCTTGTGTTTGCCTACCCGGATGATATAATCGTGGGGCACCAAGACCTAGGACACCTGGAGGGCCTTCTGGCCCAGGTTCGCACCATATTAAGAAAGGGGGGCTTCACCATAGCACTCAATATGATTCAAAAGTTACCTCCTTTTAAGGTGCTCTGGTTCCACCTTACCTTGACTCAGGACAGTCTCCTTAAGCCTTTGCTGGATATTCCAACCTCTCTGACCTTAACCCAACTTCATAGCCTTTTAGGGGAAATCAATTGGCTGTTGCCATGGGTGCCTGTCCCTAAAGATAGTGTGTGCCTTATTTGCCCTACTAAAAGGCAGGATGCACCAAGAAGTTATTACAATTACAGACAGCCATTGGGCAATATTTTTGCAGTTCTAAAAAGGCCTGGATGAAGTTTTCCTGAAGAGGAATTCTATTTTTGAGCCCATTTCCCTTTGGTGGTTTGGAGGTGTTACATTGATTTCTGCAGTTTTAATTCAAAGGGGGGAGCCATTAGAGTGGGTTCACACTCCCCTGGGGGCACACCTCAGGTATAATCTCAGGCAGATCAACTTGCAGATGCTATCGTCAAGGGAAGGACCCAAGCCCAAAGGCATTATGGCCTTGAGCTTCACTCCAATGTTTTTCTTTTGGGGATGGCAGACATTGAGCAGCTCACTTAAGCCAATGCCTCATCTTGCTCTCTCCTTAGAGGGTTTCTAGGCCAAATTGACTCCCACCACCACTGGTTCCTTTGATTTTTTTAAAATAAGAGTTGTAATAGTTATGAAGGAGTATCATAGTAATTTTGAATTGCATTTCTCTAATGACTTCTGTTACCAAAGCTTAAGCCAGCATAGAAGTAGCATTAAACACAACTTTGTAAACCCACTGGCGATTTTCATGGATTTTGGAATACATGTCTATTCAGAATTTGTGCCCAGTTTTAAGCAAGTTTCTTGTTAATCTCATCTTTAATCTCTCTATACAAAATCAATAATTAATTCAATGTAGTAGAAAGGAAAAAATTAAGTATCTCCTAAAAAATTTCATTTTTCAATTACATGACATTGCTTAAATCATTTTCTGTCTACACTTGAGATTATATAATTAATTAATTTAGACCTTTTAGAAGGTTATACGTATTTTATTTATTTTACATTGATTGATCTTTCCAAAGCCTGTGTGTTTAATTTTCCTTGGTGTATTTCAGTATCATGTAGCTCATATTTCAGAGTGAAGAATAAATGGAAGGAAGCAAACAAAAAAATACAATTCCTCTCATCTGATGAAGCCTCTACAAGAATGAGGAAAGAGTTCATCCTTCTAAGGAGCTACGATAGCATATCAAAAAGTTAATTCATTCTAATAGGTCTTCATTATCTTTACAATGTAGCGTAAATGATTTAAAACGCAATATACTGCTCAGATACTTATAGGTTTTATCAGGTTTGTATATTTTCATATGGATTTCACCTCAGTTGTAATTCCTTCATTATTCTGTCCCTGATATTTTTACACTATCAAGACATAAGATCACCAGTTTGATTTAGAGCATGAGAAATTATCCATCTGGCTTCCTTGGAAGCAGTGCATAGTCAATTGATAACATTATTTCTGGTTGCTCATTACATGTAATGGTTTCTGTAATACATATCACATTCTAAGTAGTATTTAAAAATCTGCTTTGTTAACAATATTATATGGATAAAATTGGGGGAATAAACTCTTCCATCTCAGAACACTTTTATATGTTTTTAGTTGTAAAAGTACTGTACAGAGGGGTCACAGTTACACACACACACACACACACACACACACACACACACACACACACACACACACACACACATTTTCTTGATCCATTCATGTACTGAGGGGCATCAGGTTGGTTCCATATCTTACCTATGGTAAATAATGCTGCAATAAACATAGTTGTGCTTGTAGTTTTAGTATGGTCTTGTTTCTGATCATTTGGGTGAATGCCCAAAAGAAGGATTGCTGCGTCATAGAGGATCTCTATGTGGAATCTTTTGAAGAACCTCCATTCTGCTTTTCAAAGGGGTTGACAAGTTTACACTCTCACCAAGAATTCAGTAGTGTTTACTTCTGGCCACATTCCCTCCAGCGTCTGTCATTGTAAAAATATTGAACGCTTCAGGAATTTGTGTGTCATCCTTCGAAGGAGCTATGCTCATCATCTCTGTATCATTCCAGGTTTAGGGTATGTGCTGCCAAATTGAGCACAGAACTTTTTTTATATCTAAAGTATAATTGAGTTTCTTAAACTAGACACTTCAACAAAAAGTAAATGCAAAAGAATGGTCATGAAATATTTATTTCTTACATAAGCACATATTTAAGAAGAAACTCAAAATTGATATGTCAAAAACAAAGTAATTCCAAATATTTGTGGTTCAAGAGATGTGTAGAAGGAGGAGTTCAATTATTCTCTACAAGACACCTGTCATAATGAACATTGCAGCAAGGGTTAAGGTTGTTAAAGTTTTAATGCTTTAAATGGGTTTAATTTTGGGAATTTGCTTAAATATGCCAAAATAGGGACTGTTTGGCAGGTCATAAAAATTTTCCAAGAA
The DNA here is from genome assembly GCF_024711535.1 of Dipodomys merriami. Lineage (NCBI taxonomy): Eukaryota > Metazoa > Chordata > Mammalia > Rodentia > Heteromyidae > Dipodomys > Dipodomys merriami. The sequence continues at coordinate 648,796 of NW_027206161.1, forward strand.
GTAGTTAAGATTTATGGTAGCAGACATATATTACTAAGTATTTATATTTCAGAATTTATAGAAACTTTACTAATGAGAAGTTGCAAAGTCTTTGTTTAAAGAAGCAGAGTAAAGAGTTAAGAATTTGTTAACTACAATTTAGAGCTTCCTTACTTTATATGTTAGCGAGCAACAAGTGATGATATAAGCCATATACAAATGACGAGATGAGCCATAAATAGTAATCTTAGTGGGTAACTTTAAAGACTACTCATAGCCTATAAAACTCTTGTTGAACATCATAGCCTTAGCCAGTTTTAAATGTACAGGAATATGAGAATATAGTAAAATCTAATATGTAGTACACTTCAAATACTGGAAACATGTAACTGGTTTATTTTTCATTTTATTAATCATGAATATTTAATTGTTGTTTTTATTTATTTGTAGCATTGTTTTCTGCAGCGCGTGCCTTCTCGACCAGCGAGAAAGAACGACCACCACACCAGGAGGCTTCTCAGATCACGCTTTATTGGAGAGCCTTTTAGTTGATGGGAGAGCTTGAGCGCGAGAGAGCGTGCACCCGAAACATGGCCGCTTATATAGGGAATAGGAACACGGGTCGCTCTATCATTGGTCGTCTGCTTTTTACCATCACCAGGTGCCACGGGATTGGCTGGGGACTCTACGTGGCTCGCGCATGCGCAAAGCCCAGGACCCACCATCCCGCCAAGCACCGCCTGAAATGGAGTGGTTACCTCAAAGCTGCAAGGGAGTGGGCGCCATCTTGTAATGGCGTTTACCCTGGCTCCCTACAGTTCCCACTTTTTTGTTTTTTGGCAACAGGTAAGACTAGAGGCTGGGCCTCTGTCTAAAACATTAGGACCTTGCACTGGCCTTTGCCTGAGGGACGCCTTCCCCAGTGATGACCAGGCCCGTCCGATGCCTTTTTTGCAGAGGTGGGATCTTGGGCATCAACCCACTTGCAACCCAGCATGCTCTTCTTGAGGAGATGGTACCCTCAAGTGCAGTGCACTTGCCTAGCACCCTGTCCCAAATTGCAAGTTGCATACCTGTCCCGGTGCAATGGGATCCCCTGATCCCTCGGGGTGCTAAGGCTATGCAGGATGGTAAGGCTTAATTGCCTCTCAGGGCCGACAGCCCGATCTGGGGTGAGGATCAACTCTCCAAAGCGGCTAATGCTTGCAAGATAACAACCTTGTCCCTTCTGGTTTGGGCTCGAAGGCGACAGACCAACCATAGGCAGACCACGCATCCTCCCAGGCAGCAGGCTAAAAACATTCCGACTCCCACCCACTCTTTGAAAAAGGACTCCGCAGAGGCAATCCAGTCTTCCATCCTACAATCTGTGGAAAATAAGGTGGGGAGAAAAAGGGAGTCTGCATGCAGGGGCATAGGAACTGGCCAGGCCCTGGTGACAGCCCACAGCCATTGGTTTAGCTATCACAGGGGTTGCTATTAGCACTGTTGCTAACAGCAGGAAGATCAGCTGCATCAGGAGACGAGTGGATGGCATCTTCAAGAGGGGGTTCTGCTGCAGTCTCCACCAGCCTGGTCAGTGTCGTTGGCACCCAGTGAGGTACTTCTTGACTCTGTGGAAAAACACAAACAGCTCCCCTGTATCTCGTTATTACCGGATCCGGTCCATACCATTTATTATTAATAACATCCTTCCACATAACCATGTCTTTAGTATCCATGGGGTCTCTTGTCATATGCCGATCTGCGGCAGACTGGTCGTTGTCATTTAGAATTAAAAAATTAAGGGTAAAGAGCACAAGAGAAAGTCTTTCCCTGGGGGACGCTGACTCAGCAATTCCCCCTTTTTGTTTTTGAAGCATTTCTTTTATGCTTCTATTAGCTCTTTCCACTATACCTTGTCATTGAGGATTGTAGGGCAGTCCGGTGGTGTGGGCAACCTGCATTTGTGCGCAAAAGGCGCGAAAACCATGGGAAGTATAAGCAGGGCCATTATCCGTCTTGAGTCTAAGGGGCTTTCCCCAAGCTGCCCAAGCTTCTAAGCAGTGTATTTTGACGTGAGACACCTTTTCTCCTGCCAGAGGTGTGGCATGAATGACACCGGAAAAGGTGTCCACAGACACATGTAAATATTTCAACTTACCAAATTCTGTCAGATGAGTAACATCCATTTGCCATAGGGCGTTTGGTCTCAACCCCCTGGGGTTTACCCCCACATGGGGAGGATGAAGAAAGGTAACACAGGATTTACAGGCTTTAACAATATCTCTTGCCACATGCCTGGACAAATTATATCTTTTCCTAAGGGTATTAGCAGGTACATGATACAATCTATGAAAGTCTTTTGCCAATTCTACAGGATCAGCAGCGACCAGAGCCACAGCCCGAGTTGCCTGGTCCACCAAATCATTACACCTTGCCATCGGGCCCGGCAACATAGAGTGGGCGCGAATATGTCCAATATAAAAAGAGTGTTTTCTGTTTAAGATAAGGGATTGAATCTGTAACAAAACATTAGAAATTGTACTGGCCTGCTTAATTGAAGCAGCAACTTTAAGAGAAGCGACGGCATTTACAACATATAATGAATCAGAAAATAAATTAAAAGGTTGATTAAATCTTTTAAAAACTTCAAGCACAATTAAACATTCAACAGCCTGTGGGACTTTTGGCTGAAAATTAAAGACTACCGGCTGTTTGTGTCCTTGAACAAAAAAGGCACCTTGTCCAGATTTTGATCCATCCGTAAAGATGGTCAGAGCATTATCCAAGGGCTCCTTTGAAGTGACAACAGGAAAATACACTAAAGTTTTGTTAACTATGGCAAGCAGAGGATGCTTAGGATAATGGTTATCAATTACATTTGGAAATGAGCAAACAAGAATTGCCCACATATCCACTGTGGCTGCTAAAATTTCAACTTGCTTACGGGTGTATGGAATAATTAATTTATCTGGAATTTTTGCAAAGTGCATCAAACAATACTTTATACCCAAAATTGCCTTTTTTTTTTCAGACCAAAATTGCCTGTTTAGCCACTAATTCAGGAAAATATTGAACAGTTTTTGCTCCCACAGAATCATAGCATTAATAGTTAGCCTTCGAAGCAAGGCAGTGGTATAATTGGCCGTCACCCCATAAGTCCTGACTGCCTCAACTAAATCTTTTAACTGGGAGTAGGAAACCGGCTCAAAATTTCTTTCATTAGTAATTGGATTTTCAAAAACTGGAAAAGTGGCCACCAGCCGCGACCAGGTGCTTCCTTTTATAAAGTGACTCCGCCCCGTCGGCCCCCTGGGCGTGCCCGCCGGCACGCTGGTGAGGGCCAGCTCTGTTTCCTCTTCCTGGCTGCTGCGGTACTCCCACCCCTAGGGGGCGCCAACCCCCATATCTGTCTGCCTCATACTCCGCCGCAGCCTCTTCTAAGTCTTCACTATCAGCTGGATCGAGCTGCTCTCCCTCCTCCTCTAACATTTCTTCCTCTGAGTCACTCACAAGATCACTGCATTCTTGGTCCCGCCCTTCCACATGTAGGGCTGAGAACCGGTTTGCTTTTAAAGAAGGGCATAGGGGTGTCCTTGAGACCCCCTCCTCCCTAAGACCCTTCTCCTTGTGTGAGGGCTGCAGTCCCTCCTGCTTTAATTCTTTAGGATCCTTTTGTCTTTTTTCCCTTTTTCTTTTAGGCCTATTTTCCTCCCCTTTACTGGATGCTGACTCTGATAGACTATCCTGATGCCGTGTTAGTACTTTGCATCCTTCCTGGATTAAATCAAACCCCTCCTCGAGGCAAGTGCGCACCATCAAAAAGACAAGCCACAAAGGAAGAAGCAATGCAAGCAACCAATAAATATCTAAATCTACAGTGAACAGCATACCGGGGGATACTTACCGACGTCCCCTCTCCGCGTGTTGAGTTCTGGCTCCGGTTCGGCCTCTCGCGCGGGTCCCGGGTTTCAGCACCACTTTGCGGCGCGCACTTTCTCGACCAGCGAGAAAGAACGACCACCACACCAGGAGGCTTCTCAGATCACGCTTTATTGGAGAGCCTTTTAGTTGATGGGAGAGCTTGAGCGCGAGAGAGCGTGCACCCGAAACATGGCCGCTTATATAGGGAATAGGAACACAGGTCGCTCTATCATTGGTCGTCTGCCTTTTACCATCACCAGGTGCCACGGGATTGGCTGGGGACTCTATGTGGCTCGCGCATGCGCAAAGCCCAGGACCTACCGTCCCGCCAAGCACCGCCTGAAATGGAGTGGTTACCTCAAAGCTGCAAGGGAGTGGGCGCCATCTTGTAATGGCGTTTACCCTGGCTCCCTACAGTTTTCCTTGTAGTAATATAATACAAAGTTTTGTAAATTGTCTTTTGGAGGTACTTTGAGAAAGTTACTGGGATGGTCAACCATTTTTATAGGTGCATGTTGGTGGGAGTGCATATACTTTTATTTTCTATTACAAACATAGAATGTAGCAAAGTTTTTCATAGCAATTACACTGCACTAGGTGCTGGGCATATTCTAATGTAAATAAAATACTGTGTTTATGCAGAGATTTTGAGCATCCAAAATTTTAATATGCCTCTGGTCCTAATACCATTACCTTACTGATATTGAGTGACAAATACAACTTCTTATAAGTACAGAAGTTTTCCTTGTATCTTTTTAATATATATGTTTTTACTGTGAAGATACTATACAGAGGGGTTACAGTTACGTAAGTTAATGAGTACATTTCTTATTGAGCACTGTTACCCCCCTCCTTTGTTTTTCCCCTATCAACCCTTCCCCTCACACCTCCCCACCACCTCCCTCCACCCTTCCTCTGATAGAGTGTTTTGTACATCTCATTGTTACAATGGGTCAACCTGTATCCTTTTCTTGTACCTTAAATGAAAAAAACGATGGCTTGTTTCATGCTGATTCTACTTGTGTAGACACACCTAAAGTCACCCACCAAGCCCAAAAGCACATAAATGAAAGGAATATCATCTTTTGTCAGTTGGTATAATTGTGTTCTACACATTTATTGACAGGTTGCAAATTATTTTCAAACTTTAATGCATTAAAATGTTTTCTGCCGCGGAACGGCTCTTTCAGGACGACGGAGGACACCTTGTGGAGGTAACTGGAATAGGTGGGGAGATGGCAAACAGACAACTCACACACAACAGGAGTGAATTCTGAGTGTGATTTATTGCAGAGGATAACATGCTTTTATAGAAAAAGTCTCCATGAGAAAGGGTAAAAGGTTACACAAAGCTGCAAGGCTTTGTTCTGGGGTGGTCACCAGCTGGTCACCTGATCTTGTTTTTTGGATGACGAGCTATGATGATAGGCACTTGTTTTCGGCTTTACCTCTATTTTTAAGAAATACAATTGGTTTTGATATTTATCACCTATTAACCATTAACCAGAGCATATGGGCAAGGTGCTGAACAGAAAGGCATGAACTCTAGTACTTCATAGTTACTTTTGTTTAGTTTTGTACTTTATGCGTTTCAAATCTTTTCTAAGCAATTGTGCTTCTTTGCCATTCTTTAGAGGGTCCCCAATTTGTGGCCCAAAATCATGATAGTCAGTATACTTAGTTAAATCTGGCCATATATCAAATTCAAGCTCATAGTGTCTTTTCTGTAACCCTTTCACATAATCCTTTACTCTTCTCCATAGAGGCCTTAACTGTCTCATAAGATCTTTCTTGTTCCTTCTTTGATAGTAAGCAAAAAGGAGGCCTAGATCTAGCAAGTCTCTCAGTAAATGAAAGATAGTAATAGGAAGTTCTTTCTCCTAAGTTGTTTTCCCAATGTTTGCCATCCTTATCGTACACACCTGTAAAAGGCTATGGATCTGGGGGAAGTCTTTGGGGTCCTCTAGATAATGGAGGATCCCACCATTTTCTTCTGATAAGCTATTGCCACCTTCCATCTACCAACTTTTAAGAATCTTATTTAGCTTTTGGTCTATATATCCCTCTACATCTTTTTTATCCACACGATATCTATATGAGTCTACTTGCGGCGAACGCCTTCTCGGCCAGCGAGAAAAAACGACCACCACACCAGGAGTCTTTTCAGATCACGCTTTATTGGAGAGCCTTTCAATTGATGGGAGAGCTTGAGCGCGAGAGAACGTGCACCCAAAACATGGCCGCTTATATAGGGAATAGGAACACGGGTCTTTCTATCATTGGTCATCTGCCTTTCACCGTCACCAGGTGCCACGGGATTGGCTGGGGACTCTACGTGGCTCGCGCACACGCAAAGCCCAGGACCCACCGTCCCGCCAAGCACTGTCTAATATGGCCCTCAAAGCTGCAAGGGAGTGGGTGGCGCCTTGTAATGGCATTCGCCCCGGCTCCCTGCATCTATTGTATATGCTTTAGGATTAAAGGGAAGTCTCCAATAGCCATACACTCTTTCTGCTCTAGCCGTGCCTACAGCTTCTTGTAAATCTCTTACAAACAATTCCTTCTGCTGAAATGACGTCATGAAACACCCAATATGTTTATATTTCCATATGACTTGTCTAATAGCATCCATAAGAGGGTCTTTTAGGGTAGCACTTAACTCTGGTGAGTTAGTCATGTTCTCAGGACACTCATCAGATGTTGGAGTCGTCAACCCTTCCATGAAAGAGCCTTGAATAAGGGAACGTTGAGCATGAGTAAGTAGAACAAGCAGCAGGAACAGTAAAATATTAATAGGCACTCCTATACAGCAAAGAAAAGAAAAACAGGAACACATCTTTCCCAGGGGCTTGCCAGCCTTTTCAGGAGTTAGGCCTCTTTGAAGCCCAATTCTCAGATCTGAAAGCAGGTTTCCCATGCTAAGCAGACTCCACCGGAGTACGTGTGGCAGTTTTCTTTCTTATTTTCTTGACCAATAAATCAGCAAGACCTCAGTCAGCATTTCTCACATAGGACTTTTCAAATGGGTTGGTTAAATATTGACATGAGCTCCAGTCTTCTGAGGATTCACTCATCTGCTTAGGAATTGATGCTAGCTGTTGGAAAATAGCTCAAAGAAGGATGCCATTTAAAGCCTTATAACGTTATTCTTTACCAGAGTATTCTCCAGCTACTTGGTTGTTGAGAATGTCTACAAGAGCAAGCATTCTGTGGGAAACAGGGAGACACCTTATCACCATTACTTAATGAGATTTCCAAGTGGCTTGCTATCACTTGTACTGCACAAGTCGAATCTGTCAAAACCTATCAGTTTTAAGAGATAAGAGGAGTGGTAAAAATACTTCTAGAGAAAAATGCATCTTCAACATATTTGGTTCCAAGCATTCCGTCTAAGACATATTCATCAAGTAGTGAATTTTTTGTTGGCTGTAACTATGTGTCTTTCTCCAGGTATACATGTGTGTATGTATGTGTGTATTCATGTGTATAGGAGCATACATGTGTACATATATAAGGGCATATACACACATATATGCAAATATAAAAATATACATACATAACATATGTGCGTATATATCAGCTGTTCAGTGACTTAATCTATAGTTCCTGCACATTGTCATTCACACAAAGTGTACATGATAAACTGCTCTGAGGATCTTTGCTCTATGATGGTTATCCTTTGTACTCACTTCTGCCACTACTTTGTTTTTCATCCCTGTGAACAGGGATGAAAATCTATCCATCGGATAGCTTTATTTTCATTACATGTATTTATACATGGGTTATTTATAAAAGAAAAAATATCTTTTAGGTAAAAGGATAAAGTATCTTATCCATCCCCATGATTCCTATGAGATAAAATTTATAATAATAGTAAAAGTGAAAAGGAATTTTTAGATCTGTTGTTTTGCCATTTAGCATTGCAAAGAATAATATCACATCACTGCTATAACTCTTAAAGAATGCCATTGTAACTGATGGTCCCTATCATGTTCTCCCAAAACCAGTGGATCCTGAAAGATAATAGTACACCAGCAGAAATGCTAAGTAGCAGACATGGAGCATGAACGAGAAAGCAAGTGAATGAGATAGAGTGAAAGATAGAGAGAAATATCATAATACTGAAAGTGCATAACAGATAAATAAGAGCTGTATGAGAATATTCATACAGCTATTTTTAGATTCTACATATACATTTGAAGGTATTTAATGTACAATAACCCACCAACATAAAATATAAAGTGCTTTTGATAAAAAACTAAAAATTACTCAAGAAATTATCACTGCAAAAACAATTTTCACAGATGCAATCTCTCAGAGATATTTCATGACTTTGAGAATAATAAAGTGGCTGAAGTTAATATAAATTAAGTAGTATGATAATTCACAAAAATATAAAAAGATATTCTTATATTTCAATATATAACCCAAAGATTAAAAAAATGTTCTTTAGATGATTTTTTAAAACACAGTTTCTCAGGAACTGGGAAAGTGGCTCAATGGTATAGTGCTTGCCTTGCATGCATGAGGCCCTGAGTTTGATTCCTCTGTACCACATATCAGAAAAAGATGGAAGTGGTGCTGTGACAAAAGTGGTAACGCTAGCCTTGAGCTGAGTAGCTGAGGGACAGCACACATGCTCTAGATTTCAAACCTCATGACCAACAAAAACAGAAACAAAACAAAATACAGTCTCTCATTTTTGTAGCCTCAACTCTGTAATACATCTGCTTCACCCTAGGGCTAAGATTTTAGGTGTGGACATTTATCAACACTCCTGATTCAGATTCTAGTTGATAAAATTTTTAATCAATATTTTGTTCCCTTCTGTCTACATGGAAATGGAAAAACTTGGAAAGAATTATATTAAGTGAAGTAAGCCAGGTCCAAAGAAACATAGGTCCCATGGTTTCCCTTATTTGCAATAACTTGTATGTGTTTGAGATAAGCAGAAACAGTCAGATAAGTTGATGTTAGGCAAAATGAACCACAAGATAAAGATTCAAATGTTTTTTCTTTCTTGCAATCATTTCTAATATATTTATAAGATGATATATTTGTTGCTTTGTATGTCCCTCCCCATGGTATAACCCATTTTCACTGTATTTGATGTTGGTATAATTTGTGGAGGTGAAGGGAAAAACAAATAGTTTAAATAGGGATAGAGGTGAACCCATTGCAACAATGAGATGTACAAGTCATTATGACGAAAAATGAACTTTACAAATTTGGTGGGGGTAGGAGAGGGTGTGGGGGAGAGATGGATAGGGATGGGAAGGGGAAACAAAGGAGGAGACAACAATACTTGATAAGAAATATACTCAGTACCTTGCCCATGTAATTGTAACCCCTCTGTATGGTATTTTCACAATTAAAAATTTAACAAAATAAAATAATACTTTAAAAAATTATATGCACTATCAACATATACAAATTTTTTCAGATAATTTTTGTCTTCATTTTGTGGATGGAATTGGGAGAGTAATTTTGAAAAGCACAAATTTCATCACCAAGATCTGTCTGCAAAATACAACAGGGATCTAATACAACATTATTGAAAGGTATGGAACTCTGGGGAGAAATACTTGAATTGAGATATTATCAGAAAGTATAAGCACGCAAGGACTTTTTAGAAATGCTGCTAGATTTCTCATGGAGAGCTTTCATAACACTTTGTGAAACACAAGTCAGAACCTCACTGAAGTGTAGACAGTTTCCCTCACCTTTATGTCAGGCTCAGTCATTATAAATCAATATATAGCTAATCTGGAATAATCCTCTAATAAGAAAACGATGATGGAAAAGCTGGGAAGACTATCTTTTTCCAATTAAGACTGAAAGATTGACCCCCATCCTATTGTCCCAGGCCCATACAGACTCCAGGCAAAATCCCAAGTATGTGTGAACTCCATTGAAGTACAGGCAGGACAATCCACCTAAGTCCAACTGTAAATATTCCATTATGGGCCCACGTGAAATTCCCCCACCTTCCTTGACCCAGGAGCTTTTCATTAAACTCTACCTTCTTGTTCAGACCTCCTATAAAAAACCAGATCCTGTCCCAGCTCCTCACACAACCTCAATCCTGCAGGAAGGGCTGTGCCCCTCGCTGTCTGTCAATGAACAGTTCTCGCCTGTTGAGTCTGATCGAGTCTGGCCTATTCCTTTTCCATTCTACTCCATTTTTCTAACATATGGTTCCTACATCCAGGAATGGAAAAGTGCGAGGAATAAACTGGATGCCCTCTACGGAGGGGCAACCCACCTCTTTGTCACCTCTCATGGAGCTTCTCTGCTATTTTCCTCCTCCTTCCAAGGCCTTTCTGCATCGGGAGTTCAGAGCCCTATGAGCTTACTTTGGGCTAAACAGCCTCATGAAAGACCTCTTGGCCTTGGCCTTTGTAATTGGTGCAAGCAGGGGAGGGCCATTCTGCTGTGGCTTGCAGTATTATTGACCCCTGCATAAACCCCCTATTCTCTCTCCTTTACCCTGTCACTGGACTCTGATCTCTAGGCAGGAGGCTTTTTGCCACTTGACCAACTTCACCCACCACCTGAAAGCCTTCAGGAAAAGGTAACCAGCCTAGTCTGTGGAACAGGGGCCCCGACAAGGACTGCAGGACTCCAGGAATCCCTCCCTTCCTTCCTGTCTGTGGGGATCTCTTCCTGTCTGTGGAGACTCCAGGAGTCTCCACTTTCCTGACTCCCTGACTGACCACCATTAATTAGGACCTTTGGGCATGCACTCTATTAATTATTGGGTTCCATCCGTCTGCCTTCTCAAAACACCAAGGATGCCTGGAGAAATGGGACAGGCTCCAAAATCCTACCAAATTTTCCAAATTGTCTCCCAGAGACACCTCATTAGCATGCCTGCAGTTTAATCTTAAGACTCCGGGCTGACTAATTTACAGTAAAAAAATGCTTCATATATCCCTCCCCCATGGTATAACCACTGTTTTCACTGCATTTGATGTTGGTGTAATTTGGGCAGGGGAAGGGAAATAATTTTAATAAGAATACATGTGTACCCATTGCACAATGACATGTACAAAATGCTATGTCAAAAAATGAACTTTACAACTTTGCGGAGGGGGGGGAGAAACATGGATTTGGGAGGGCAGGGATTGTAGGGGGAAAAAAGGAAGAGGCAACTATGCTAGGTAAGAAATATAATCATTACCTTTCTCATTTAATTTTAACCCCTCTGTATGTTAATTTCACAATAAAAATTATTTTTTTTAATGACTTGTTTTTCTACCAAAATCTGGTCTTCTTACCATGGCCACCACTGGCCTAAATTTGTAACTTTAGGTTTTAATTTTAATGATTTAAACAATTCTCCAACGAAATGATGAGGAATCCAAGGTACCTTAAACATAAGCCCTCCTCTACCTCTGCTCCAGAAAACTTGCCCTCTGCTTGTTCTGTTCTGTCCACCAAGTCCTTCTCTGACCTCTACTCCAGAGGTCCCCCTCCCTGCTCTCCTGCCTTACTAACCCAGCACTTCTCTGCCAATGGCCTCGCAATCATCTCCTCTAAAAATGTAACTCCTTATCTTGTCGCAGCTCAGTCTGTCTCTCACCCACTTCTCTCACCCCCTCCCTTTCTCTCTATCTCTTTTCTTTGATGACCTCCAGCACCAAAGATCCTTATCTCCTTCCCTGCTCTTCTAACTACACTCTTGCTATTTGCAGTTGGTCCAGATTTTCTAGGCTAAAACTATCTGTTTCAAGCAAACTCCTTCTGCTAATCCCTGTCCCTTTGCTCGCCTGTCTGCCTGCCTGTGTAGCTGACACAAGGTAGGGGTGGACTTAGGCCTCCAAAGGTAAAACAACAAGCTAACAGCCCTGTTAAATATCACTGTAAACAAACTACTCCATATGTATACATTTCTCAACCCTTTTCTATATCTAATACACCTTTTTCCCTTCCAGACCCTAATTAAATGGATCCTCTACTCTGGACCTTTCGCTAATTGTCACTGACAGTGGATAGCTGGCAAACACACTGAGGACACTCCTCTCTCCATTTACCACCCTGAAATCCCATAATCGGAACAAACCAGTCCTTGTACTTTTGGGGACTTAAACAATAATCCAATCCTTTTCTCTTTCCTGAGACAACTCAGTTCAAAGTCTAGATTCTTGATTTCTCCTCAAGGAGACTTCAGAAGAGAAATCCCACCCTCTCACTTCTTCCAATAACTCTCTCTATTCAATTACTCAAACACACATTTCAATACCTTCATGATGAAGCCACATATTCCTTTAAATGTCTTCAGGTTAAAATTTCTACCTATTCTCCTTACAAACCTGTTCAGTCACGCCCTCCCCCAATTCTGTCTACAAGCCCTGGAAGCTGACACCTAGGAAGAGACAAAGGCCAAATGATGGGTTTTTCTATAACCCCCACTCTTCCATCAACCTTACTGCTCTCTCCTCTTCACTCTTCTAGGGGTTAATATATTCAATTCATATATTAATCTGCCTCATCACCAAAATTGATTTAAAGATTTTCTGCTTTGTTCAATGTTTATTTAAGGGTGGAAATTATTTGTCAAAATTTGCCCTGCATTTTTTGGTGTTGCCTACTTTTCTGACATTGACCACGAGGTTTTATCATATTGGGCAAAACAATATCACTTTGCCACTGGAATTCCATAAAACTTATGGCCGATTTTTTTAAACAAAAACATTGGTTTAAGTGTGTGTGTGTGTGTGTGTGTGTGTGTGTGTGTGTGTGTGTGTGTGTGTGTGTGTGTGTGTGAGCATGTTCAATATAATCTCATAGTACATAAAAACTGTGTAAAAAGTAATCTTCTTCTATTTCTTAGTACTGATATTTCCTATCAAATGTGCCATTTGTTAAAAGAAAACATTTTTATCGAGGTAGTAGTAAAATGAATGAAACCCAGCTCAGCTCCTAGCCAGCTGTGAGGAAAAAACACCAGTAAAGAGTTAAGAATTGTCTTAAAATATTTGTTCCACATATTTGTTTCTGTCTTCAGAAAGTTCGAGTATGAAGCAGATGGTATGAGTATGCCTTAAAAGACAGCTTTTACTCCTCTGTACAGTATGTTCACAAATAAAATAAAATTAAATTATAAAAAAAGACAGCTTTTAAGTCATTATGTAATAGTTGGCTGTGATTTACATTAAAACTAGCATGTAATTCTATATGTTCATCTAAATTTAAGTGTCTTTAACAAGTCTGTGTATAAATTTGTAAGCAACTAAACAGGAGATTTGACAATTAATCCGAGGAATCTAGTCTAGCCCTGATCCTGCCTGGGACCATCCTACCTCCATCATGGTACACTGGACTCCTGTTTGACTCCATCACACACAGATGATTCTTGGTAAAAGACTTCTTCAGATTTACAAAAACAAAGACTCTTGCAGGACGCTCTCTGTCAACCTTACCCAGCTAGATCTGAAAAAGTCAGCTATGTTGTTATGCTATTGAAGCATGTGTAGGCCAGGAGTGCTCCTGTAAATTTTGGTTATCAGGTTTTCCAGGCAGCCAAGCTGTGCTCAAACTCTCGTCCCATCTATTGAGTTTTGTCATCAGTTCTAGAATGTATTTTTGATCAATTCTTGATAGTGTGAATGTAAGCTCTACTTGATCCCATAGATTTCCTTGTTGATTTAATTGGATGTAATAAAGGGTTTTTGTGGCAAAGATTGCAGTTCAAAGCCAGGCAGGGAAGAAAAATCGCTCTGAGACTCTATCTCCCAACTAACCACCACCAAAGAGCCAGGCTGGAAGTTGGCTCAAAAATTAACCAGCCAAATGCTAAAAGTCACCCCATGATTCAAAATGGTAGGGCACTAGCCTCGAGCAGAAGTGCTCAGGGAAAGTGCTCAGGCCTTGAGTTCAAAGCCCATATGCCATGCACAAGCACCTAGACCCCCAGGAAAAGGTGGAAAAGAGTAAGAGGAGATGATGTCACATCAGCTACTCTTTGCCTGCCGTTTCAAATTTAACCAGAGCCAGGAGGTCAATAGAAATAAGTTGAGAAGCTTGTCCATCTAATATCGATATCTGTCTAACTTCTAACTGGACAGTATTTATATTCTTGCCTTTGTTACCTGCTATTATAGGAAATGATCAAGGTCTCTCACCAAGCCCTTAACTATTTCAATCTAGCCCTAGCTTCTGACTAGTTATGGGCTCATGACCTAATTGGAAATGTTCTGGATTGTGCTCAGGTTGTGTTTTCCTGTGTCACTGACATCAGCAACTCCTGCCACCTTGCAGTCTTTTGCCTGATCTCAGCATTTACAAGTTTCTCTCTAACAGGATAAAAGCCCTCAATCAGGACCTGTGACCAAGCCAAGGCCATCCTATTACTACAGGCAACCAGAGGGTTTGCATACACTGCCCTGGACCCAGCACAGACCAGGAACTGGACAAGCCCCATTGACTTCTCCACATCCCAATGCCAGCAGGAAGTAACCAGAAAAGACCACGAGGCCCCTCCTACTTTATACTCCTTCAGGGTTCTAAATGATGGGAATCTGCTTTGTTCTCATAACACCATGCTACTTCCATCTCAGCCCAATTATTTTTATGTACCCAAAGATCCTATAAGAAGAACTTCCCTCTCCCTTTTTGGCCCTCTCATTTCATGTATCTAAGGGTGGAGTATGAAGGGTTGACCCCCACTCTGTTGTCCCAGGCCCATACAGACTGCAGGCAAAATCCCAGGTATGTGTAAACTCTTTTGAAGTGCAGTCAGGGCAATCCACCTAAGCCCAGCTGTAAACATCCCATTTGGGGCCCAACTGAAAGGCCCCCCACCTTCCTTGACCTAGGGGCTTTTCATTAACCTCTACCTCCTTGTTCATACTTCCTAAAAAACCCAGATCCTGTCCCAGCTCCCTTGCACAAGCTCCAAACCCACTGGAAGGGTTCTGCCCCTCGCTGTTCCTCAATACACAGTCCTCACCTGTTGATGATCCACTCCAGCCTATTCCTTTTCCATTCTCCTCCCTTTTCCTAACAAGGACAATCTGTATTCCATGATCCAGAAGAGAGAAAATTAGGTAAACATCCATTTACAGCCTTCTGAATAATTCTGATTCTGCTAACATCAGTTATCTAGCCATACCTGTGTCCCATTAAAAGGATTTTAAAATTTAAACTTAAATTTAGAATGAAATTAGTTCCAATGAATTACATTAAGATATTTAGAAACAACTGAGAAACCTAAAGGTTTATAATATTTTTATTGGAATTGATGTGCTTGATAGTTGAATATGGTTCTGTATATTTTAAGCAATTTGCAAAAAGAATGTACAAAATAAAATTACACTTGCAGCAGACTTGACACATTAAATTTTGTATATTGAAAGGAACAAAATCCTCAAAAATGTGTCAATGCTGTCCTCTTATTTATCTGTAAAGGTTTGTGCTTCTGGTCTCTTACTATTTAAACTTCAAAAAATGTAGTGTTTAGATAGTTGTGCAAAGGGGTTTCACTTCATCACGTCAGTGTTGAATAGAGTGTATGTACATTTCAAACTACGATACATCTGGATCATTGTCCAACTTTCCATTTTGCTTCCTTCTTATCCCTTCAAGTTTCCTATTTATACTCTGGCATATATACTTTGAGTGTTATGACTGTATTAATCTACCATCTCCCTCTCTATTCTTCTGTCCTACTCCCCTTAAGCCCAGACCTCCCTTTTAAGATTTGTTTCAAGTTCATGGTATTTTGTTCAATATCTCTGCCTTTGGCACTTGGCTTTGGTATTGCCACATTTTCTCTTCTATGTTTGACCTACATTAATGAGGATATTTCTCCACATTTCTAATCTCTAAGTGGCTGAGATAGGTATTCTTACTATTCACCTTCTGTCCTAAATTCAGAATTGGACCTTCAGGACCATCCACTACAGCTTTTTTCTTCTCTACACACTGAAGATGGAAGGAAAATCTTTTCCATGCTCTCACCATGATGCTATCCTTCATGAATTTCCATCACTTACTATTTCAGCAGTCTGAATTTAAAGTCATGTTTTCTGCATCATATTCACACAGTTTAAGTGAATATCAAGGGTAATTTATCTAGTATTGGAATTTTAGGAATGGTCTTAATTTCAGATGATAGAATCAGGATTCAGTTTAATTATGCAGATTCCATTATATAGTAAGCTTTGTAGTCTTCTAAATTTTAAATAAATTTTGTTACTTTTTATTAATAATTTAAAAAGTTTTATTTCAGTATTTGAAATGCTGCCCCAATTATTTTAAAATTTTCATGTTTAGCTAGACTGAATTTTCCCCCTCTTTCCCCCACTAGTTCAGGTTATGTCTCCTTTGGATTTATGGTTTGAGAGTCCAAGGGAAGAGGGTAAACAGAGACATGATCATTACTCAGATATCTCCTTCCTCTTCTGTTTCTCCTATTCTGTTGAGAGGAAGACTGGAGCAGGGAACAAGAGTGATGCTTGACTTCATCATACAAGGGAGCATTCCTGGCATGTCAATTATTGTTTCTTAGAATCATATAAACTGATTACTCTTGTCTTCCTTGTAACAGTAATCTAACTGTGGTGCCCTGGGTGCAGGAGGAAACACACTAATAGGTTATTACTTGGAAATTGGTATTTTATATCTCAACTTACTACTACAAAAAATATAAAGCTTTGGCTACATAAATGCAAAGGCACTGACTGTCCAACAATACCTTAGTGAGGAATAGGCAATTCCATTCAGCTCGCCCCACCTTTCTTCTCCTCCTTTTCCCTCCCCGCATAGATCCTCCCATACCTCCTTCTTTTTTTGTGTCTCTCTCTTCAGTATTCATCTGTAACTTCTCTCTTTTTATCTTTCAGTAGCAAGTGATTTGGATTATCAGACGATACATGAATAATTGAACAATTTATTCTCTTTTTTTGAGTTTATTCTTAAGAAGTGAGTTCTAGAAGAGCACCAATGACTTACACCTAGCTACTAGTTAGGTTCAGATTTGACAACTGCAATTCGAAGCTATTTGAAGTAGATAAACCTAAGAGATTCTTTTCTACACTTGTAGTAAAAAGGAAGAAGTGAAGGTGTGGCTCTGGTGGTATAGTGCAAACATTGAGAATTAAAGCCTAGATAGAATTCAAGGCCTGGAGTCAAAACCCCAATACGAGCCCAATAAAAAAAATGAGTCGTTCATCTTTGAATAGGGAGATTTCTCCAAAAAGTCATTCCCAGGACAATTTTCAAGGTTCAAGACTATTTCAAAGGCTATTTTTTACACTTTAATCCATTTCTCTGCTTGATTAACCTTATGGAAAATAGGAGTCACACTTCACATTATAAAGTATGAGCATTGCTAAACAGTTCTTACCATTTTTCAATGTAAAGGAAACATGGGAGAGGAATTCACCTCACTTGGGTGAGCTAGGTTTGACTCACTGACAGACTTTTGCAAGTAAATGAGGGTTTGTTGACATGTAAAGAAGTCTTTTCAAATGGAAGAGAACAAGCTAGCTTGAATCAGAGTAAGTTTATTCCTATGATATGATAAAGAGAAGCTCATCTCAGAGAATACTCTGCAAAACGTATTTTCAAAAGGATTAAAAACCCATGCCTATGTTGTGAACAACCAAGTTTTCACAAACAAAAACACTTTCCTGAGCCATGAAAATATAAGTTCGAGCAAAAGGAACTATATTAAATTTATATCTGAGTTACTATCTAAGTTATATCTAAGTTAATATCTGAGTGACAGATGTAAAAGAGTCCTGTAATCAAAACTAAACTATAAATTGTTCATCATGTCCCTAACAAGAATCTCAAAGAGAGGCCTTGCTAAATCTGTCACCGAAGACTGGGTTCCTGCAATTGTCAGTTATGCTTAGGGTTCACTCTCTTCTACACTTGCTTAGTTTGCAAACCTCTCATACTACATAAAGTGTCTTGAAAAAGGTGCTGTCTTACTAGGCACCTAAGAGATTTTTGTGCCACTGTGAATATTCATCATTTGTCTTCTTGTAATTATACCTGCCAATATGAAGTCCTTTCGTGATAAGAATAATAGTTTCTGTACCCTTTGTTCCACTGACAAATCTTACATATAAATATAGCCAGGTGCTGGTGGCTCATGCCTGTAATCCCAGCAACTCAGAAGGCTGAGATCTGAGGATCACGGTTCAGTGCCAGCCCTGGCTGGAAAGTCCATGAGATTCTTATCTACAATACACCATCAGAAAACCAGAAGTGGGGCTATGTCTCAAGCGGTAGAGCCCTCACCTTGAGCTGAAGAGCACAGGGACAGCACCAAAGCTCAGAGTTTAAGGTCCAAGACTGACAAAAAAAAAAACAAAACAAAACAAGAAAACAATATGTGTGTATGTGTGTGTGTGTGTATATATATATGTATATGTATATGACGAGAGGAATTACATTTAAATATAAATAGATATATGTGATTCACCTTCAAAATATAACAAAATATAAAATATATTTACATTATGTACATATATTTTCATATATAATATGTTCACATTGTATCTGTATGTTTCGAAATATATTTGTAATTTATATCCAAAGAGTACATCTGAAGATTTTGGGGAAAAATGTAGAGTTTCTAAAGACTTACCACTGACCCATCATACTCTCAATAATTTTTTACACTTATTACATTGTCTTGAGTACTAAGACTAAATGATTATGAAACAGAGTAGTTGTTTTCTTCCTTAAAATTTTGGATTAGAAACATCTACTTACTTGGTATGAAACCTACCAAAATGTCATCTTGAAATCACACTCCACGAACAGGACATGTACATCAATATAGCAATGTATAGGTCTGAAACTATTATTTGAATCCTGTATCTCACATATACTCAGTTTTCTTAGAGTCAGCTACATATACAAACATGCATACATAGTCATGCTCACATCATTTCCATACTCACATGACATAATAAATGTAACATTGTAATAAAAATATTATAGATACTGAAACAGAACACCTTTGCAAATGTAATTTATATTTTAAATATAATGTATTATTGAAATACTGATGAAAGAGCAGCTGAGAGGAAATACTAACGTGCCCTCCTAAAGAGCATGTTTCTCTTTCCAAGCATCATTATTTACATCCTTCTTTCTCCCCATAAAAATTTAAATAACTACAGAATTCACCTACATGTTCCTTAATCACTGACTGAATAAATTGTAATATATATATATATGTATATATATATATATATATATATATATATATAAATACATATATACACAATGAGGTATCATTTAGCCACACATAATAATGAAATCATACCATATTCAACAAAAGAAAAGGAACTGGAAAACTTCACATTAAAGCAATAAGCTATACCCTGAAAATCAAATACTAGATTTCTCATGTGCAGACACTAGACCCAGAAAATAAAATGCCTGAGCCAGGTGTAAAAGATGGAACTATTTAAGTTTGGGAAATGAGTGAGGACATGAAGAGAAATAGTGTGCAGTAAATATATTCAAATACTGTATAAGTTAGTATGATGACATAATAAAACATATAAAAACAGGATAATCAAATTAATGAAAAGAATAAAATTTAGCAAGCTATATTATGTAGACATATGTGTATAACACAATAAAAATACTTTGGGAAATTAATATTTGCTAATAAAAAGACAAAAATTCATTCTAGTTGTTATAAGTTCATTTGTTCAGATATTTCCGTGATGAATTAAAAGGAGAAACTGGTTTTGCTAATTTAGAAAGACAATCTTGTCCAAGTAGCATTAAAGTATTCTAGTTAAATACTGTCAATATTTAATTGTTCAATCAAATTAATTATTATATTAGAATATTTCCATTGTAATCTTAAAAATATTATCTCTATAGGCATATACGTTTTGATATTTATTGAATATATTTTCTTTACTTAATTTCTATATTCCATTTTCTGAATGTACTTTGGTGTATGCAATTAGGATATATTATACCTGACCAGGAAATCGATTACACAAAATTTTTTATCAAAAATGCCTATAACAAAATAAAGAGGTAATTCCAAATTATGTATATTTGAAGACAATGCTTTTTGAGTCCTCTTCTCACATTCCCCATTCCCTTCTTGAGAATAATACATATAGAAAGGAAATGCTGAAAATGTTTTGGAGAAATAGGTTGACTTTAAACCAATGCATTTTTGTGTATATCCAGAAAAGCTAAATTTTTACCTTATCATTTTCCTTAGGCTTTATACTCAGGTTTAATATCTGATGGTGACAGACATACCTACATATATATATATATATATATATATATATATATATATATATATATATATCCATATATATAGATAAATAGATATAAACAAATCTAACAGTGGCTAAATTTAGGCTGAGGAATCTAGGTACAACAATACTCATGCGGATAGATCTCATCAGTCATGAGACCATGATATCACAAAGTTAACCCATGCTTACTGGTATCATGCTTATGAGATTTTGTGTGTTATAAACATTGGTTATTAGCATTTGTTTTGTAATCAACATCATTTCATGGGTTAGGAACTAAAGTGATACATTATATTCAGAACAAAATTTAAGGAGCCATCTAAAATTACAAAGGTATACATCATTTAATACAATGTTTTTAAAATGCAAACTAATGGAAATAATTTATGAAAAAATCAACATTGAAAATAAATACAGAATCTGTATGACTGATTTTTCTTTTACCCCAGTTGCACTATGGCTTGCATGATGAGTTTTCTGATTATACGTTTAGTTAGATCTTGATATTTAGTTGGAGAAATTATGTTCTTTCATATATTCATTTGTCAGATCAAAGAGGAAATGAATTCCATGCCAGACTAAATATCCATAATATTGTTACAGTTGTATCCTGCTACTTTGCCAAAGTTTCAAATCAGCTCATGTAACTTGGGTCTTTTTTGTATCTAACTAAAAGGTATGCAATATTGTCAGTACTAGAAAGATTTTGACCACCATTTCTTAAAATATTATTTTATAGAAAGTACTTCTCTCCTTTCATGAAATTTTAATTTCATTTATATAATGTGCTGATGTTTTCCTTTACATAATCCACATCCAGTCTTCCACAATCATGTAATTTGGAGTAGTTTAAATTATGTACAGTCATGTACACTGCTCAAATTCTATTATTTGGATATTTTGTTCTTCTTAAATCAGTAGTATTTAGTTCTCAATATGGATACTATTGGACTTATTCATTGAATTTCTGAATTTTTAAGTATGTCATGATTTTTGTGATTTGATGTTGTCACATTTTATTCTTCTAAATGTGTGCAGATCATAATTCACATAATTACATTTGTTTTAAACAATTCGATCCATTCAAGGGATTTGATATATTAGGTTCATCTAGATGAATTTAATTTCAAATTAACACAACCTTATTTCTGAGACAAAGTTATATTTATGGCTCTACTCAAATTAACATGTATTTTAGGTTTTAGTATTTACAAAAAAGGGGGGCACAACATATGTTTGTTCCTGCTGGAGTTCTACTTTGTTGGTTGTTTTTTCAGCTGTGGTGACTTCAACACATGTGTGCATTTTATTTTAATTGTTTTGTGTCTTTATTTTTTTTCATATAACATAAAGCATAAAAAGCATCAGTGATTCAGATCTTTTCCAAATAGAATTCTAAGATATTTGAAGTTTTGTGACAACTGGGAATGAGCAGGTCTTCTTAATGGAGGGAGTAGCAGAATAACAGAGACAATGTTTGACATGATTTGAATTCTTCTTCCTCTTGCCTCACTGTTTCCAATGGTATTACTTCAAACTCTTTAGTGGAAAGAAAATAATTTTGTCTGTGTGAACTCAGAATTTTTGGTTCAATTGAGACACACTACACATTCATATTTGATTTTAACTCTAAATTCTTCTTTCCTCAGTTTTAAAACACAGATGTGAATTTATAATGCTAAAATTAAATAAAATAAAATCTACACATTTATATGAAATGGGCCAAACTATTTTCACTTCACACTATATGTAATATACAGTGTAATAATGATAGTGTGTAAAATAATATGTAATAATTGACTTTTTGGAAAGTCAATTACAGTGTATTTTGTGAGAAAATGAGAAATAGTAAAAATTATATTAAAAAAAAGAAATTTAAACCTAAAAATAACTCATAGCTATAAATTAATGCTGAAAATAACATTGTTTATTGGATAAAAAGGCTGAAATTTCAATAAACTTGCTTTTTTAAAATGGACGTGGTTCTGGGCTTGGATCTAGCTACTCAGGAATCTGAGATCTGAGGATAGGGATTCAAAGCCAGCCTGGGCAGAAAAGGACACCAGACTCATCTCCCATAAAACATCTGAAAACCAGAATTGGCATTGTGGCTGAGTGATACAGTGGTAGTCTTTAGCAGAAGAACTGAGAGACAGTGCCCAGGCCAACAGTTCAAGCCCCACGACTGACAAAAAAAAATTACATGGATTTTAACTTTATTGTTTCATGATTATTTATGAGTGGTTGTTCAGTGAAAAATGTCATTGGTGTTTATATTTTGTGTTAGCATAAAATGAGCCTACTATTGTCTTAATTTAATTTTAAAAAATTCTCTCTGATTCTAGGACAGCATAAATTTTGTGTGTAGTGGTTAAGACCAGATTGTCTTTCTGAAAAAACAAATTTATATCACCTCCAAAAAGGAGGGACAAAAGGAAAATAAATGACAGGAAACTTACTATATAATAGTCTTAATGGACTATTAGTCTTTCAGTTTAACTTTTAAGAAAAAATAAAAAAATTATTGATAATATTTTATTAACCATCTAAATTTCTTCATTCTTTTCATTTAAAATTCACTTTAAAAAGAAATTCAACAGGTCCATCTCATTGTTGCAATGGATCCACCTGTATCCCTATTTAAACGATTTGTTTTTCCCTTCCCCTCCACAAATTATATTAACATCAAATACAGTGAAAGCAGGGGTTATACTGTGGGGGAGGGACATACAAAGCAACAAAGAAATCATCTGATAAATATGTTAGAAACATTGCATAAAAGCAAAAATATTTGAATATTTACATGTCGAAAAATGAACTTTACAACTTTGGCAGAGGGGAGGGGAGAGAGGAAGAGGGTGGGGGAGGGGGGAGAGAGATGGGAAGAGATGGGAATGGGAAACAAAGGAGGAGGCAACAATGCTTGATAAGAAGATATGGAACCAACCCAGATGCCCCTCAGTAGATGAATGGATCAAGAAAATGTGGTATATATACACAATGGAATTCTATGCCTCCATCAGAAAGAATGACATTGCCCCATTTGTTCGGGAATGGAAAAGTTTGGAAAAAACTATATTAAGTGAAGTAAGCCAGGTCCAAAGAAACATAAGTCCCATGGTTTCCCTTATTTGCAATATCTAGTATATGTCTGAGTCAAGCAGAAAAGGTCAGATAAGGTGATGTTAGGGAAATGAACCTTAAGATGTGTATTCAAATGTTTTTTCTTTCATATGATTGTTTCTAACACATTTATGAGTATTTCTTTGTTGCTTTGTATGTCCCTCCCCCACAGTATAACCCCTGCTTTCACTGTATTTGATGTCGGTGTAATTTCTGGAGGGGAAGGGGAAAAAGAAATCGTTTAAATAGGGATATAGGTGCATCCATTGCAACAATGAGATGTACAAGTCTTTATGTCGAAAACGAACTTTACAACTTTTGTGCGGGGGGAGATATATGTTGGGGGGCGAGGGGAGGATGGGCAGGGATGGGAAGGGGAAACAAAGGAGGAGGCTACAGTGCTTGATAAGAAATGTACTCATTATCTTGCCCATGTAATTGTAAACCCTCTGTATGGTATTTTCCCAATAAAAACATTAAATTAAATTAAATTTAAAAAAAGAAATTCAACAGGTGACAGTAATTTTCCTTTTTTTTAAAGAAATGATCATTTCATTATTATATTGTATCGCACAATATACCCAGAAAACATTTGATAAGGAAAAACTTTATTCCCATTCTTTGCCTTGTTTCAGTCTGTATTTAAAGCTGCATCCAACATCTTAGCCACTCTATTGTCTGTATTCTCATTTCAAACATTTCAAAAAGTTTTCTTTCCCAGCAAAGTTTTACAAACGGCATGCTTTCATACATTGTGCTTTCCAAAATATATCTCACAAATGCCAATAACGAAGCCCAACCTGAAACATCTGTGGATTTTTCCACTTACGATGCAATGTATTTCCTTTCCATACTCCTTAGAACTAGCTTTTCACAGGCATTAATTGTTCTGTCAGTTCCATGATTTAGAACTGCAGCGTTTGACAATGGCATACGTGTAAATTTTGTTTACCACATTTGGATTGTTTTCAGCAAGGACTGTCTTCATAGAAGATGGTAATAGATGAGTTTTGCAATTATGTAGCTCAAAAGGGTTTTGAGTAGTGCATATAGAATATGCATTTAAGTGACTAAATATTTAAATGAAATCCCATAATATATTCCTTCAATTTTCTGGCTAACGTGTTCTACAATCTAGCTATTTTTAAAACAAATATTGTACGTTGTTTCTTTGTTGACAATGTAATTGGAAGACTTAAATTTTTCATATAGCATGGATGTTTTAAATGAGGTGGATGTACCAGAACTTTTGGGACAGCATTAATGTTTGAATGTTGGATGGGAATTTTTTGGGAATTGTGGCAGGTTTTCATGATATGAGAAGAAAAACAAAAGGCCATACTAATACTTTTATCTCTACGTTGTTATATTAGTTTATTCAAACACAAATTTACACACAAACACACAGATATGCAATCATGTAGAAAGAAGACCCAGTCAGTGTGCAAGGAAAATATTTTAATAGAAATTCCATAAAATATTTAGTCTGCTGAGATCTGATTAGAATTTATAGAAATATCTATTTGCGTCCACCCCTGGACAAGTCATTATCATTGGAGAAGATGTTGCCATTTGATTTAGAATGCCCCAGAAAGAGCTATGTGTAAAAGAAAAATGACTTTCGATTTCCTCCCAGACTGAAGAGAATACCTGAATAGTTCTTCTGGAGATTAAGTTCTTCAGAGTGAAACCCATGAGAACATAGACTCTCATCTTCTTCCTTATTTTATCTTTTAATCATTCTAGGTCAAAATCATTTCTCTTTGACACACCCCACACATCCACATTGTCTTGTCGTAGGCCCCCAAAGCAACATAAGCAACTGAATGAACATACACTGAAACCTTCAAACTTGTAAATCTGAAAAAGCCTTTCTGCTTCATAAATGGACAATATCACTTAGTATGGTAGGTTATAACTCTAACTCAGAAGTCTAGTCTTTCTAACAATGTAGAGTGAAGAATTAGAAAAATTAGGGCTGCATCCATTTTACAATTTACTAACTGCTGACTCTGCTTCTGTAAACTTGCTTGCTTGAGGTAACACCAACCTCCCCCCCCCCCTGGAAATAAGGAATTGGGTAAAGTCTCAAAGCCCAGATGTCTGCCCCAGGACAAGGTCAGTGGTCGTAGATAAAGAACAGACAGTACGTGTTCCTCAGTTCGCATTTAGAAATTCCCCAGACAGGACCTTGAGATAACGACCACCTGGCAAGACCACAAGCTAAGCCAAGTGTCAACCAATCATAGGCCTGTAACCATGTAAACCCCCCCTTAAATCAACCATGCGCCAGTCATTTTACAAAGAGTGTTACAAAATTTCCCACGTGGCAAAGTGATTGTTGGTGTATATGGTGACCTTTAAATGGACCAATCATGGGATGCTTTGTGTTATGCATTAATCTTGTGGTTTTTGCCTTTAAAAGAAGGCTTGTAACCGCTGCTCGGGGCTCCCTGTCTGCTCGGGACAGAGAGTCCGTTTGCGCAAACGTCAAATAAACTCCTCTTGTTTATTGCATCTCCCGGCCTGGAGTCTGAGTTTTCTGGGGTGCCCTCCTGTTGACGAAAGTATCCTAGGGGACTAGGGCCTTCATAGAGTATACTAAAATGTGCTTCCTTATAAAATATCTAATTCCATGTTGTTTTTTGTGTTTTTTTCTGTTGATCATAGAGCTTAATCTCAGGGCCTGGTTGGTGCTTTTGTGGCCAAGCCCAGTGCTTTACATACAATTTGAAGTGGTAGTTAATTGAAGATAAGAATCTAATGAACTTTCTTACTCAGGCTGGCTTTGAACTGTGATCTTCAGATCTCAATCTCTTTTTTTCCCGTTTCTCTCATTTTTTAAATTGTCAATATACATTCAGAGGGGTTACAATTACATGGGGAAGGTAATGAGTACATTTCTTATCAAGCATTGTTGCCTCCTCCTTTGTTTCCCCTTCCCATCCCTTCCCATCATCCCGCTCTTCCAAGCCCCCACCTCCCGCCATAATTGTGAAGTTTGTTTTTCGACATAACCTCTTGTACATCTCATTGTTGCAATGAGTCCACCTGTATCCCTATTTAAACAATTTGTTTTTTCCCTTCCCCTCCTCAAATTATACCAACATCAAATACAGCGAAAACAAGGCTTAGGAGTTCCGGGAAGACAGCGGAGGAGAAGCTGGAATCTGAACAAGCTCTCGCAAAGAAAGCAGTTTTAGAGTTCCAGTGAGCAGTCCTAAGCCAGAGAATCACACCAAGTGTGCCATCACAGGACAGAGAGTTAGACAAGAGAGGGGAAGCCAAGGCAAGGAGACACATCTGAAGGCTGGCCAGCAGCTGAGACCGCAGCCATACCTGAGCCACAGAATCCAGGACGAAGGAGCCAGATGCAGCGGGCGAGCGGATTCTACTCAACACCAGCAAGAACCGACAAGGAGCAGACATCTTCATCCTACAGTTTGCAGACAAGAGACGACCCAGGATCCAAGACTCGGCATGAGTAGAAGACTGATGTCTTCACTCCTTCCCAGGGAAGGTGACCCCTCCCCCCCAGCACTGCTGAACTCCATCTTGGATACCGACAAAGCTCGGAGGAGCTGCCAGCTCCAACTCAGGCCTTGGAATAAAATGAGTCATTTAGCAGGTCACAAGAACTTAACGGTGAAGTGACGTGCCAGATTCAGCTCCATCCAGGGAAAAGTCACCCAGCTCAGGCGCCAGCCATTGGAGTGGCTTTCCTCACAGGGTAACCAGAGCCAGAGGCTGCCCCTCCTTCTAGCAGCCTCCACAATCAATTGAAAAACAGAAACCCTGAGAATGGCTCGAGGCTGGGCTCTGTGAGTGTTTCACAAAATAGCCCCAGGGAAAAGCTACTGTTTGCTGAAAGGCTTCAACTCTACCCAGAACCTAGCCTCATCACTGCATCTCCCTCTTTTGTGATTCTCAAAGCAGATCACCCTCCCATTAAACTAACCTGGTAGGGGGATCTCAAAATCTTGGGTAAAGAAGAGCATTTTTCTGCCTGTGCGAACAAACCTACTTAAGAAACCAATCAAGCCACAGGATGTCAAGCTGACCAGAAACTCCACCAAGAGGCTGGTTACAGACAAAAGGGAGATACAGGATTCTTCCAACCCCTCCCAAAAAAATCAAAAAAAAAATCAAAGAACTTTTTTTTTCTTTTTTCTTCTCCTTTTTTTCTTTTTTTTTTTTTTTTGGTACCATATATATATATATATATATATATATATATATATATATATATAATTTTTTTTCCTTTTCGAAAACTTTTATTAATCTTTAATTTTTGCCTTTTTTGAAAAAAAAACTGTTTTCCAGTAACTATTTTTTTCTCTCATAATTTTTATTTGAGGAATACGTGAATGTGCATTTTCCTTTTTTTTCTTGTCTTCTCTCTTTCTTTATTTCTTTTTTTTTTTTTTTTTTTTTTTGGTCGGTAGTGGGACTTGAACTCTGGGCCTGGGCGCTGTCCCTCAGCTCTTCAGCTCAAGGCGAGCGCTCTACCACTTGAACTACAGCGCCACTTCCGGTTTTCTGGTGGTTTATTGGAGATAGGAGTCTCACGGTCTCTCCTGCCCGGGCTGGCTTTGAACCGCGATCCTCAGATCTCAGCCTCCTGAGTAGCTAGGATTACAGGCGTGAGCCACCAGCACCCGGCTCTTTCTTTATTTCTTAATTATCTTTTTGTTTTTTGTCTAGCTCTACTGAACTTCTGATCTTTTTTTCTCCCTTTCGTATCCTTTTCACCTTTTCCTCTCTTTTTTTCTTTATGTGACTTAACACTTGTCCTGCACATCCTCAGAAAAACCTGTAGTTAACTAGTAGACCCTATCCCCTATTGTGTACACACTAAATCCACAAATTTATAACTCAATTCAAAACCTCTGAGACTTAAATTCCTTAATAGCAGTACTACCTCTTTATACCTATATAATATTTTAAGCATTTTTTTTAATTTTTCACATCTCCTCAATGTCCCTCCCCTTCTCCCAATATATCCACATTCCTCTCTAAATAGATGGTCTTTTAATCTCCATAATTATATTAACTTTTACGTTTCTGTTTTTTTTCTGGTCTCTTTTCATTTCCCTTTCCCTTTCTTCTATTTCTATCTCTCTCTACTTGCATCCTACCCAACTTATTTCCTGCATTGAGATTAGGACATAGTTAACTCTCCCTGTGCCTCCCCACACCAATCTATTCCTATTTTTTACCCACATCTCTCCCTAATCCTAATAATTTCTGGTTCTCCAAATTTTTCTCTGTGGTTCAAAGACCATTAACATATAGTTGTTTGATGTTGAATAGATGTATCTGTTGAACTAGATTGTATCTGTAGACTATTGACTGTACAAATGCAAACTTTGGTTGATGGTTGCCTTAAGATAGTATTCTAGCACAAAACTGGTGCTATTTTCATCTCAAATGGGCAGAGTAAGCCGGAAAAAACAAAAGAAAAATGGCAAATCCGGGTATCTCAATTCCCAATCTTGATAATCAGGGGTCAGAAAAGATAATGAATAATCCAGAAGAGAGTTCCCAAATAGCCCTACAAACACTGCTGGCAAACATGATAAATGAGAAGTTTGACAAGTTACAAAGGACTCTCTATGAGCATGATAGGTAGAGAGAGGAGGCAACCCCAAAATTTATACAGGAATATCATAAGCGTGAGGAAGCTACTCAAAAACTGATACAGGATTTGCGTGAAAAACTTGAGAGTACTCAAAGAGAAAGTGAGGAACGGCGTGAGCAGGCTGAGAACACTCAAAGAGAACTGCAGGAATCCCACGAACGGGAGGAAGCTAATCAAGAGTAATACAGGAATTGAGAGATCAGGTAGAGAATACACAAAGATCACTAAACGCATTCATGGAATCCATTAAGAAAGAGCTGAAGGAAGTCAGGGAGACCACAAAGGGAATGCTGAATGGAACCCAACAGAAGGAATGGGAGTCCAAAGAAACCATATCCAATCAACTAAGTGATTTGAGGACAAACACAGAACACCAAATTAAGGAAGTAAAGAGATTCATACAAGATCTAAAACAGAGTTTCAACAAAGAACTTGAAGCCATCAAAGCTGACCAATTAGAAGGAAAAGAGATAAAAAACAAAGTATAGAGTCTTGACAGCAGGTTAGACCATGCAGAAGATCGAATCTCAGTGATTGAAGACAGCCTAGATATTATAGAGAAAGGACATACAACCATCCAAGACAAGTCCAAGAAATATGATAGATCTATCCAAAACCTGGAAGACACCATCAGAAGGCCTAATCTAAGAATAATGGGTGTAGAGGAGCACCTAGAAACAGAAGTTAATGGTCTAGGAAATTTGTTTAACAGGATCCTAGCAGAGAACATCCCAAACATACAAAAAGATAGGCCTATTCAGATACAAGAAGCTTTTAGAACCCCAAATACACCAGACCAGAATAGGACATCACACCATCACATTATAATACACACAGGATCAACTCAGACCAAGGAAAAGATCCTTAAGGCTGTCAAGGAGAAAACGTTAATCACCTATGAAGGGAAACCAATTAGAATCATCTCAGATTTCTAGGCAGAGACAATCAAAGCAAGAAGAGCCTGGAATGATTTATGCCATGCCCTAAAAACAAACAACTATCAACCAAGAATACTGTACCATGCTAAACTCTCCTTCATAACTGAAGGCCAAATAAAAACCTTCCATAGCAAAGAAAAATTGAAACAATACATCTCCACCAAACCAGCCCTACAAAAGATTCTTAAAGATATCCTACACATAGAAAACCAACAAGACTGCAAAAGAGGCCAAGAAATTGCACCCAAACTGAGAATCCAAGAACCATAGGAAGAACCCAGTTTTCGCAGCCCGCAAGAAGGTGGATAACATGGCAGGAACTCCCAAATACATATCAGTCCTATCTCTTAACGTTAACAGACTGAACTCTCCAATTAAGCGACATAGACTGTCTAGTTGGATTAAAAAACAAGACTTTTCTATCTGCTGCCTGCAGGAGACACATCTTGCCCGTAAAAACAAACACATTTTCAATGTTAAAGGCTGGAACAAAATCTACCAAGCAAACGGCCCCCATAAACAGGCACGAGTTGCAATCCTAATATCAGATAAAATAGACTTCAAAGTAAAATTCGTGAGAAGAGATAAAGAAGATCGCTACATACTAATTAAATTATCTCTCCTTCACGAGGATATTACAATTCTAAATATCTATTCGCCAAACAATGGAGCACCCAAATTTATCAAAGAAACCCAACTTTCGCTCAAATCCCATATAGATCCAAAGACATTAATTGTTGGGGATTTTACCATACCACTCTCCCCACTAGATAGATCAACTTGGCAAAAACTCAACAGAGAA
This sequence comes from Dipodomys merriami, assembly GCF_024711535.1. NCBI lineage: Eukaryota > Metazoa > Chordata > Mammalia > Rodentia > Heteromyidae > Dipodomys > Dipodomys merriami. The sequence goes on from NW_027206161.1 coordinate 679,447, forward strand.
ATTGCAGATCTACACAGCTGCATAGATCAACTAGGCTTAACAGACATCTACCGAACATTTCACCCAGCAGCATCAGAATACACGTTTTTCTCTGCAGCACATGGAACGTTTTCTAAAATAGACCACATTTTAGGCCACAAAGCAAACTTGTCTAAATTCAGAAACATTGAAATTTTACCCTGCATTCTCTCTGACAACAAGGGAATAAAATTAGAACTCAACACCAAAAGCCACCTAAGAAAGTCCGGTATCACATGGAGGCTGAACAACACACTGCTGAATCATGGGTGGGTCATGGAAGAGATTAGAAAGGAAATTCAAATGTTCATGCTATTCAAAAAAATGCACCCACAAATTACCAGCTTCTCTTGGACACAGCAAAGGCAGTACTCAGAGGAAAGTTTATAGCTCTGAGCTCCTACATCAACAAATTGGAGAGATCTGAAACTAGTAATTTAATGACACATCTAAACCTCCTTGAAAAAGAGCAGCAAGATAAACCCCAATCCAGTAGACGGGAAGAAATAATCAAAATTAAATCAGAATTAAATGAATTAGAATCCAAAAATTCTATAGAAAAAATAAAAAAAACAAAGAGTTGGTTCTTCGAAAAACTTAACAAATTGACACACCCTTAGCAAATCTTATCAGAAAAAGAAGAGAACACACCCAAATTAATAAACTCAGAGATGAGAATGGAAACATCACCACAGAACAACCAAGATTCAGAACATTATAAGGGAATACTTCTCAAAACTTTATGCTAATAAATTTGAAAATTGACAGAAATGGACCTTTTCCTAGCAAATATTGACATGCCAAAACTAAACCAAGATGAGTTAAACTATCTTAACAGGCCCATATCAAGCATTGAAATAGAAACAGCAATAAGAGACCTCCCAGCTAAGAAAAGTCCAGGACCAGATGGTGTTACAGCAGAATTTTACAAGGCCTTCAATGCAGAGCTCACACCAATACTCCTCCAACTTTTCAATGGAATTGTTAGAGAAAGCTCACTACCGAACACATTCTATGAAGCCATCATAACCCTTATACCAAAACCAGGCAGGGATTCATCAAAGAAAGCGAACTATAGACCCATTTCTTTGATGAACATTGATGCAAAACTTCTCAACGAAATTTTGGCCAATCGACTTTAACAACTCATCCAAAAAATCATAAACCAGAATCAAACAGGATTCATTTCAGGGATGCAAAGCTGATTCAATATACGCAAATCAATTAATATTATTCATCACATCAACAGGAGCAAGAATGAAAACCACATGGTTATCTCAATAGATGCAGAAAAAAGCATTCGACAAGATCCAACACCCCTTTATGATGAAGGTTTTGGAAAAATTAGGAATCCATAGAACATTCCTCAATACAATAAAGGCTATATATGACAAACCTACAGCCAGCATTGTACTCAATGGTGAAAAACTGAAGCCATTTCCTCTTAACTCAGGAACAAGACAAGGATGCCCACTCTCTCCACTTCTCTTCAATCTAGTATTAGAATGCCCTAGCTACAGCAATAAGACAAGATGGAGACATAAAGGGGATCCAAATAAGGGAGGAAGAAATAAAACTCTCCCTCTTTGCAGATGACATGATCTTGTACTTAAAGAATCCATTAGACTCCACTCCCAAATTACTCAAGCTGATTCAAAACTTTGGCAAAGTAGCAGGTTATAAAATTAACCCCCCAAAATCAATGGCCTTTCTGTATGCCAACAATGAGAAAAGTGTGGCTGAAATTAGGAAATCAACTCCATTTGTAATAGCCCCTCAAAAAATAAAATACCTAGGAATTAACTTAACTAAAGAAGTGAAGGACCTCTATGATGAAAACTATAAAATCTTGAAAAAGGAAATCACCACAGAACTTAAAAAATGGCAAAACCTCCCATGCTCCTGGATTGGAAAGATTAACATCCTGAAAATGGCAATACTTCCCAAGGCTATCTACAAATTCAGCGCAATACCTATCAAAATTCCAACCTCTTTCTTCAAGGAAATAGAAGAGGTAATCCAAAAATTCATATAGAACAATAAAAGACCCCGAATAGCAAAAACGCTCCTCAATGGAAAGAACACTGATGGAGGAATATCAATACCAAATTTCAAACTCTACTATAAAGCCATAGTAATCAAAACAGCTTGGTATTGGCATAAGAACAGACCTCAGGACCAATGGAATACAATTGAAAACCCAGAAATGAACCTACAGACCTATAGCCATCTAATCTTCGATAAGGGAGCTAAAACAATAGAATCGAAGAAAGACAGCCTCTTCAGTAAATGGTGCTGGCAATATTGGTTAACTACATGTAGAAAACCAAATCTAGATCCTTTTATATCACGCTGCACCAGAATCAACTCCAAATGGATCAAAGACCTAGAACTCAAAGCAGACACTCTGAAAACATTAAAGGATGGAATAGGAGAAACCCTAGGTCTCCTTGGCTCAGGCCGAAACTTTCTGAATAGAGACCCGGAAACACAACAAATCAAAGAAAGGTTGGACAAATGGTATGGCATAAAGTTGCAGAGCTTCTGCAGGGCAAATGACATAGCTAGCAAGATCAATAGAAAGCCCACGGATTGGGAGAATATCTTTACTAGCCATACAACGGACAAGGGTCTCATATCTAAAATATACTTGGAACTCAAAAAATTAAACCCCCCAACAACAAATCTTCAAAGAAACAACTGCCCAATAAATAAGTGTGCGAAAGACTTAAAGAGTAACTTCTCTGAAGAAGAAAGAAGGATGGCCAATAGACACATGAAGAAATGCTCAACCTCCCTAGCCATAAAAGAAATGCAAATCAAAACAACATTGAGATATCACCTCACCCCAGTTAGAACGGCAAAAATCAAGAACTCTAACAACAACAGATGCTGGAGGGGATGTGGACAGAAAGGAACCTTACTTTATTTTTGGTGGGAATGTGAATTTGTTCAACCACTTTGGAAAGCAGTATGGAGGTTCCTCAAAAGACTTCACATAGAGCTCCCCTATGACCCAGCAATCCCACTTTTGGGCATTTACCCAAATGTTTACAAACAAGACCACACTAAAGCTACCAGCACAACTATGTTTATTGCAGCATTATTTACCATAGCTAAGATATGGAACCTACCCTGATGCCCCTCAGTAGATGATTGGATCAAGAAAATGTGGTATATATACACAATGGAATTCTATGCCTCCATCAGAAAGAATGACATTGCCCCATTTTTTAGGAAATGGAAAAACTTGGAAAAAATTATATTAAGTGAAGTCAGCCGGGCCCAAAGAAACATAAGTCCCATGGTTTCCCTCATTTGTAATATCTAGTAGATGTATGAGTCAAGCGGAAAAGTTCAGATAATGTGATGTCAGGAAAATCAACCCTTAGATTTGTATTTTAATGTTTTTTTCTTTCATGCATGTGTTTCTAACACATTTATAAGATTATCTCTTTGTTGCTTTGTATGTCCCTCCCCCACAGTATAACCCGTTTTCACTGTATTTGATGTCAGTATAACTTGTGGAGGAGATGGGGAAAAACCAGTTGTTTATCTATACAGGTGGACCTGTTGCCACAATGAGAAGTACAAGTTGTCATGTCCAAAACGAGCTTGACAATGTCGGTGCAGGGGGGTGTGGAAGGGGGTAAGGAGAAGGATTGGGATTGGGGGGGGAGGGAAGATGCTGGGAAGGGATGTGAAGGGTAAACAAAGGAGGAGGCTGCAATGCTTGGTAAGAAATGTACGCATTATCCTGCCCATGTAATTGTAACTCCTCTGTACATTATTTTCACAAATAAAATTAAATTAAATTAAAAAAGAAGAAAACAGGGCTTATACCATGGGGGAGGGACATACAAAGCAACAAATAAATCATCTTATAAATATGTTAGAAACAATCGCAAGAAAGGAAAACAAATTGAATTCTTATATTGGGTTTCATTTCGCCTAACATAAACTTATCTGATCGTTTCTTAACCAGCTAAGATTACATCCTTGAACCAACATGTTGCATATTTCGTGTAATTCCAATTCTCACTATTGTATAGATGCTCCTAGTCCAATGTAATAAAACGTAAAACAAACTATGGATATTTGTAAAGTATAAAATGAAAGAAGAATTTTCATCCTTTACAAAATCTATGCAAAATCTATACTAAACAGTTGATATTTTACTGTAACTTTCCTGCAACCAGTTTGATATAATTTAATACTTGTCAGGCCAAGATTCCCTATATTATACCAGATATTTACTTTTTCAAGTATGTATGTGTATGTATATGTATATGCATATGTGTATATATATTTGTATGTATATGTACATGTATATGTATATGTATATGTATATGTATGTTTATCTATATATTTTCCAATGTGGATCATCAGACTTGAACCTTTGCTATGTTTTGCTGTTCAGCAGTTGAACCTGGTTGGCTCATTCTGTGACAATATCTGTGCTCATTCTGATCATTCCTTTATTTCCCACACCATCAGCCTTCTAAAATCAGCTGAATTTCCTGGAGAAGGTTACCAATCAGTCCAACCATGATCCACCCAGAGGGTTCTAATAAAGCAAGCTTTAAGAAAGGAAGTTAACATAAAGTGAAAACTACAGAATTTCTACAGATGCCCAGTAGGTTATCAAAATTATACCTTACATATTTCACATTTCTGCCTTCCTTCTCTTCTAATATTTAAGAAAGCATTGACTAACATAATAAATATATTGCATTTATAACTTAAGGATCAGTGTTTTGTTTCCAACTGAAGCCTTCCTTTCCATGATTTTTGACATAGACTTTTGGGAGATTTTTTTATTGTTATGGGATTCCATCCAAAACAAAGCCATGCATACCAAGAAAATCAATGATTTCAATTCAGAGTACTAAACAAAAATTAAGGTAGACTATATACATTAAGCACAATATAGGCAATATCAAGGTTTTTTTTTTTTTTTTTTTTTTTTTTTTTTTTTTTTTTTTTTGGGTCCGGTCATGGGGCCTGAACTCTGGGCCTGGGCACTGTCCCTCAGCTCTTCAGCTCAAAGCTAGTGCTCTACCACTTGAGCCACAGCGCCACTTCCGGCTTTTTTCTTTTTGCTTATGTGGTGCTGAGGAATCGAATCCAGGGCCTCAGGCATGCAAGGCAAGCGCTTTAACCACTGAGCCACCTTCCCAGCCCTAAATTGTATACTTTTACTCTATAAAGTGGCTCAAACCTGTAATCTTATCTACTTGGGAAACAGAGATTACAGAATTTCAGTTCCAGGAAAGCACAGACAAAAAAAGAAGTTTCAGAAATTCTAACCATTTGCTGGATGCAATGAATTATGTTTGTGTTAGGAGTACTGCAGTCTAAGCAGGCCCAGGCATAGTGATACTACTTCAAAATAAACAATCCAATTACAATATGCAGGTATGGCAGTACTAGAGATGCTGTTTTACAAGTATAAGGTTTTGGATTCAATCCCCCAGTATCACTAGGAATTTAAGTGTGACAGGGTAAGAATTTGGCTTGTCTAAGGTAAAGACTTCATACTGGTTTTACAAGCTCTAATAAAATCTTTATCTCTTTTCCTATTTTTTAAGGTATAACCATAACTTCCACGCCCAATTCAAATAATTTCTAACTCTAGATTTTCTTCTATCCGTTAAGTAATATGTTATCTGTTCAATACTGTCCCACTGAAATCATACTAAACTTCAACAACCCATTGCCTTAGAAAATGAATGCATTTGGAAACAGAATCTCAAAGGCAGCATTTAAGTCGAAGTCGCCTGCAAGAAAAGCAGAAGGCCATGGGTATGCCAAGGAAAGAGGATTCAGAAGAAGCCAACTCTGATCTTGGAGTTCTAGTTCCACAAACTTAGAGGCAATGTATCTACAGTGTTAATGCTACCCAATCTGTGGTAGTTTATTATTACAATTACTAGCAAATGTGGAATCTATAAGACATGAAAAGTCATTGACTCTTGGAGTCCATGACTCATCTGTATGATTCTAGTGAATAAGAAGGATGGCACTTGTGAGATAATGGTTCTCAGGCTGGTAGGGAATTTCATGAGGTTCTACTTCCATTTAACTACAAAAATTTCTGGGCTGGAGGCATGGTTCTAATGTTACACTGACTACTGTTACCAAAAACTGAGAGCATGAGGTATATTCAAGCCTCAAATTTGGAGAAAGAAAAAGTCCTTAAAAACAGAATTATAAATAGGAAAACAGAAACAAAAGAAATAAACTTATTGATACGGACAAAGCTTCCTAATGTGAACTATGGCACAAATTGTAATATTTAGCATTTTCCTTCCTATACAGAAGAAATAAATGGTATTTCGACTTGACGAAACTAAAGTGTTAAACTGAATGCAGTAAATAATGACATTACATTATGTTTCCATAATTGAACTTGTTTTCCTACAAATTTATGAATAATGTAGCTATGGAAAAATGAATAAATATTGCATTTTCAAATAGGGTTATATATCCTTTACAAGTGTTGTCTAAACTTGATCTACACTGAAATGTTTGCCATTGATATCTTTCTCAAGATTCCAAAAGTTTATACTTTCAGTTGACCTTCCACAAAACTCAATCCCCAAACATAACTTTTTAGATTGTTCATACAATCATATGAACAAAAACATATGGCATGAAATGTTAATTACTTTTATCTGCTGTCATTAATGTAGTATACCTAATATAATTAATTGTATACCCTGAAGGAAATAAGATTCTTCCTTCTAAATACAGACTTGCAGGCACACCCATACACACACACACACACACACACACACACACACACACACACACACAAACACACACACACACACACACACACACACACACACACACACACACACACACACACACACACACACGTATTTACCACTCTGACTCAGGTTAAGTTCCAGACATTGTGT